>NW_005841842.1:4477571-4518231 GCF_000455745.1 Alligator sinensis | reverse complement strand
GGTCCTATTCCACCCTGGGCCTTCCTTTTACTCCCTATATATCTAAAAAACAATTTCTTGTTATCCTTTACTTGGGATGCCATCCTCAGCTCCATGGTAGCTTTGGCCCGTCTAACTGCCTCCCTACAAGCGTGAGCAGAGGAGGTATACTCCTCTTTAGTAATCTCTCCCCGTTTCCACAGGTACCTTGCTTGGATTCACTGCCTGGTTGCCATAGTGCCCACCTGTAGCAGTGCCTAGTCTTCCCTGCAGGGCTCTAGCCTGAAGTCCTACTGTAAAGCAACTAGCCCTGCAACAGACTTCCTACTAGGGTTGTGCGAAGCTTTGGTCCCCGATTCAATTCGGCGGCGATTTGGCCCAATTTGGTGGCTGAATCTCCAAATTTGCATCAAATCCGAGAACCTTTCATCTCTCCAAATTGAATTGGAACCCTCAGAATCAAATCCGAAAGATTCAGAGATTTGGACATAGACACAGCTTTAAATGTTTTTTCTACATACCTCTAGGTAGCAGGGGCTTATGAACACTGATGCTGGGGTGCATGGAGGGTCCCACAGAAGCACAGGGGGCACCCCAGCACGCTCAGCAGCAGACCCAGAAGTGGACCAGAAGCACTTCTGGTCCACTTCTGGGTCTGCTGGGGAGTGCACGGGCCCCCCCCCCATGGCCCCTGACTCGGTGATTCCTGGCTCCTGGGTCTGGGGGGGCACCCAGGGTCCCTCTGTAGCTGATCACTTTGCCGGGGGGGGAGCACAGGGTGGGGGGGCCCAGCATGCTTCCTGGCAGACCGGAAGCAATTCTGGTCCACCTCCAGGTTTCCTGCCAAGCACATGGAGGCCTCCCCCCCGCCGTGGGATGCTCCATTCACCCCAGTATCACAGCATTCATGAGCCACGCTGGTATCTCAAGGTGTGTAGAAAAAACTTCCCTGATTTGGGCCGAATCCAATTCTGAATCAAATAGGGCCCGCTTCACACACCCCTATTTCCTACTTCTCATGCAAGCATTGTCCTATTATAAGCGCTCATAGGTCCCTTTTACCTGGGCCAACTCTCCTGCATCTTGCTCCTCTGCAGTCTCTCCCCACCTGGGACTCTCCCTGTGCCCTTTCTGCCTTAAAGTAACAGAGAGTCCCCAGCTCTCTGCTACAGGTACTCACCCAGGAAGTAGGAGACCCACTATTCTAGGCCCCAGAAGGAGCTTGAACTTGTATTTTCTGTTTCTGAGCTCATTGTTCCAACCACCAGGAAACAGGTGAGGCATCATTTAGTCCAGGGGTGACTAATCCATGGCATGCATGCCACAAGTGGCATGCAGCAGGTTGGGAAAGAATAAGGGACTAACAATAAGGGACATCTTGAATTTTATTAATAGGTGGTTAGGATTGTGAATCCAAAAAGATGACAAAGCCAGTAGGGAAATACAAATTGCCCGAGCAAGGGACTAACGGGAGAGGGATGGGTGTGAGGAGGGGAATGCAACTAGGTTACAGAAAATACAATGCTAGCCAACTAAGCCCGGGGGTTGGGGGAAAGGGAGGGAGGGGGTTCGCAACGCTGAGAGGGAAAGAAGTTAGATACACACAAACCTGTACAATGGTCTGCAATGGTGGAGGGAGTAGGTGCACGAAAGTGTCTTAGTCCATATAGAGTCTCATCGCGGGGGTCCTCTGTTGCTGTGTAAATGCCATTTGGGTGTACAAAATGAAATAGGATCTAGCCTTAAGCGTGAGCCTATTGTAACTTCCTAAAAATCCCTGAAAAAAACATGAATGTACCTACTTTTGCAACATGCCATCAACTTGTGACTTAAGGCTAAGTTACAAAAAGCACCGAGCAGAAGAAAGACCCACCTAGGTTTGCATTATTTTTCAGAGACTTGAGCAAAGTGGAATAGAATCGCACTTCGGTGTTTATTAGATGAAGTAATATCTGATCCCATCTTCCGAATGCTGACTATACTTTTGCAGTGGGTTCAGTTTCAGGGTGGGGAGCTGCTGTTATTGAATTCTACCAGTAAGTAGCAGTTTGGAGACGGTGTTTGCCTGAATGCAGGCACATAGTATACACATCAACAATCTGGTGTTGCTGGGTTTCTTTTTTGGACTTTTTATTTTCCAGTTGCCCTGGAAGCTTCCCCCTTCCCCATGCCCTGCTGATGATGATACTCTGGCAAGCTTTCCAGTGTTGATGAGACTTGCACATACATGGACTAAATGCCAAGAAAAGGAAAATCTCTTTCAGGGCTGAAATAAAGCTACACAAATACAGAAAAAGCGAAGAAACTACAAATATTTCCTTGATACTGGAGTCTTGTGTGGGGGTGGGGGGAATCTAAAAAAAAAATCTGATAAAGTTTGGAATATATTTGTACCTTCTCAGTAGGAGTAGGAGAACTTGGGACTGTGCATTCATAATAAAGTTAGTGTGAGTAGCAGCTGTGCTCTTGTGCTATACTGTTCTGTGCCGGCTGTCTTTGAAACTAGCTGGAACCAGAAGCAGGGGCCAGGAACAGCTGCAGGCTTGAATCTCAGCTGCTCAACACTTCCACTGTTTGGGGTCTGCTGACTGGGAACCCTTCAGACTCTGGTTGTGGTTCAGAGTAGCCCCATCTGTTGCTAACAGCCAGCCCTCCTGTGTGGCCTCTTACAGGGGCCAGCCAAGCCCCTTATTATGCAGCTGTGACTCGGGCATCTCAGCTCTAATGAGGGAAGGAGAGCAGACCCACCACCATGTTCAGCATTTTCTCACTCAGCGTGTGGGTTTTTAATGCATCTGTGTTGGACTTCAGGTAGGCTAATCTGTGCTCCTGAGTGTCACCCTGAGCACGGCGCAGACATGGCTATACTATATTGAGTGTAGGAGGAAACCTGCTCAGGGGAGCCTCTGCCAGGAAGTGTAAGGTTACCATGTAGTCATCATGACCTGCATGGAGGATCTGCAGCAGGGGAACCCAGACATTAAACTGGGCTTGCCTAACTCTTCGTATTCTCCTGCCTTTTACCAAATCTTGTTGTGTCACTTTCCAACATTACTAAAAATCTCACCTTTCCTTGCTGCTCCTCCTGATCAAACCCTTCCCCGAGGACAAGGGATTCACAAAAAACAGGCCTGTGGCAGAATCAAAGTCCTTAGCATCTTTGGGTTCACCAATGATCCTGTTCCAGCCCCACCACTCCCTCATTGTGGGCCAGCATTTATTCTCAAGCTTGTCCTTTAAAATTTGGAATTGGCCCATACAGCCAAGCCAGCTACATGTTCTTACTAATTACACCAATCTTGTTTTATCCCCACTCTTGCCTTCTTCTACAACACTCCGACCCCTCTTCAGTTTTGCCATTACTTGCTTTACGGTGTCTTTAGACTGTTAAATGCCTCACAAGAGCAGCAGCCATGTCCGCTTATGTCAGTGGCCATGCACCCTTGTCATTAAGCAACTGGAGTTTAGCACGTTCTTTGCATGCGCCATAAATACTAGTATGCAAGAGTAATATATGTAGAAACAGGAAGAGACGGACATGGGGTGTAGGAATTCCACTACCCTCCAATGCACAATCTACACAGATTTCGACTAGCACAACTGCACCTTATCACAGAGGCCATATGCAGAGGGAATAGGTACATTACTGCAGACCTGAACAAAGTGCAAGCCTTGTCTCTCCAACCTGCACTGGGGGTATTGCCCGCTATTCTTTTCTCACCCTCTTGGAGCCTGGTGCCATCTTTTGCAGTTCCCCCAAAGGTAGCTGCTGTATGCTGTGCATTATGAAGCCTCCTTGCCCCATCTCCTATCATGGACCCCCCCACCCCTCCCTTTGTCACTGTGCTCTGGGTGACAAAGGTCTTATGAAACAGTAACTTTTCTTTCTTATCTGACATTTTGAAAAGGGTTAAATGAGTCCTGTAGCGAGTGTGGGTGTGTGTCTTTGATGCAGTGAAATGAAGGCCAGAGAGACTACTTCACTTTACTTCATGCCATAAGCAGGTTTCAGAACTCTTTCCACTGTCACAGGACTGCTTGTATTTATTTTCTTCAGTACAGTATAATCCTTCTTATTAAAACAGAAACACTTACCTCACTCTTCATGTGAAAACAAACAGGAAGCTGGCTCCCAGGAACAGCCTGGGAAAGAGCAGAGAGTATCACAACTCATTTCTAATGAAACAGCATCTTACCTCAAAAAAAAGAAAGTAGCTAGGAGCTTGGGACAGACTTATCTGTATTTGAGTTTAAAATATTCATCCATTTTAATGATAGATTTGCAATTACTGATAAACCATATCCTCCAAGAGTGCTCAGTAATACAAGCTTCTGAAGTACGCCTATGTACAAGGAAAGTATTTCCAATTAGAGAAACTTTCACCATGCCTACCTACATGCACCAGCACCTGGTATCTAGTTGAGAAGACCTCTCAGGTAGCATGCCATTTCATTAGTGGGTGACCGAAGCTCTGCTTAAAACTGATTATTGTGTAGGAGTGATTCTGTTACCCCATCTTGCCACATAATTGCCCAGTGTAAGCAAAACACTCACCCAGCTTCCTTATCTAGGCCAGCCAGCTCTGGATTTAGGCTTTTGAAACCATTTTTATTCCTCCCAGAGGCTTCACAATCACAATAAACAAATCAGCCCTCTCATACAAGGCCACCTCACCAATCCAGAGAGTACCCCTGCCAGTGCCCATGCCTATCTCCCCTCCCTCCTTTGCACTTGAAGTTCTTAACACTCTCATTTACAAGTCATCAATTGCAGCTTGATCCCAGCCTTTACCTTCCAGCTAGGTAGTCTATTAATTGCTAGCCACCCGCAGCTAGCTGGCTTTCAGCCTCTTGAAGGCTGAGCACCTTCCTATACACCCACTTTGGGAGTAGGGAGATATCTGCACAGCTCCAGAGGGCAATCCTTTTCCTATAATGGAGGCACTTCCATACCCAAAGCAATAATGGAATCTCTCCTACACTTCAGTCAGGTAACTCATAGCTGGTTGTGACCTGTGCTTTGGTCATCCACCAAATGAAACAGAATTCTGCCTTTAGCTTGTATATACTTATATATTAAAGGCCTGATTTTGACTGGTACGATCATAATTCAGCCAAACTAGAGAATATATGCTTTGATTTTACTGGGGCAATCCTAGATTTTCACGTGGGATGTCTAAACTATTCCATGGCTTCAAATCATGAACTCGTAAGGGCATGACAGGTGTATGAATCCATGATAGGGGAATGAATAATGATGTCAAGCACCTAAAAATCTTGCCACTAATGTCCTGAGTTGTGTGTGGAAGATGCAGAATTTCCATTTCTCAGTTTTATGGGCAAATGGATTGCAAGCTGAAATTCTGCCTTATAGCTATGTACAAGCAAGATTTCTCTCATTTATAGATTTCATAGACATTAGGCCTGAAGGGACCTCATGAGATCATTGGGTCCAGCCCCCTGCCCAAGGGGCAGGAAGTCAGCTGAGGTCAGATCACTCGTCTGGACTACGGCTTCATATCCAAGGAATGTTATCACTTATCACAATAAAAGTTGAAAAGTTATCCCAAAGTCTACAAACCACATGTGCTAGCATGGTTAAGCCATGCCTGTTTCTCCTGTCAAAAGCATACAAGGTAGTGATGTGTCTAGAAACATGCCCAGCTGCCTTTGATTTCCCAGTCCAAAAGACCAGGTACCCAATTAAAGGCTGGGTCTTTTGAGGACAGTCTTCCACATGATTCCAAAAGGAGGCTTGCACTTATGCCTCTAGATCAATAGTGGTACATATACTAAAATTGGAATGATATGGGGAAGATTATCATTTGTGCCTGCATGTAACTATAGGCACCTGCAGCTATTTGTACCCACAGATTACAGATGCCAAAACAAAGGCAGGGTTATAAAAATCTGAAGTTCTTTTTATGGGTCACTAGAGTAAGGCTGGAAACTGGTGTAATGTCTCCTGCACAAAGTATGTTGTACTGTGCAAGTGAATTTATATTCTGAGTACGATGTACCTCTTACCATGTGAACTTTCCAGCTAATAAACTAAGAAAAATTAGTATGGTTTTCTTTTAAAATAGTAATAACATTTACATAGATGAAACTGTCAAGACAGCTATTAATACTCCAAATTAAGTCCAGCTATTATCTTTCCCATGCAAAATACTCCACTTAACTTGCAGCTGGAGTTTGTGGTTGTACAAACAATAATAAAAGTGGACAGTTTTTATTTCCCTGCCTGAAGCTATGCTTTGGCTATACAAAATTGTATTAGATCTGTACAAAAGGGAGTGGTGTGCAAACTTTATAATGAAGCTTGATGAGAGTAGGTATCAGGATGTCTGTGAATATGTGCCATTTGCCTGTATAATAGGATGCCCCACAACATCTTCTACACTCTTGCTTAAATGCATCTCTCCCTTGTGGTGTGGAGACCGGGTTTCTGCTCCCTGCTGCCAGAATTATATCTGCTTTTACCCAATAAAAAAAGGCATAAACAGGTCTAGCAACAGGAACCAGAACCCAGCACCCCTCAGTCAAAAGGGATTGCTATAACTGTTAAAATACACTCTCTTCCCCACTTGGTGCTCTTTGGGCTGCTTATGCATTTTTCCATCAGAAAATAATTGGTTAAAACACAGAAAAACACCTAACAGCAAGACCTGGAACTAAGATCCCTCTCCTCCCAGGCAAGGTCACTTCACTGGGCCACAGAGTCAGGATCCCTTCTGAACCCCTGAATCTTGCATTCTTGGCTGTCCAATGGAACAGCTTCACCAGAATGGGTGAAAAGGGGTCCCTGCACCCAGCCTAGCCCATAGTCCAGTGTTTATAGCACTCTCCTGGGAAGTGGGAGCCATGCATTTATTTATACTCAGGGTGAGGTGGGCCTAGCACCTAGGTTTCTGACTTCTGGAACACATCCTCTTATAGCCAAGTCATTGGACAAAAGGAGGGCTGTGCGGCACCACTAGCTTCAAGAGTTATTTCAGTGCTGCTATCAGTGTGATGTACTAGTTTGGGTAGGTTCCTCCCTACTGAGTGGTCTTCCACCAAAATGCCTCAGGTCAAGGAGGAAGAGGAGTTTAGCTTTGCCCCTGTGCCTAGCATTCCCTATGGGCCAGCTATTAGCACCTCCCTGCTTAAAGACTGGGGAATCAGGATCACTCTTGGGGGTATTTAGGTTTTTTCACTCACTGCATTAGGTTTGGTGCCTAATCCTGCCAAACTGAATCAAACTCTCCTGGAGCTAAGTGCTCAATTGTGGGCATGGTGACACCTAAGCAAAGGGGTTTACAAGGACCAGGCCCACAAGCTCTTCTATACTACATACAGGGAGAGTTGGGTACCCAAGAATGGTTTTCACAGATGCCCATAGACTCACTGGGGAGCTGTTGAGTCAGCTAGAAATTCTAAGTCAAAAGGCTGACGTCTCACATGCCTCAGGGATGTGGGGATTCATGGGCACTAGCCCTCTCCTTGGAATAGGTGCCAAAGCTAGCATTATCTTGCAAAATATGGTAGGAGTTGATGCTAGTGCCCCCACTTTTGCCCAATTGTCCAGGAATGAGAGAGGTGGGTATAAATCTTGCCTCTGCCTGAGGGACCATGAGCCCTGATCTGCCTAGAATCATCCCCTTATCCCTCTGTAGGGCTCCTGCAGTGGGCCTCTCCCCATCCCTCCTGAATACTAAAATTATCATGGGAGGAGGGAAAAGGTGACTTGACAGCCTTTGATTAAAGCACACACCTACGACAGGGAAAGCCAAAGCACCAGTGGGTACACAAATATTTTATACTCTACCAGCTGCTTGGCAGCGTGAAGACTTAAGTACTTTGAGGCATGCCCAGAATCAAAACTACCGCACCAAAGGAAAGTAGTGTTAAGCAGTATTAAACCATGTAGTTTCACATGTCTACCTTTCTGTCTCTGTATAATATGAGGAATGGGCTAGTTATCTTAGATAAGATTCAGACTAGTTTCACTCTTTATTGAAACTGAAAACAAATCTCTCCTGAGGTCTAACTCTTGTGATGATTATTATTTTCTTTAGCCTTCGTGATTCCTTCAGAAGAGCTGTTCCTCTAGGAAATTTTATTTGTGTGCTATCTCTTGTCTGACTAGGCACAGGAAGTACTGGACTTCTCTAGAGGAAAAACTGTCCTTGAAAAAAAATTCCAGCCTCATTTTGCAGACCTGAGAGATTTGGACAATTTTGTAATGCTTCAAATGAGCATCCTTATAAACTTTTAGGTTCATACAACCTTATTTATTGTATGTGGCTGCTTGAAAGAGCAGAATAATTGTGATCTGGTTCAAATTATGTTAGATATTCTCTAGATGTTATCTTACAATTATAATCCATCTGAGGCCCTGGATCTTGCCAGCTGTCCCATATGTGTACAGCAGCGTGCCAATGCAGAACAATTTGCAGAATCAGGGCCTTAAATATTGCAGATCTTCAAATTATGAATCAAATTAAATTTTACATTTCCAGTGTACATTAATGAAAGTTCTGAATAATTCATATAAATCCGTGCATAAAAATACTTAAAATGGCCTCTCTAAAATTTATTTTCAGTTTCATAATGTAACAGGTCACATTTTGGAAAATCTTAATTTAAAATTTATAATTCCATAATGGTTAGAAGAGTCATTACTCTGGTTTAATACTGTGACATTTTAGAATATTCTGTGTATATTTGGAACATTTGTTTTGAATAAAGCCATTTTAATAGCACAGCAATAATGCCCCAATGTTTAGGATTACTCACAAAATACTATTCCTTACCTCCATTACGAGGTAAATGAAATGCGTTGCCAAAAGTTGTGCTGTTTTACCTATTTCTCCAGTTAAAAGTGTCCCCACTGAGTGATAATGTCATATTATTTTGAGAGAACATATGAAGAGTGTGACAGCTTTGCTCATTATAAGTTTATCTGAGTGCCAAGGGCTGAATTGTGTTTTACATTTATTACCGTTATTTAAATTTGTACTTGACAACTCTTAGGGTTGTATTCAGTTCTCATTTACACTAATGTACATCAGGGTGTAGCTACACTGGTAAGCTACCAGTGGTTGGTAAGAAATTGATTTTCATAAATCGGTAAAGGACTCTTAGATCGATTTAAATACCCATGTAAGGAAGTTATACCAATTTAACTAGAAAAGGAGCTGAGCCAATGTAGTCAGATCAGGACAACTTCTGAGTATAGACAAAGCCCTAGGGCTGGTGCAGTGTACAGGCACGTTAGGATATGGGCATACTAACAAACTATGCCAAGTAAAGATTTACTGCATGTCAGCTGCTTCATATTAACTGCCCATGTGCATTATAATCATAGAAAAGGAGGGCTGGAAGGGACCTCAGGAGGTCATCTAGTCCAACCTCCGACTCAAGGTAGGGTTTTCCCTATGTAAACAATTCTCTTCTCCTACCACAGATGAAAGCTAACCTGCAATAGTTCAGCTCTCAGTGAAAGAGGGCTAATGTGCCCTGAGTTAGCTTTCATCTACCTCAGAGTAGGGGTGTGTGCATGGGCATCGATTTCTGACAAGAGGATGCACAGCAAACCCTTCCCTCTTTTACCTCAGAGATATTTGGTTGTGTGCCCTCTAGATTTGGATGTATCCCTATTTAACCAAAACAATCCAGCCCTCCAGCTCTCCCCTGCCTCCCTTTAAACAGAAATTTAAGACAAGCCAATATAAGCTACTCTGAAACTAAAACACATATTCACATTTGTGATTTTACTGGTTTCACTGAACTGGTAATGCCGGTTTCTGCGTAGACTTGGCGTTAGGTTACGTCTTCATTCTAAAAAAGGTGTCTTTTTTGCACCTAGAGAACTAAAGGATATGCATCTCAATATAAAATCCTGATGGAGAGAAGGTACAGATAGTTCTTTGGTTTTTTTACCTTGGTATGGCTAGTTGAGGACAATTTTCAAGGCCCCATCCATGGTCTACCTCAACTAGGTAAAAAATGCAGAGACATCTCTCTGCTGGATCTTACATCAAGACAGCTATATCAAGTTAACTACCCCAGTGTAAAAGCTCACCTTTCAAGTTTTTAAGTCGTATTCTTTGATTTCTCATTTCTACAATAGAAATAAAACTTCCCTTTCTCTTGTACAGGTGCAATGGTGGCTGGAGAGGAAGGCCATATCCTCCACCTATTCAGACCCCCTAACCTTGTTTCTTTACAAAATTAAAATCCTATTTGGCAGATGTCTGTCTTCCCCTCTTTCCATCCAGCTACCCAATGAAAAGAACAGCAAGGGCCAACAGAGAAGGGGAAAGCAGACTCTAGCTCCTTTAATAGTGTAAAGTCAGGTGCATACATACAAGGAGAAAAGCAAAGGTTTTGCTAGTAAGTAGAACATGGGCAAGATCCAGAATATCCTAAGAGCTTTCAATTTAGGACTCACAATATATATGTTTTAAGTACTTGGTCACAGGATGATGATGTAAAGAGACAGAGTCTGGCACTTGGGATCCTTTTATGGTTAGTAAAGGAGATTAGATGCCTCCTTAAAGGGTGATCCATAAAAAAACAAACAAACATACTGGGGACATCTACACATGCATTAATGCACTTTTCCTAATGCACATTAAATTTAGTACTACCAATGTGAGGTACTAAATTAATGTGCATTAGGCTGTACTAATGAGCAGTAGCACAAGTGTACGCTTTTTAGGTGATGCTTAATGCACAGTAGCCTATTCCACTGTGCATTAGAGTAATAGCAGTTTTTTATGTGCTGCTTTAATGCACAGAAAAATAGGCTACTGTGCATTAAAGTGCACTTGTAGATGTGCCCACTGAGTAGGGTAGTGTTGAGCAATAGGGGGCGTCTGATCTCCTTTCCTCTTTAGAGCCGAGATGCCTTAACCATGGCTACATAATATAGCATCTCTCATATGAAACCTGGCTGTTTGCCAGATGTGGCTACTCAGCCACAACTTAGAGTCTGACAGGTTCCCTGAGCCTGCAGACTGCAAAAAGAGGAGCCTCAGCTGAGCAGCCTGCAACTGTTCCTGGATGCTGCTTGTTTACAAAGCTTGGCCCCCAACTATTCCCCACGGCCCTGACTCAAAAATATTCCTCAGCCTTCAAAATGCTTCCTAGCCCTTCCCTGTTTCTGCATAGTTCCTGCTCAGTCTCTTGGATTCCCTGGCTTCCCATCCTGGCCTGTCTCTTGACTTCCTGACTCCGGTTCCTGACTCTGGATTCTCAGTTTCACCGTTCCAGCTCCTTATCTTGGCTTAGTACTCTGGCTCCTGAGTTTGGTTATGTCTTGGCTATGGCCCTTCAATTGCAAGTAAAGGTCTGACTGTCTATTCTCTGGGGGGTGTTTTTCCTCAATCCACTGAGCTCAGAGACTAAAGTTGTCCTCTGAAGGTAAGCACCTAACTCACCAGAATTCATTCTTTAGAAAAAGTTCATGGGATTGTCTTTTTTTGGACTTGAGCAGAATTAGGTACCTGTGTCCCATTTCAGGGATGAATGCATCCTTCTAGAACTTGGCTACAGGAATTAATATGCAGTGAAGTTGAAGTATGCATAAGGCAGGCAAGGTTTTTGGAGTAGTTGGAGCAAAGTTCTTTGCAAACTTTCAGGCACAAGCACCCATCTTCAGGCACAGGGAAAGTCCATAGTTGTTCTGAGATCTCCAGGCAGTTACCGTTTTAATATGCCTTTGCAAGTTGAAATAAATGTGAAAGCACTTCTAACTAGACCCAATAAAAGATGTAGGCACTGAAACATCTCATATCTAGGCTCCCAGCCACTGGAGTTGAATCCAGACCTCTGAGTTGGGCATCCAGGCTCCCTACACAAAGCATGGAAATGTGAAATCTCAGAAAGCGGGAGACAAAGCCAACTACATACTCAACATGGGGGACAATTTGAATTATTAAATAGGAAACACTGAACATGGGGACATATTTGACCTCCTGTTTCCTCCCCTTTCAGAGTTTAGACACCAGGGTCAGGGCTCCAGGCAGGTATCTCAGTCCACTCAAGGTGCACATCCATTCTTTCAAGACATGAGGGGCAAGATGGTCATGGTGGTGCTGGTACCTATGGTCACTTTTTACATAATTGCCTAGTGGGTAGAGCTCTTTCCTAGAAAGGAGGAGACATCAGTTTCATGCCACTCAGCTAGAAGGGGTTCAAATCTACATCTCTTTGGAAAGTGTCCTAATTACTATCACTATTGAAGCAGGGCCAGGGTTCAGAAAGAAAAGCATGATTCAAATGAGGGCCAGAAGCAGAGAAAGCAAAGGTTTGACTCTGTAACCTAGTAGTTAAGGTACCCAGCTAGGCAGAGGCCTGAGCTCTGGCCTGTGCTCCAAGGATTGTTTCTGTGTGCATCCAGTGATTGTTTACAGCGGTGGTTCTCAATCTTTTTGTACCAGAACTCATTTGTAAACATCAATGGCCAGTGCTGACCCAGTGCTCCTCACTCCCGGCCCGCTGCCCGCTACCCTCTGCCCCCAGGCCCAAGCCCCTCAGTGTGTCAAGCAGGGGGTGGGTGTAAGGGGCATGGGGGGCCCCAAACAAGCCCCTCACAGGCAGGAACTCGTCAGCCTGCAAGGGAAAAGCCACATTTTTCTCCTTTACAGGAGAAATCATTTTTAAAGCTTGTTCATGACCCTTTCGTATACTCTCACAACCCACTTTTGGACCATGGCCCATGGGTTTAGAAACACTGGTTTAGAGTCCTCCTCTTCATAATATGATCGCTTTCCCTCCCCCTCTTGCTTTGCATGATCACTCACCATCTATTTCACTCCTTAATTTATTCCCAATTCCTTTGCCTTTCTTCTTGTCTCTCATCACTTCTCTCTCTCTACTGTTCCTCCCTTCTGCCTGTCCATCTCTGCCCCAGAAGACTCCAGTAAGGTCCTCTTGTACAGCTGAACTAGTTCCCCTGGCAACTTATGCTGAGGTCATAATAGCAAGATAGCCAATGGGCAAGGGTTGCTGACCTCACAGAATTATTAGATCATCTCCTGTGATGAAGCAAATCAGAGGTGAGCTGCTGTCTCCATGGCACAGTTGTTCATCAGCTCATGAGTTCTCATCTCCCTTCTGAACCCCCACATAAAGTATTAACAAGTTTTGGAAACCCAAATGAAAGC
The DNA here is from genome assembly GCF_000455745.1 of Alligator sinensis. Lineage (NCBI taxonomy): Eukaryota > Metazoa > Chordata > Crocodylia > Alligatoridae > Alligator > Alligator sinensis. The sequence continues at coordinate 4,505,095 of NW_005841842.1, read as the reverse complement.
CGCTGGCAGTGATCATGGATCCAGACTTCCTGTCTGCAGGAATAGGGGGCTCCCCTTGGTGTGCTGACCTCCTCTGCTCAAGCTGGTGATTAGGAAAATAATCCCTTTATGCCCCCAACCCACTTCATTGAGTGCTTTGAAATCCCTGGAGTTGGGGCCCATCTACACAAGGAAAATCTGAAACCATTTTCCTCTACATCCAATCATCTGGGGTTTGATGAAGTAAACTGGGACAGCAGGGTGGGGGGGTGAGGTTGGAGGATCTATAACATAGGTCTAGGGAAACAGAAGGCAATTTGACTGATTCTTTTGGGCAGAACAGCACCATCTATTTGGCAGGGCCAGCCATGTGAGAGAACCACTTCAAATATTAGCTGGTGATAATGGTTTATGAAAAGGTATGGTTTCCTCATGTAGACAGCAGCCTATGTATACAAAGTATTAACTACCCCCCAATCTGAACAGTATTACTCATGATAATCCCATCTCATTCCAACTCCAAGATACATCTCTGACTGACTGCCCCCCATCCTTGATGCCAGAGTGCACTGTTCATGATCTATTCCTGGATGCTGGGTCCCCAGCACAGAGAATTTCCTGCTACCACTGTTCTCCATGAGGCTGGGGGAAGGTAGAGGTCCATGATGGCAAGTTAGAAGAGAGGCAGGAGCCAGAGAAGTTTATGCTATATGTCTCTGGCTTAGTCTATAAGGTGTGAATCTATCCTGTCTTTTGGATGACTTCAGATTAACATGGTTAACTATCTCTCTCAAGTCAGAAGAGGCAATTTGCCTTTGCAGAGGTCATCAATGCATATATTTAGATGGGAGAAAGCAGAAAAAAATATCAAAGAATGATCAGTGATTCACTTCAGGGAAGTAGATGCATAGGGCTTGGCCAGTGAATGAATTGCCATGGTGTTGTCTGGTCTTCAGTCCCACTCCAACCCTTGATCCCTGTTTTTAACTTACACAATGTTGATATTTTCCAGACTGCCAGTCAAATCAATTGCAATATGTAAATTGCTATATAACAAACTCACCATAACCATGGTAGTGCTAGCCACATATCAAACCATTTGTGTGGCCCCTGGTATTATAATTTTTCTGATAATTTCTCCTGTACTTAAATAAAAAAATGTTTCCCCTTTTTCACAGTCTCTAAGGGAAACAACATAATTATAGAAAATTCATCATGGGCAGGAAAGAAAATACAGCACACAGCTGACTTCAGGAGATGATTTTTGCCTATTGTTCTGGACACACTTGAGCTCATTCACATCTGCATTACACATGGCTATGGAAAGGGTTAGTCTAAATCCCTGTCCTGTGAGCACAGAAAACATTGTTTTAATATGTGTTTTGCCTTTTGTCCATAGTTATTTTCTTCCAATGGAACAAAGCTGTCAAGGGAGGTAATGGTTCTGGAGAAAGAGACCATCTCTTGGGGAACTAGATTCACATGAAGCCTTTGAATATCTGGACAAGGTACCTGCTTTGGACTTTCAACAGAAAATAAAAACCATGACAACGTGCTCCCAAAGACTAATGTTGCTAGGGTGGAAGGCTTCTGTATTTTATAGCAGATGTCCATGGAAACATATAAATTGTATTTAGTATATGTACCTTGGATGGCTCTCCTATACCCTTGACTTCTAACCTATACAGATTGGACTTCCTTCTAATGTTGCAATCTCTGAGCACCTTTGAATAGTTAACTTTGCATTAAAAAAATTCTCCAAAAAAAAAAAAAAGTTTCCTTCTTTCCATGAAATGTGGAATTTGTCCTCAAAATTGCAACCAAGGATGAAAACCAGTTGGTTCTGTGCTGTGATAAACCAAGCTACCACTGGAAATTAAGAAAAAAAAAATCTCAGAGAAGGTGGGAAGAAACTTTTTTCTAACAATCTGGATTTAATTTTCTAATTTGTTTACAAGGACCTCAAGCCTGGAGGCCTCAGAGGAGCATAAGCTGGGAATCCCCTTTTCCTTCCAGCATTACTGGAATGAGTCTGTTTTTAAGGGAAACTCCCACCCAAAAGAAACAGGCACTGGGAGATCTGTGGCAATGGGAGGATGATTCAACATAATGCCACAGGCCTACTTGATTTCATTAAAAGGGTGGGAGAACAAAGAAATAATCACAGAATGATTCTCCACATGCCCTTTGCTGGTATGATCCCCTTTTCCTTCCAGCATTACTGGAATGAGTCTGTTTTTAAGGGAAACTCCCACCCAAAAGAAACAGGCACTGGGAGATCTGTGGCAATGGGAGGATGATTCAACATAATGCCACAGGCCTACTTGATTTCATTAAAAGGGTGGGAGAACAAAGAAATAATCACAGAATGATTCTCCACATGCCCTTTGCTGGTATGCAGGTAGTTTCATAGTTGGTAGGGTCAGAAGGGACCTGAGCAGGTCATCAAGTCTGACCGCCTGCCATGGGCAGGAAAGGATGCTAGGGTCAAACAACCCAGGCTAGGTGATTATCTAGCCTCCTTCTGAAGACCCCCAGGTTAGGAGCGAACACCACTTCCCTTGGAAGTTGGTTCCAGATCCTAGCCACTCTGACAGTGAAGTAGTGCCTCCTGATATCTAGCCTGAACCTATTTTCAGTCAACTTATGGCCGTTATTCCTAGTTACTCCTGGTAGTGCTTGGCGGGGAACAGGGTCTCTCCCACTGCCTGCTGGTCCCCCTTGGTAAGTTTACAGGTGGCCACCAGATCCCCTCTCAGTCTTCTCTTGTGGAGGCTGAACAGGTTCAGGTCCTGTAGCTTCTCCTCGTAGGGCCTGCCCTGCTGATCACTGATCATGCGAGTGGACCCTCTCAATGCTGTCCACATCCCTCCTGAAGTGCGGTGCCCAGAACTGGATGCAGTACTCCAACCGCAGCCTGACCAATGCTGCATAGAGGGGGAGGATCACCTCCTTGGACCTGCTCGTGATGCATCTGTGGATGCATGACAAGGTGCAGTTAACCTTCCTGACCATGTCCTCACATTGGTGGCCCATGTTCATCTTGGAATCAATAGTGACTCCAAGATCCTTTTCTGCCTCCGAGCTGACGAGAAGGGAGTTCCCCAGCCTGTAGGTGTGCTGCTGGTTCTTCCTCCCCAGGTGTAGTACCTTGCACTTGTCAGTATTGAAACCCATTCTATACTCATCCACCCACCCCTGTAACCTGTCCAGATCTAGCTGTTGCCTGTCCCTCCCTTCTAGCGTGCCCACTTCTCCCCACATCTTCATGTCATCCGCGAATTTGAACAAGGTGCTTTTCACCCCCTCGTCCAAGTCACTGATGATGTTGAACAGTGTGGGCTTGAGGACCAAGCCCTGGGGAACCCCACTGCCCACATCCCTCCAGGTCAAAAATGACCCATCCACCACCACTCTCTGGGTGCAGACCTCCAGCCAAATTGTGACCCACCTGACTGTGTAGTCATCAACACCACAGTCGCCTAATTTTTAATGAGAAGGGGTGAGAGACCATGTCAAAGGCTTTCCTAAAGTCCAGAAAGACTTTACGTCCACCATGACACCTGCGTCCAAGGATTTTGTGGCCTGGCTGTAGAACGCAACCAGGTTGGTCTGACAGGATCTGCCTCTAATGAACCCATGTTGGTTGCCCCTAAGCATAATTTCCCCTGTTGGTCCCTCGCAGATGTGCTCCTGGATAATTTTCTCAAAGAGCTTTCCCAGGACCAAGGTAAGACTAATGGGCCTATAGTTCCCTGGGTCCTCCTTCCTCCCTTTTTTGAAAATGAAGACTACATTGGCCCTTTTCCAGTCCTCTGGCACCTCACCAGAGCACCACGAGTGCTCGTAAACCTGTGCCAGGGTCCTGCAATGACCTCTGCCAATTCCCTCAGCACCCTGGGATGGAGATCATCTGGACCTGCTGATTTGAACACATCCAGTCCCACCAGAAGTTCCCTGACTAGGTCCTCTCTGACCTTGGGTCTGGCTGTGCCTCTCCTGGGTCCATCCAGAATTCCAGTGGGGGAGATGTCCTGGTCCCTGCTCAGAAAAATGGAGGCAAAGAATTTGTTAAAGAGGTCAGTTTTATCATCTGGTGTGACCACCAGATTTCCAAACATGTCCTGCAGGGTCCCCATGTTACCCAGTGCCTTCTTTTTACTCCCTATGTATTTAAAAAGGGACTTCTTTTTATCTTTGATCCGGATACCTAGTCCCAGTTCTGCCTCTGCCTTAGCCTTCCTAACAGCACTGCTACAGTCTCAAGCAATGGAGGTATAGTCCTTCTTGGTGATGGCCCCTCCCTTTCATTGGGTGTATGCCACCTTTTTAACTTTCAGACATTCCTGAATGCCTTTGGTGAGCCATGGGGGCTTTTGAGCACTCTTACCTTCTTTGATTCGTGTTTAGGCTCAGAGGATCATCTCCTTAAGGAACAACCACTCATCTTGGACTCCCAACTCCCGTCCCCTCCGGGACTTCATTGCCTGCCCAAATAATCTCCTTAACTCATTGAAATCAGCCCTCCTGAAGTCAAGGGCTGCTGCCTTGCTGCAGGCCGTTGACACCCTGTGCTGGATAGTGAATTCCAATAGGCAATGATCACTACTGCCCAGGTGGTCGAGAACCTGCAGTCCCTTCACCAAGTCATCTCCTGTGGTCAGGACCAGATCCAGCAAGGCATTTCCCCTGGAGGGACTGTGCACCTCCTGGGTTAGGTGGAGGTCCTGTATCTCAGCTAGGAACTTACGTGAGAGGTCAGACCTGGATGACTGCTCCTCCCAGCAGATGTCTGAATAGTTTAGGTCACCCATGATGACCGCAACCCTTGACTTAACTGCCTCTGCAAGCTGACCTGAGAATTCCTGGTCTAGCTCTTCCCCCTGGTTGGGTGGTCTGTATTAGACACCCACCGTTAAGTCCCTTTCCCCCTGACCCCCTTGTATTCTAACCCAGAGCACCTCAGTCTGCCTCTTCTCTGACTCAGTGCTGTTTGCTGAGGATGTGTATTGCTCTTTGACGTAGAGCACCACATCCCCACCTTTCCCCCCCAGTTCTATTCCACCTGTACAGTCTGTAGCCCTTGATGTTTACTGCACAATCATACGTTGAATCTCACCACGAGCCCCACTATGTACGGGTTTGTGTTAGCTAGCAGGAGGGCAAGTTCCTCCTGCTTGTTCCCCATACTATGAGCGTTAGAGTAGAGGCATTTAAGGCCTCCTGCGGGTGTATGCATGACCCCCCCTAATCCCAGGTTTATTCAGAACCCTGTCACTTACCTGGGTACTTCTTGTGCTCATCGCCTGTCTTGGCTGGGAAGTGTCGTCACGTCCCCCTGTGGCCCCATCCCCTGGCAAAGCCAATTTAAAGCACGCTGTACAAGATCAGCCAACCTGGAAGAAAATACATGCTTGCCTTTAGGGGAGAGATGAAGCCCATTCCACCCAAGCATGCTCTCTGCACGAAAACATGGGTCGTTGTCAAGGAACCTGAGGCCTGCCTGGTAGCACCAACTCTGAAGCTGCTGGTATTTTATGTCCTTCAGTTTGAAGATTTTTTACAAGCAGTATTAAAATAATGTATATGTATCCTGCCTCCCTTCGTACTTTGCACTGATGTCACAAGGATTTGGGGGTGACCATCCCCATGCCCAGGGGAGACTGCCAGTGAGAGTCAGGACTGCCCAGTGAAAGTCCAGGGGTGGGGACTGGGGAGCCGGGGTGGTTCACATGCACCTCCTGCTGTAATACATTAGGAAAGACATTCTAGGGAGTAAATTAGTATTTGACTCCCCCTACCAAAATCTGAGGGGAATGACACATGGGGGTTTAACTCACTCAAAAGCACCATTTGTACAAACATGAACACCATGTCGTGCAAACAAAAATGCACTGCACAAAAAAAAAAAGCCGCATTAAAATGTTTGGGTAGTCTACATTAACTCCTGTGTCATCTACACATGCCCATACAGCCCGAATGCAAGTCTCTCAGAACTCATTTCCTCTCAGCCACCTTCTGGCTGAAGTAGGAACATTTTTCCATCTGTGAAAGAAACTAAATCAAACTCTCTGCTTGTTCTTGGGTAGTTTAAAGCGGGCACAAGCATAGTAACTGAGCATCAGTTACTCTACAAAAAGGCCCTGCCCCACTTTAACTCACCTTGATTAGTTTGTTTGTCTGAACTCTTAGTCTTTGTTGTTTGGTTAGGTGGTAATATCTTATATTGGACTCATTTGCGTGGTTGGATGAGATGGGAGACAAGCTTTTCAGCATCAAGAACCCTTCACCAGGTCTGGGAAAGAAGTACATACAATCCAAGCAAAGTGCAAGCTTCGTTTATTCTAGTTGTGGCTATGCATTTAACCATTTGAAAGGGAAGCAAGCAGTTATAATCTGTGGAGCAAAGAGAAGCTAGACAAGGAAAAGGAAAAAGTTAGTTATAATGAGCTATAGAGTCAATGTCTCTGTTAAGTTAATCTTTTTTAATGTACAGTAAAATTACGAATTCATGTTTCTAAGCCTGCCTTCTGAAGGTATTGCATAGGTTTTCTTTGAGGACAAGAACTGTGAACACAGAAATGAGATAGTTGTTTTGTGAGAAATGTCCTCCTACTGGTAACAAGACATTTCTATTTTCTAATCTGTGGATTGAAAGCTTGCTTCCCCTCTCCCACCAATACAAAGTCAACCAATAAAAGATATGATCTCACAAATGTTAATTCTCTCATAGCTCTGGGCTATTGCACCTATAACAACACCACTACTTGTTATATAGATCAGTTACTTCTTAATTCCCCACCAAAAAGGAAGGTGGTGACCCACCTTGGACCTGAGGAAACATATTGGTTCCTCCAGTGTTGTTCCTGAAGGTGCTGTTAGCCAATATAGTTGCTTCTCTGGAACTGGGGTGAGGATGGGGGCTAGTTTGCATCTTTTAGCCTTTAAGATCAACTTTCACATATCAGTATCTCCAAGTGCCTGAGATCTGTGATAGATCAAAACCACTACACTATACCAGATCTTGCTCTCTGGATCCGTCTCCTAGCCTTAGGATATTCGCAAATATTCTTCTAGTGATAGCAGCATGTTTCAGGAAAAACAATGTATTGCGTACCATTACCTGGCTGGATGACTAGAGAAAGTATTAGAATATATTCAAACACATTCTCCATCTGCCCCAGGATCTGCATCAGAAAGTATATATGCAGAAGTCAAATGTCATACTGATATAATGCTCCTTGAATGACCCATAAGCCATGGCACACCTCTCTCAGGGAAGATCCCAGACCCTATCTAACCCAATCTCACAAATCAGAGGCTGACCCAGCAATGAGGATAAGAACTTGCTTTTTGCCTTCTGGATCAGATGACTTAAAAGAGGTGAAGTGAATAAGTTTTGTGCCCTGGGTCAGTTTTTCCCAAAATGCAACAGCTGGGGGTAGGCAGACCCTTACTCCAACCATTCTCAGACCCCCTTGTTGCAGCTGTTGTCACCAAGTGCCACCACTGGACAAACATGGACAACTTCCAGGTTCAGGGTCTCTGAATCCAGCATGAAAAAAGAATACACCTCAATATTCTGGAGCTCAGGGTGGTTTATATCACCTGTGAATTCTTTTGCACTGTACTTTGGGATTGTTGACACAGATCATGACAAGCAACAGTAAGCTTATGCTTAACAGGAACAGATAAAATGGTGTGAAGTCTGACACTAGATATATATTTACCCACAGCCTACCTACTCAGTCTTCAGAATATCAAGGCAGACCACATAAGAAGGCATCTCTCTCTGAATGTTGGGTGGGAAATCAAGGACTTTATCCTTCAACACATCTTTCTTGTCTGGGGTTAACTCAGAAGAGACCTTTTCCTGACACTTCTTATTTGGGTTGTGTCCTTTGTCCCAGAGAGAGACCTAAGCTCAGGATATTTATCTAATGCTTTTTTGAACCCATGGTTAGCTGGTTGGATGGTAAACTGTTTAATCTGAGCCAGCTCTAAGCTGAAACCAAGACCACCATGACTTGAAATCATGGATCTCCAAAATGCTGATGATGCTGTAGTGTGTGCTCACCCAGGAGCAGACCTTCAGGCAATTGTCAACATCTTTACCAAGGCATACAAGAAAATTGGACTGATGCTTAACATTCAGAAGACTAAGGTCCTCCATCAACAAGCACTTAATGAGCAGTCCCCTGCTCTGGTAATTCAGATTTATGGTGAGACTTTGGAGAATGGTCCAGAAGCCATCTCTTGCAGAAGGCTGGCATCAGTGAAGAAATCCAACATCATCTCAGACGCCTTTAGATACCTAAAGAAATAGATGTTTAAAGACCATGACATCAGATCCTAAATCAAGCTCATGGTTTATCAAGCATTAATGATCCCCCACCTTACTGTTTGGAGCTGAGACATGGACAATGTACAGGAGACCCCTCAAGTTGCTGGAAAAGTACCATCAATGCTGCCTGGGGAAAATCCTTCAAATCCAGTGGGAAGACAGATGCACCAACGTTAGTGTCCTCTTGCAAGCAAACACCATGAACATTGAGGTGATGACCATTCAACATCAACTTCACTGGGCTGGCCATGTCATCCAGATGTCAAACTCCAGAATCCTTATACAAATTTTATCCTCCCACCTCAGTCAAGCTCAAGAAGAGGGCAGAGAAAGCACTTCAAGGATGTTTTCAAGGCTAACTTGAAAAGTGCAACATCAACATCAGCTCATGGGAGACTATCGCCCAGGTCCACCCCAAATGGAAAAAGAGTCTGACACAAGAATCTCAATACTTTGAAACCTTACAATGACAACAGGAGACAGAAAAGTGGGAGTGCCATAAACAGCATGTTGAGGACCAAATAAAGAATCTGGAGTCACCAGCCCCACTCAGAAATATGTGCCCAAGTTGACCTGAGTTGCAACAGAGTCTGTTGATCCCAGATCGACCTCATCAGCCATCTTTAGACCCACAGATAAAGGAATCATGGAAAACAATCATCCTTGACTGCAAAGGATTGCCTACACACACACACACACACACACTTAGTATGGTGACTATACACCTGCCCTCCAATTTCTATGATCCTCAGCGCTTTTAATAAAGTTAAACAGGACTGATCCTGTCAGACCTTGTATGGCTGAGATAATTCTAGGTCTAAGAGACTCTCTACATCTCCCATCCACTACCCCTGCCACCCCGTGCCTTACTTTTGTTTACAGAACTGTTATCCTGCAAAAGATGGAGAGTTCATCCAGACCTGAACTTCCTTCATCTCATCACCTAGATGTTGGATGTTTTTCAGTCTGTTTCTTTGCCACTTTATGATATACTGGAATATCAGGAAAACTTCTATAAGGCATGCTTACCTTGCAGACTTGATGAGATTTTCCACCTGATGCTATGTGAGATCCTTAACAGTGAACAAAGACATCTATATCTATAATTTTGGGGTAACTTAAAACTGAAGCAGAGCAACATGTCCCAAGGTTCATCAAGATGCATCTAGCATGTCTCTAGATGGTGTCTCTTCTCACCATCTCAAAGTATGCGGGATGTACAATTCTTTTTCATCTCACCATGCTAAATTTCTTGAAAGGCTTGACCAGATATTCAAATCAGTGCAAGATCCCATCCCACTCTGAGGTCTCCATCCAACTCTTGCAGCTTTCATGACCACTATTTGAACTAAGGCATCAAAGTTCCCTGTTGCATTGCTCAGCAAAGACTGCCTTCTTGGTATTGGGCTCAGAAATAGCAATACAATTAAAATATCTATTTTCAAATACAATGCTAAGTTTAATTGTGTCAAGACTTATCTCTCCCTATGAGAACTGTCAGGCTGTTGATAACAGGAGCGACAGTGCTCCTGTTTGAAGAAAGGGAAACTCCCTCTGGCCGTGATAGCTGTAGCTGGAATAAGTGCGTCTCAGCTGGAAATCACTTTTTGCATAACTTACATATAAATTACTCAGACAATAGAACAAATGTTCTGTGTAAGACATTAGACAAGCCTGAAATGAATTGTCTTGTTAATCATTCCATTCCAATAGACATAGGCAGACTCACACATCTCTTGTCATTCAGTAACCACACAAATTTGCCTTTTGTAGCACTGCATAAAGCCAAAACTGATGGAGAAAGGAGAAAACAAAAGATTTAATTGATACTACTGATTCAACATATAACAGAGCAAGTTTTGAAAAGACAAAGAAATTCATCTAGCCTAATTCCAGGTTATCAGCATTGTGACTGACATTATTTAGGTAGTCACCTAGCATTTGGGTCAGCAGAGTGAAACTGCAGTAAGACAAGAGCATTTGTAAGTGCTCTGTAACATTATTGTTGCATATATCTTTCTGGCGAGTGTCTTCATGGGAGATAGGGCACAGCTTTAAGATTCCATGAGTGACTTTCTGCAGAAAAAAAAAAGACTAGTCTCATGTAGACTAGATAGGGGTAGATAAATATTGAAAGCCACTGAATTACTTCGTAGTTTTGAGAAGCCAAAATCTTCGGAATTTTGCAGATTACTCTTTGAAATGTGGGAATGGATTTCAAGCCTACCATCTCATAGTTTGGGGGACTGATAGATTTACAGATGTATCAAGTTTGCATATTCCTGCCCTCCCAGGAGTTCCACAAACTCCCTAGACTCAAATGGTCTCGCTTGTTAGGGGGTTTTTTTAAAATAATCTGAAATCTTAATTTTGTTTTCATTTGGCTTTCAGAACTTGCAAAACACAATCCTGAAGGTAAAAGTTGTGCAAAATATGACAGTATGAGTAAAACACATATTCTCTGCCTTCTGTTAGCCTTGTTGTTTGTTTTTAATAAATGTAGATATACAATTGCTTTTTTGGCATCCTATGCTTGAAGGCTTTTGGTGGGATGTATTAAATAAAAAATGTGTTTTGGGTGGGGCGGAAGGTTGGGGGTTTTGTTTGTTTGTTTTACTAAAAGGGAAAAAAACATAGGTATTTCCTCAGGGTAGAAGAAGAAAAAGCAACATGCAAGAGAATTCATCCCTGTATTGATGCTTTGACTACCAGAGTAACATCAAGGGGATGGACAGGTTGCATCTCTAGCAGAAAAGGGTTGGATGGGGTGAAGTCAGCTCTCAGTGATGGATAAAGCTTCAAGGCTGCACCCATAAAAGTCTCATGGCATCAAGAAATCAGTAGGTATCAGAGAGGGTCTTGGTCACTTTCCTCTGTTCCCAGTTTGGCCCCAACCTCCTGCAGCTGCTATACCTGTCTTGTGGAGATGGTGTTGACCCTGAGGCATAGAAACTCTCCATCTTTCTGGGGCCATGGATAACACTATGACTAAAGAACCAGCACTGGTTCAAAAACAAAGCAAGACACACACAAAAAAAAAGAGAAGTCTGTGTTGTTTGTCCAAATCTTTTCACAGTGAGGGCAGAGAGTCTTGCAGAGTTTCAGAATGATGCACTGTCTCATCCAACATTTGGAGAGAGATTAGCGTGACTTCTTAAAAATGTTTCTGGAAAAACAAACTTGTCATGGGGACCAGGTGCTTCTTACATTTTTCCCCAATTATACTCCTAAGAACTACTGATCTTACAGAAGGCTTCTCTGTTGTACTAAACTATTTTTTCTTGTAGTTAAGCTTCTGTAGGAGAGACCAAGAGAGCGACTGAATCAATGAGGAGTTGTCATCGTTCATGATTAACAAGGTAGAAGTATTGTGGGTGAAAGCCTAGCAAAACTCCCATTGACTTCAATAGGGCCAGGATTTTATATCTTGGTTTCATGAACTTAATTCTAAGCACTGAGATACCTCAGAAGAAAGGGCATAAATGGAGAGCCATTACCCACAGAAGCATCCCATCAACAGATGTGATCTATTGTAATGAAGCATGTGCCCCCAGACTGGCGCTGTTTTCACACAGAAGGTTCTTCTGGCAGGGGAAATGACACTCTGAAATCTGCAGATTGCTTCTCGGAGTCCATCTTTGACTGGCAAATGCACTTTATTGAAACTGGCATAACACCTTCCCAGTGGGCATAATGCCAGCCAAGCAGATGGGCCTCAGTATAGGCATTCAAGACAACCAATGTATACGTCAGGTTTGAGTATTATAGGCACAGGATTTCCATCCAGAAATGTTATAGTACACTTCTATTTATCTCCATAATAAGAGGTAATGGGAGGTGCCAGAGCTAAGCAAAGCCAGCAGGGATGGGTTTGGGTCGTAATGGGTTTGCAAAATGAACCGTGCAGTTCATTTTGTGAGGCCCTGAAAGCAAAACAGCAATTTCAGAGGTTTGAGTTCAGTGAATTCACACGTCTTAGGGAACATGTCTCTCCTGTTACAGCCCCAACAAGTTCTGGGTCCAGCCTACTTCATGACTGCCAGATTTCCAGGCTGACATAGGCATGTCATCAGTAATGGAAAACATTGCTGTATGACCCCAGAACACTTTGGGCCAGATTCGATTCTACCTATTGGGCACCTAAGTGGGCTTGGGCAATTAAGTGTGATTCTGTTCATTCCCAAAAAGCTAATGCAAAAGGTGGGCAGGTCCTCCTCCTTTTCACCATGTTTTGTGACTTGGTCTTAAGAGTCAGGTGATGATGTGTTACAAAAGTAGATGCATTAATGGATTTTCAGGACCTTGAACAGAGTGGAGTAGAATTGCCCTTAGACACCCAAGCCAAGGAATAAAAATCAGGTCCTTCCTGTATTATAGCAGTTATGACATAGGCCCTCGTCTCAGTAAGTATTTTGCTCTCAAAAGTGTTAAAACAAACCACAGAAGTTTTCCTTTAAAGATTAATTTGCCATGATAGGAAAAAAGAAACATTTGACAGAAAATTTCCCTTTAACTCATCTTGAGCAAGCCTAGGATTATTATGCCATGCTCTTTCTAGAACATGAGGGTTGATTGCCTGCACCTAAGCCACAACCTTTCTCTATTTCAGCTTCTGCTGTGGTTGATGGTGATGATTCTGGAGAGAGTTCTGAAGTTTAAAAAAAAAAAAAAGTGATAATAAGCAATGGCACAGCCAAAGCAGTTCACCCAATGGCAAGATTAAGAGGAAACATTCATATCAGGTTTTGGGGCAGCACAGCTATAAACCACGTCAGAACAAAGTTAGCTCAGAGAATAATAATGCATTGGTGGTCCCCTTCATCTGGCTCAGCATATGGGTAACATGGCTGACTGAATGTCAAAACCAAAGGCTGATAACCTGGATTGACTCCATCCATGTCTTAGGCTTCTGACATGTATGTCAGGCCTGGGTGTTTTAGTCAGTGATTTTGGTAACCATGAAATGACCTTTGGTGCTCAGAACACTAAGACAACAAGAAAAATAAAGCCGGGCCCTTGCATCTCTAATTCTTGCCTAATTCTGGATGGCTCAGTGGAGATAAATAGGAGCTGTATCAACCCCCTTCCCTGTGTTGATCCAGCATGCAATTCCTTTGATTCAGAAATATTATGAAGTCAGTAAATCGCATGCCTCATTTAAAGATCTGGAATTAGAGGTTACCTTCCCCTTCTGGCCATCAGAAACACTTTCTAACAACTCCAAAACAGCAGGTTGGATGCTTAGTGTAACAATGTTCATAAGCGATCGTCTAAACTGGCAAGAGACTGACTGTTGTATTGGATCCTGCCCAGCATCAGCAATGGGTTGGAAATGCTCAGGCTCTGAATGTTCTCATGCTGGGTGCTTTATAGATTTGTTTTTTTGTTTTTTTTGTTGGCAGGGCAAGAGTATCAGCTGCATCTCTGCAGATAAAATCCTGCCAGTCATTTTAATGACAGTCTGCTTTTTAAAGAGTCCCTCCTTTCTCTTTCCAGACAGCAGCATTGGGATGAAAGATGACTAAGGGCCAAATTCTGATCGGATTCTCAGCCTGTTTCCCAGGAGTAGCCCTGCTGCTGCCAATGAAATTATGCCAGGTTTACACTACTCTGACTCTGGTCAGAACGTGGTTCCAGGAGAGTAGTGCATGCTGAGGAAAATGGGGAGAAAACAGGAAAGAGGCCAAGGGGAAGAGAGATCATTTTTTCATAAATTCGGTTTTAGCACTCCTGAAAGAAAGGTTGTAAATTTGAGAGCCTTTTAGAGACTGGAATCCTCTGTATCCAGACAAGAAGGGCCTGACTCTAATTTCACCTATTAGGCATGGAAGTTGACTGCAGCTCCTAAGTGAGAGTCTGTTCTAGCCTGCTCAAGGCCCTGCAAAACTTAGGACAACAGGTGGGTGGGTCCTCCTCCTCTTCACTTTTTGTTTGTCACTTATCCTAAAATTTGTACCTTAGCCTTAAGAGTCAGGTGGCAGGATGTTACAAATATAGATGCATCAACAGATTTTCAGTAACTCAAGCATGGTGAAATAGATTCTTACTTAGATACCCAAGTCCTTCTAAATGGCTAATAGATGGAATAGGTGGACCAAAAAATGTATATAATACAGTAAAAGTATCATCCATCTCAGTCCTGCGTTGCGACTCCACCTTAACCTGTGCTTGGACCTGCCTAAAGTGCAAATTTTCAAAATGTCCTGTTGTTTGCTGGTTGGCCCTGATGGATGCCCAAGTGTGAACAGGCCGACTGATTCAGGGAAAATCTGATCAACGTGCTGTCTGTTGAATCCTGGTCTGTCAATAAGAGTTTTATGGCAAAAAAGGCAACATTATGGCTCCTATGGTGAGACATTGCTCAGCTCCTGGCCTGAAAACATTTTCTTCCAGGCCTGCTAGAGGGGCTCTCTCTCAAAGTTTTGAGATTCCAAATTGGACTGGATTCAGGATTCCACATGTTGTCACGGTTCTCTAGCAGTGGCATTTGTGACTCAATGTCACTTAGGAACTGGATTGAGATCTCTAACTGCCATTTTGTTCTTTTCCAACCTGGGCTCTGTATTGTATTACCTGTCCCCTGAATCAGTTAGTCTCCTGAAAAAGCCTCTCTCATTGTAAACAAAAGTCAAATAAATAATTCAAGAAAATTCAGTGTGCTTTGAAGGAGAGCCTTTCAGAAATGGAAGAATACACTTCATTAGACATATTGGCCTTTTTAACAAGATATTCTATAATGTCAGGAATTGTGTTAAAGTGAATAAATGCATAAATAGGAAACTGAACCATTTAAAACACTGTATCTCACCCTGCTTATATGATGGGACTATTATGAACCTACTACTGTAAAAAAGTCAGCACTGTGGCTCCATGCAAGCCCTTATATATATATATATATAAAAAAAAAGAGAAAGAGAGAGAGAAAGAGAGAGAGAGGATCAAGCGTCCCCAAATGCTTTGTTTCCTTTTTCACTAATGATTTTTGTTGTTGTGCCTTGTAAATTGATAGCCATTATAATCTGCCTAGAGGTCAGAAACATAATTGATCTGCTTTCAGAACAATAGAAGCCTGAGGTGACGCATGCACACATGAGATCTAAGTGACACATTAGAAATCTCATTGGCATTTTTTCTTCTTACACAGAATTAATGTGTTGCCTCTAGTTATTGTCACTCAAGACTTATAAACAATAACAATAGTTCAGGTTAGTGCAACATGGCTTTTAGATACCTGTTTGAAAAAGCTATGTACTGACACTATTTACTTAAGTATAAGTGGGGTCACCCATCTGGAAGAAATGTTGGGTGGAAGTTTGGTATCATAAGGCTTTCTTCATAAAATGTCTGGATGCTAATGTTTGAAATAAGTACTGTATCACTAGAGTTCAAAGCCACTGCCAAGGAATAAGAAAGAAAGGGCAAGTAAATTCAAGTTTCCACCCAAAATCAGAAAAAAGAAAGCTCTTCTTCTTTGTTTTTCAGAAAGCTTATTTAACTTTTTCATCGTCTTTCATTTCCATGCACTTCTCTACTTGTAGTTCCCATTGGGACCAAAAACGGAAATATCAAAAAACTAAATAAGAAAACTAGCTAAATTCTCATAAACAGATCATTATCGTGGCCTATTGGACCCTACTAGAAGCAAGATGTACCAAAATATGCTTAGAACTCATTCTTGTCAAATTTCCAGTTTGGTCTCACATATTGAAGACATTTGGATAAGCATCAGAAGTGCTCAGGCCTTTTTCAGATTGCAGTTAGCTTAATATTAAAATTGGGATTTGCTTGTGACTTTGACTTTAAATATGTTAATTATTTGAATGATTGATGTATAATGTAAAACATAAAAATATAAAGAATTAGCGCTGTGAATATATTAATTTATATGAACCTATTTTGCCCATAATGCCACTGGACAAATCTGCATATAGCCTCATCAGTGATAATTAACCTTATGAAACCACCTTAAGAGAGCAAAGGTTGTGTTACAGTTCTCCTTTGGCAATCCCTTACAGTTAAGATGATTATCTTATATGTGGGTCCTAATATGACTGATGAGAGACCTGGGCTCGACAGACTCTGTTGCAACGTGGGCATGTGTTTCTATGTGGGGTGGGTGGCTCCAGATTCTTGATTCAGTCTGCGACATGCTGTTTTTGCTGCTCCTGCTTTTCCTTCTCCCGTTGTCATTATAAGGTTTCAAAGTACTGAGATCCTTGCAGCAGACTTCCTCCATTTGGGGTGGTCCTAGGTGATAGTCTCCCATGAGTTAATGTTGATGTTGCTCTTTTTCAAAGTTGGCCTTGAGGATGACCTAGAAGTGCTTTCTTTGTGCTCCTGTGTTTAATTATTTCAGGTGTAATTGTATGAATTTGAATGCCTGGCCTTAATGCCTCTCTTCTTTGGAAAGAGGCTCTGGCAGCAAAGTCAAAAGAAACTCCATAGACTTCCTTAGTAAGGTTCAGACAGAAGTGAAGGGAAGCGGGGGAATAAAGCACATCATGGGGACTGGAAGTGCAAGCATGAAGTGATATTTCTTTGATTCAGACCTAATTCTTACACAAACCAGGCCTTATAGAATGGTTTGAGTTTGTCATGCTATGAACTATTACAAGCATCAAGTAGCTGGCGATCCTTTGTGTGTATAGCGTGATAGATCCGTCACTTGAACATATTTTTTAAAAGGTAGAGTATGCAATATACGGTTTAATAAATCCATGGTTCCGATATTGATGGGAGGCAAAATCTTTCAAATACTCTCACCTTAGACCAGACTGTTTGATCCTCATTTCTCTCAGTCTGCAAAACTTTCTAATCAGAAGATTTTTTTTTAAATCATCCCCATATCACCTTACTGCAACAAAAGAGGGTTGAGCATTGCTCTCTATGTTCCATGTCATTATTTAGCAGGTGAGGAGGTCATGAGGCTGAAATAGTTATCCATATAATCATGTCACCTCAAGCTTTGTTATTTAACCTTTGTCCACCCCTTTCCTCTATCCTAGTAAGAAAGATCAAGAATATTTCTGGTCTTGCTGTAAACCTTAATGTGACTGCTGTGCATGGAATTCAATATATATGCAAAGCATTTTTCTTTTTTCTCCACTCATTGTCAGCTCTTAGAATACCACGCTCACCCCAGCATAAAAATACACTCTTCAGATTAATACATTTAGAAGCGCTTTCAAGAACTAATCCTGTCATCAGAGATGTCAGCTGTATCTGACATGTTGCTGCAAGGCTATCTGTTTTATGTCAGAGTATTAACCGATATCCTCCGGGTGAATGGGTGAACTGACACAATTCAAGTAGGCCTCTTCTTGGTAAGCTTACTGAAACTAAAACAGCTGGAAGAACTTCTTTATTTCCATCTGGGGACAGCCTAATGTAGTAGAACTCTGCAAATATTCCCCACTGAGATTTTCAGAGAAGTTGTAAGTGAAAATTTTAAATAAATCAAACCATTTTACATACCAAAGACAAAACGCAGCAAAAGAACAGCTGACATTTTAAAGTGATGTGCTAGAAATCAGAGATGAAAGAGACCTACTAGGTCATCCTGCATGTACATGCCCACCTGAAAGGAAAAAATACGGTGAATGTAGGGGATACCTGAAACCTAACTAATGGGCAGGTGTGGGGCATTCCCTCCCTAACACAACCTGCAAGCACTGTTACCCAAATGAAGTTGTATATAAACAGTGATGATGATATGGTACCACAGTGTAGTAAGTGCTAGTCTAGACATTACACTGCTACTGTTGGGACTTGAAACAACAGCTATTATTATTCATTTGATTTTACTGTAGCAACTAAATTCTTTAATTCTGGCCCAGGACCTTGCTGTGACAGGCAGCGTACAAACACAGAACAAAAAACAGAGTCCCTGCCCCAGAGAGTTTATGCTGTAAGTACAAGAGAGAAGACAATAGGTGGATAGAGAGCAGTAGATAAGGGAACACACTGACAGACTCAAACAGTATTGGTTATCGTGGCTGGCAGTAGCTGTAGTACACCAGCACCCTCTCCATTGTCAAGTTGTTTGGAGCCATCACAGCCAAGGTGAATTTTAAATGAGGGATTTGAAGGAGAGTCATGAATCAACTTTGCTGAGGTTTACAGGGAGCTCCTGCCAGACACGGGGCAGAAAAGAAGAAAGCACAAGGGTGTTTATTTGAGAGCACACTAGTGTCATAGCATGCTCAGAGATAGAAGTCCACATCTCAGCACTGAGGAGATGGACTGTAAAGAGGAGATATGGAGGTGGCTTACAAAGTTCAGACAAGTGGCAGACAATAGAAAGAGGGAACCAGTAGCAGGGAATGACCTTTAAATCAGTGATCTAGATGAGTACTATCAGGGCAAGGCTGCATCTATCAAGGACAAAGAAAAGGTTGTTGCTGTAATGAAGCCACTATCACAGCATTTACCCAAATTATTGCCCAACTCCTTGCTGCCAATGCTACTCTGCTTTCTCTGCCTGAGCTAGCTAGTTTAAAGCCAGTTTAAGTACATCAACATGAACTGTAATTGCACCTTTGGAAAGCAGAAGCTAACAGAACTGACAAGGTCATGGTGCTTATCATTATTAAGTAAAGCTCTGGACTGTATGATTAGCACTTGTGCCATTTAACACTACATTTGCTATTTGTTTTGTAGTGATGTCTAGAAGTTCCAATCAGGAATAACGTCCCAGAGCATAAAGCACTCTACATGCATTTAACACAAAAGTTGTTCCTGAGAGCCATATAATCTATGGTAAAACTAACTAAATATCACTTTTGTATAACAATTAAACTCTTCATCTTGCAACCTGTGGAACTTTGCCATGAGAACACAACAGAGAGTAGGTAATGTTGCTGCTAGTGCTTATGGCCATGATAAATCTCTGACCATTTTTTTTGGTGTGGCTGGCTTGCAAGTTTTCCTAGGTACACTTCTGAATCTTTGAGGGGTGTAGCTGTGTTGGTCCAAGGACAGAGGCAGACAAGTTTCTTTGGGTGAATCTGATACCTTTTATTAAACCAACTTAAATAGTTGGGGAAAAAATTCTTAGCAAGCTTTTGGGTTTAAAAATCCTTTGTCAGGGTAAGGAAGCCTCTGCAATTGGTGTGTGCTCTTAGAACCGATAGTGTCCACTAATTAAATGGTGTCTCACCATGGGATCCCATTATATAACATGCCAAAATATAGTGCTGATTGCTTTCCAGTGTAAGAACGTAAGAATTGCCATGGTAGGTCACAAAAAATGTCCATTTAACCCAGAATCCTGTCTGACAGTAGCAAGTGGCAAATGCTTTAGAGGAAGAGTACAAGAAACATGGTATATGGAGAGTGATCTTAGCTCTTAGAGCACACACACCAACTGCAGAGGCTTCCTCAGCCTGACGAAGGGTTTTTAAACCCTAAAGCTTAATCAGAACATTTTTTCCAACTGTTTAAGTTGATCTAATAAAAGATATCAGATTCACGCAAAGAACCTTGTCTGAAACTTTTAGGCACTTTCAGTTTTATCTGGGACTTTTCTAGGTGAAAACTATTCTAAATTGGAGATGGTCTTTGAAACAGATAATGTAATCCAATGGGATGGATGTTCAAATCAGATCATAATTATTTACTCTTTATTCTGGAAGTCTAAGTGGAATGTAATTATAACATTTCTTTTAAAGAGACCAGAGTGCCTTGGATTAAAATGTATACATTTGATTAAACATAAAGAGCCTTAAAGAAAACAGGTTTAATAGCTGTTTCTCTCTTTAAACATGAAGGCCATACGAGTTATTTTTCCCCATTCATTCTTAGTATCCCTTTGTGTCCGAGGCGCAGATAAAATCTGCTCTCTAACCTCTCATACATAAAACACTTTTAGTCAGCTTATAAACTAATTCCTGCAAATGATTATAACCAACACTTCTTAAATAAAGAAACCAAGCTGCTGAACGTATTCCTTGCAGGCAAGGCAGATGCACATGTTGGTCAGTGAAACTTTTCAGTTCCCTTTCCCCCTCCATCTTTCACCAGATCCAGTTAAAATGTAGAATCATCCTTTATGAAGTAAAGAAGGCTGAGTAAAACTGCAGAAAATTAAAGTGGCATTGACCGTAGTGTAACCTAGAAGGGAGACTGGGGCACCAGCCCTGGAGCTCAATTCAGAGGAGGGCCAGAATGGCAGTCCCCCAGGAGGCTGAGCCACCACCGCACCATGGTAGGGGAGCCTGCATCAAGGCAGAAGCACCTTGTGCCACCACAGCAGCTTGCATAAGGAGATGAGAACTCCCCCCACCCTCCTGTGAAGTTACCTCTCCGAGCACAGACTCAATGAATCAGGAGTTAAGGAGAAAACTTGTGCAAAAGCACGTTCAATCTGGGAGGAAACTAGGATTTGAGTAAGAAAGCATAGGAGAATTTTAAAAGCAGTGCTGGAGATTGCAAGAATGTTGATGAGCTAGGCATTCAGCCAGGAGGTAAATGGCTAATGTGAAGAAGAGCAGTTTGGAAGCACATATCTGAAATTGCTTTAAGTAAAGACAAGACTACAACCAGCAAAGTCAATAGTACCATCAAACATTAATTAGTTTCTCATATAATGATGATTATGCAAGAACACTATGCTCCAAATATTACACATACCTCTTTACTAACTTAATTAAAGCTAATGGCATTCATTTTTTAAAAAGTCCATAAGAGACAAAAGCAAAAGGGAAATCTGATAATCACACAGGGGTTGATTTATGTACATTTATATTTTGTGAATTTTGCCATACAACCAAAATAACCATTAGAGGAAAAACACATGTCTGCTGAAGGATCAAACAGGCAAAAGCAAATGTCTTATTCATTTTGGTTGTGGAAAGCAAGACGGGTTTTCCAAAAAACTTGGAGTAAGTTTCCACATGCACATGTGAAACATTTGTAGGATTTGAACTTTATATAAACTGCATGTTCCATTTCCATTACAGCAAAGCATAAACAAGAAAAAGAGCTGCTGGGCCAGTCAGCCCTGATCTAAATGGGTGCAAACATGTTGAAGTCATCTCCCTTCCTGTTCAGCTTACTGAGTGCGATTGCATCTGCTTACACAAATGCCAAGCCAGGCCTGCAATGATTCTGTGGCCAGCTGGGAAGAATTGCAGAAATACAAACATGAAAGAAGGGCTGGAGTTGTAGGAAGCTAGGCTGAGCACATATTATATTTTTAACCGTATGTTTATGTGGGAAGTTCTTTTGTTAACATAAAAAGAGAATATTTATATGGGGGCTGCCAAAATTGTGCTTTCCCATCTGTCCTTTGCAATGAGGTTGCACTCTCTTCTTTCAGACGTGGACCTTGCTACCATTATTCATAGATTTATCACTTGGGGGTTAGACAACTGCAGTGTGTTTTACATTGAGCTGGTCTTTAAGAGCATTCAAGAACTGATATTGTCCACTAGTTAAATGGTCTCTCTCTGTGGGATCCCATTATATAACATACCAAGATATAGTGCTGCTTGGTTTCCACTGTAAGAATTGCCATGGTAGGTCACAAAAAATGTCCATTTAACCCAGAATCCTATCTCTGACAGTAGCAAATGCTTTAGAGGAAGAGTACAAGAAATATGGCATATGGAGAGTGATCCCCTCATGTCAGAGCATCTCAGTCACTAGCAGTAAGTTACAGCCCTGACTGCTGTACTGAAGAGCCACTGATGTACCTGTCCTCCATATATTGGGTTTTAAAAGTGATTAGACATATTTCCCAGTGGCTTTCAAGCAGAGTTGGGGTATTGGTTTTTGAGTATAACATCTTGATTGAACTTGGTTACCTCAGTGATCATTTCCATCCCCATCTAGTCCTATAGCAGATACAATATCTGGCAAATGTCAGTATTTTGGTAGCATCTCCCCACAGAAAACTTCCCCAGTGGGCTCTGCTAATTCGTTGGTTCTGGTAAATTGGTGTGGGGGAAGTCACAGCTTGCAGATAGCTATGCTAAAAGATTAGAGTCTATTAATTTTCACTTCCCTTTAAAGATCGGCAAATAATAAGTATGGATTTATGGTATTTTATTATGCTTTGGTCAACATGTAAAGAAAACTTCAAAAGATAAATTTGCTGGAGGAGGAACAACTAGAAAAATGTTTTGCTTTAAACCTTTCAGGACTCCCCCCCCCATATGCAAAGATGCCAAAAAGGCAGAAACATTTTTTTCCCCATTTTGAGGGTCATCCTTAGAAGAAAATATTTCTTCTCTTTATACATGCAGAACTGGCAACACAGAGCATATTAACCTGCACTTGCTTTAAATGCTTATATCATGTTCCCTAAAAGATATACTGACTAGGCTGATCATATCTGAAAGAGACATTCATCCTGAGTTTTGAAATGTAGATATCTCCACCTAATTAGGGTAGGACAGTCTGAAAATTCCTATGCTTGGCTTCCCCTAAAACAACTTACTTTAAAAATAGAGCACATGATCATTCATTCCTTTTACAGGGAGAGAAAAACAGAATTGGATATGGGACCCTGTAACAAGTGGGCATCCTGAGGCCAGTCTAGTCATTGGCCCACCCACTGGTCTCAGGGTGAACTGCCCACCTGCCTTGCATGCCACACCTTTGATAAAACCAACTGGAAGTCATTAACAAGGCAGGAGGCTGTTCATGGAAATGCCCTGATACCAAAGGCCTATACGTGGCTCCAAACCTTCCCTTATATTGTGTCCCATGCCTCACAGCTGGCATCCATACCTATCAGCACCCTGGTCCCATGGCTGGACTGTCACTTGGCCTCACCTGGCTTATTATGCCGTGGCACACACTAGGGCTCTCTCTCTAGTACCAACACACTGGGAGTCTCACTCCTGTGTCCCCACACTAAGTATCATAATCCCTGTCCCCTTATGTCAGGATTCTCAATCCCCGTGTCCTCACACTAGGCTCTTACTCCCACTTTCAATGCTGTGCATCCACACTGGGGCTCATACTGAGCATATATCTCACACACCTTTTGTGCCTCAGGGCTTGCTGCGGACTTAACCCTGCCACAGGCCCCCTTCTTTGGCCTGGACCTTGCCTCAGGCCTCACTTCATGAGCCTGGACCCTGTGCTTTCATCTTCAGGATGTACTTTCCTAGCCTTATCCCTGCACAGAGTAACCCACAAGGTAGTGGGGGCTGAGACTTTTTGGCACCCCATACTCGCCCTTCATTAGGAAGGCACAGATGTGGCATTTCCGGGAGACTGCCCCACCATTGGCAACCCCACCATACCATTTGGCTGCAGCAGGGAAGTTTTAGGTCATGCCCTAGGACCAGGAACTTCCACCATCCCCATAGTTCCTGCCCTGTACCTCCAAGATCTTGCATGACCAGCAGCTCCAGCCAGGCAGTGTTCTTCTCCCAGCTGCTTGCAGCAAACTGCTGGCTCCACTGCTTAGGGCCTGTTCTTATCACAAACAGCTGTTCCCAATCAGGCAGTCTCCTGCTGGTCATGTGCCTGATTGGGAGTGCAGCCACCTGCAGGCTGATCTGCTGGTTGCCCACACCCCTTTGAGTGACAGAGCACAAGTTGTGCTCTGTCACAGACCTTTACATATGAGAAGAGTGTTCCAACCACAAGGCAATTGCATAGGAGCCACCACATCCTTTTCCTCTGACCACATTTAGAACGAAAGTGGAGGCCCCTGACTCTGTAGGGGTGCATTAAGCATGTTTTAAGTGTGCCACCTCAGACCCATTAGGGGATGTAATGAGGAGACACAATGGGCCAGATTCTGTTGTACCTATTAGGCATCTAAGTCCACTTACCTGCCTAAGTGTGGTCCTGCTTGAATCTCTGAAAAACTGGTAATACAAAAGGTGGGAAGGTTCTGCTCCTCCTCTGTTTTTTTGTGAATCACTCTTGAGGTTGACATGATAGTGTATTACAAAGAGTAGGCGCACTGATGGCTTTTCAGGAACTTGACTTGAATAGAACAGGATCATGTTTAACTGCCTGAGTCCCCTTAGATACTTATTGGTGAAATAGAATCTAGTTCTAAATGGGCACTGACAAGAACAACTGGAGGAAACAGGGATGGGTTTCTGGGAAAGCCTTACAAGCCAGTGAGCTTTAGAGCACCTTCGCTTGAAGGTGAGGTCTGAGCTTATGTGAATGGCTGGTGGAGGAAATTTCAGAGGTGAGGTTTTCAACATAAAAGCAGCCATTTACTGGGTCAAACCATCGGTCCATCCTGCCCAGAAATCCATCCACTGGCTCCTTGGATGCATTTGAGGCCCACTGAGCACTGTGCTCTGTTGAGTGTGTCCTCCTTGGTGCACTCATTTTAAATCTATGTCCTCACTCCCATCCATTATGCTTTGATTTGTGCCAAGGAAGCAGCTGTTGCTTACCCAGTGACCTCCATTCTAAGGGAAGCTTATAGCATTTCTTAGTGGGCATTGGACCATGGTCCCTTAAGCACCAAATAAGTCTCTGCCACACAGTAGTCACACAGAACTTGCCTTTAACCTGGTCCCAGCAACACAGTCTCTCTCTGGTTTTAGCAACACAAGCTTCAAAACTCTGGGTTAACCTGTACCACAGAGCTCTACAGAAAATATAAAACAATCCAAAATGAATACCCACAAGCGTGAGTTAGTTCTCACCCTGTAATCTTCCTTAGAGGAGTCCTCCCTCTCCATGTGAGCATTTCCCCTTCCAGGTCCTCAACTCCTCACATTCTCTTCCTGTCCCTTTTATTTCCAACTAGTCACTCAACTCTGGCACAGTGACAGACAGTGTATGCTGAAAGGGAGATTGAATTGGGTATAACCAGGGTTATTTTCCACTGTTCCTCTCTCACTTGCAGCCTCCATCATTTAAGGTCTAGGAAGTTCTGATTCAGAGCCTGTACCCCTAACTCCCATGCTCAATAGCTACTGATACACCTTTCCTCAAATAATTTGCCCAGGCCCTTTTTGAATCCAGCTAAACTGTCAGCTTCCACAACACCTGGTGGTAATGAGTTCCATACTTTTATTACCATGCTATGTAAAAAAAAAAAAAATCAAAAAAAAAAAATCAAAAAACTTATTTATGTTAGTTTTAAACTTACTACCTACTAGTTTATAAGAAAAACCAAGAGTTATCTGGTCCTTGCTTCATTAAGCATTGTTTGTGGGATAACTAGCTTGAATTTGCCAGATGTGCTAAGAATTTGTGACTAGTCACAGAAGAAAGTCTGGCTCTGAGGTAGCTGCTCCTTAACTAATTTAAGGCTCAACAAATAAAGACCAGTGTCCTGAATTTCTCTGAGACTTTCTGAATAGATGGATGAGTATCGTAACCGAGTACTTTGGTGAATAATATCTATCTATAGAACGCGTGCATAAACATGTGCATATATGTGCGTGCACATTAGACCTGTGCGAGTAAGCAGCTATTTGATCCAGCTTTGGATCCAGCCGCTTTGAATGCCAGGGATCTGATCCAGAGCTCCAGACAGGGTTCCTGCTTTGATCTGACTGAAGCGGCTCTGAAGCTTTGAAGCTGCCTCGGAGATCCGGCCATAGGGTATAATGGGGAATTAATGAAATATCTATAACTTGGTTGTATTTTTGTCTGATTTGGATTAAATTTGCTGGGGTGGTAGCCTATGCTGAGAGCATGAAGTCTGCCAGGTTTCAAGAAGATCAGTGCAGGGGTTTGGGAGGAACTGTACCCCTGTCTTGAAAGCAAAACTCATGTCACATGTATGTGTTACACCACAGTGGGGTGAAAACTGCAGGGATAGTATCCCCTGGTGAGGCCACAAAGCCTGCCAAGTTTCAAGAAGATCGGTGCAGGGGTTTGGGGGGAACTGCACCTGAAGCTGCTGACAGGCAAAACTCGTGACATAGATGACCCTGTGTGTGTTAAGGCGCAGTAGGATGAAAACTGCAGGGGTGGTGGCCTCTTCTGAGGCCACAAAGCCTACCATGTTTCAAGGACATAAGTACAGGGGTTTGGGGGAAACTGCACCTCAAGCTGCAGACAAGCAAAAGTTGTGACATGGGTGACACTGTGTGTTAAGGCACGGCAGAGTGAAAGCTGCAGGGATGGTAGCCCCTGCTGAGGCCATAAAGCCTGCCAGCTATTAAGGAGCTAGGTGCAGGGCTTCTGGGTTCTGGGGCCCTGCACCTCTAGCTGCTGACAGACAAAAATCGTGACATGGGTGCTTGTGCAACTGACTGTGTCTGTCTTAGGGCAGTTGATTGTCTATATTGATTCTTTCCTCTCCTTAGTCACTGGTTTTGTAGGTATCAATCGTTGCCAATTAACTGGTTACATTACCTGGCAAATGTGTATTGAGCTGGTCCCTGAGTGAATCATGATTGATTGGTAACCAGTAATACAGTGGCTTAGCAGCCAGGCCTGCAGTAGTTTCCCACTTCCCCCCCCCTCCCCCCATCCCAAGACAGACAGAGTGGCACAAGCACCCATGTCATGAGTTTTGCCTGTCAGCAGCTAGAGGTGCAGAGCCCCAGAACCCAGAAGACCTGCGCCTAGCTCCTTGATAGCTGGCAGGCTTCATGGCCACAGCAGAGGCTACCATCCTTGCAGCTTTTACCCTGCTGTGCTAACACACACAGTATCACCCATGTCACGACTTTTACTTGCCTGCTGCTTGAGGCACAGTTTCCCCCAAACCTCTACACTTATCTCCTTGAAACCTGGCGGGCTTTGTGGCCTCAGAAGGGGCCACCACCCCTGCAGTTTTCACCTCCCCCTGTTAGAACACATAGATGTGACATGAGTTTTGCTTTCAGGAATTTGGGGTGCAGCTCCCCCCAAACCCCTGCACCAATCTTCTTGAAACTTGGCAGGCTTCATGCTTTCAGGAGAGGCTACCATCCCATCCAAATCAAACATAAAACAAAGTTATAGATATTTCATTGATTCCTCATTATACCCTATGGCTGGATCTCCGAAGCGCTCCGGAAGCTCCTAACTGTCACAACCCAAAGTTGTGGTTTTCTTGTTTGTGTGTGCTTTGGCATCCCTAAATCATGTTCCTGCCAAATTGCAGCTCTTTTGCACGGTGGAGTGTTCTGTTGCAATTAAGAACCCGCATGCAGGAGTTTTTCCCGCCAGTTCTGTAGACTTCTTTGCATTGTGCATTTGCATTATAGTGATGCACGATGCAAAGGAGTTCCTGCCATTTGTATTTAGATTTATGCCACATTATTGGCCGGTT
>NW_005841842.1:4424060-4477363 GCF_000455745.1 Alligator sinensis | reverse complement strand
GGAGTCTTAACAGCTCCGGGGGACCTGGGAACCGAGTAACCCATGGGAGATACAGCTGCTCCGTGAGAACGAATTATTGAACCCGTGGAGCCTAAACCACTCTGGGGTCAAGGAACCGAGTCTATTAGAGTCCTCCACTGAGAAATCAAGCGGAGCCGTGCCTGGAAAGCTGACCAGCCTACACTGCGACCACCTTGGGTGTAAGTAAATAATCTTTTCAATCAACCATTACGCCTCCGTGACTGATTCTAGCTACAGCGTACCATACTGCACCGCAGTCTTTTCCAACCCTGTGTACCCAGGCTACCGGCCACAGCCTGTGTACACACAAGAGATGGGCCCGGCTCGCACATGGCGACCCAGATGGGATTGGGAGAGAACTCACACATGGCGACCCAGGCGGGATCGGGAGAGGGCCCGCACACTAACCGCTTTGGGAAGCCTAACAAAGGCAGTGCTTCAATCCAGATGTGCTGCTTCAGACGCTGAAGCATCTGAAGCTTCTCCGGATCCAAAACATGGTCTGAAACCTTGCACAGCCCTAGTGCACATGTGCGCTCCAGCCAAGATTAAGGGGTATAATGCAGAACCCTACTGTAGCAGGGGCCAAGTTAGACTAGCACGCCCAGGCTCAAGTCTGTCCTTGAACCCTTCAACTCACTCCTTTACTCTGGTCTCACCAATACAGTCTTTGTCTAGGCCCAGCAGCACAGGCTATAATGCCTTGGGTTCTTCTACTCCACAGGGCTCAGCTAAAAGCATAAGCAATCCAAAATAAACATGCCTTTAACCTGGTCCCAGCAACACAGTCTCTCTCTGGGCTTAACAACACAAGCTTCAAAGCCCTGGGTTAATCTGTACCACAGAGCTCTGCAGAAAATATAAAACAATCCAAAATGAACACCAACAAGCATGGGTTAGTTCTCACCCTGTAATCTTACTTGGAACATTCCCCCCCCCCTTTCAAATCCTCAACTCCTCACTTTTTCTTCCTGTCCCTTTTATTTCCAACTAGCCAGTCAACTTCCCCTCATTACTGCTGATTGCTTGAACCTGCTGAGGCCCCATGGGTGGGCAGCTTCTTACCACTGGCTAATTGATCCAGGCTGCAAACCTGCAACCTGCTACAACTACTTTCTCCAGTGTCATTGAGCAATTTGTGCATGATTTATTCAATTTCTCATCATCAAGATTATGTTATAAACTCTTAATAATAAATTGCACAAAAAAATCTCCATGAGTGCTTCAGTACCAGCACAGATAATTTATGCAAAATTATAATTGTATTTTCAAACTTGATTTCAAAAGATGAAATGGAAGAAAGATGCCAATGTTTTTATCCCATAAGAAATCAGATGTTTTCTGAACAATACTGCTTAGGGCAGTGGCGATGCATAGGGGGTGCACATGCACCCCTGAGAGCCCTGCTGCAACCCCTGGCAGGCAGTATTCCCCGCTTAGGGAATGGGGCAGGACAGGCAGGAGCACTGATGCGCCCCCTGCAAGTGCCATCCAGGGAATGGAGGCACCAGGTGTACCCCCACCCCGCTGGTCACTGACTGGCCGCTGAGGGTGCACGTGCCCCCGACTCAGGTGGCACCAGTTGCCCATGACTTAGGGTGGCCATCATAAAGGACATTCTGGTTTTCTGCTACTCTGTCCTCTATTGATATGAAACCCAACGCCTTTATGTTCTCTATTTTTCTCTTCAAGAGAAAAGGCTTGAAAAGAGAAAAATAGTGAACATAAAAGCATCTGGTTTCGTATCAACAGAGAACAGAGGACAACCGGACTGTTCTCTATGATGGCCACTCTAATACTGCTAGACTTTCATACCTGTTGCAAACTAATTTCAGCACTTTCTCCCTGCCATAGTTTCCATGCATAGGTGTTTGAGACAGGTGAAGCAAAACTGTCATATATTGAATCTTAAGCCTTGCAGACCTTGGTTTCAGTTGAGTGACTTGACAGAGGTCTCTCCCAATACTACAAAGAGATGCTGTTCAGAGGGACAAATTGTATTTTGACACATTAGTATATTTTCAAGAATTACAGAAATTTCAATACATCTACTCCAGATTTACAGTAATATTTATCTTTAAAAGCAATTAAACAAGAATAATGGACCAAATTCACAACCTCATTACACTGATTTCAGTGGACTTCTCCAGCATACACCTGAAGTATTATGGCTCTAGCACTTGATTTTAAAAATATTTTGATGTAAAAAGCTGAGCTGCAGAAACAAATTCCACTTTGCATGCATGTGGAGCTGGATCCAGTAAGCGACTTTGTAGCAGGTGCCACTGCAAGTCCTCTTCAACCAGGTTTTTGCTGCCCTGCTCCCCCAGCATCTCTCAGCAAGATGGAGTAACATGCAGTCCTTTAAACCCATAAGGCTGTGCTCCCTAGAGCATCTCTCAGCACTCCCCAATGATCTACAATCTGTTAACAAATAAAGCAAGCAAACGAAACAAAAAAAACCCCAAAACCTTAATGTCCTTGACACTGGGAGGGGACATTGTAGCTCTTGCCTTCCCACAACAGGCTTGCCCTCCTTATAGTGCAGAAGTCTTTCATCTCTGGCGCTTCTCCTGCACAATTCCCTCTGGCTCTGCTTGCAGGGCCTTTTATTCCCAGTGAGCCACTCCTTCATGTGCCTTCACACAGCTGCAGCTACTCAGTCAGGCTGGCTGTCCCCATTTAAAGGAGACAGGCCACCCTGTTACAGACATAAAGCTAGCTGCTATTTTAATAATACTATGTCCAAAATTTAAATCTTCACCAAGTACACCCAACTGCTACCTAACCGGGAAGCATTTTAGGCCACTTTCTATTCCACCTATTGGGAGACTAAGTGGACTTAGGTGCCTGAGTGCAATTCTGTTCCCCCAGTTCCATCCCTGAAAATCCATGTTGCATTTACTTGAGTAACACACCATCCTCTGATCCTTAATATTGGCTGTGTCTATATGTGCATTAACACGCTTTAGTTAATGTGCATTAAATCTAGTACCTCTATTGTGAGGTACTAGGAAAATGTGCATTAGCCTGTCTTAATGCATATTAATTAAAGAGCATGGGGCATTTTTACACTTGTTCTGAGGGTGGGATGGGCAGTGCCTTAATTAGAGCAGCTCTGAAAGCCACTCTAACTAAAGCACCACAGCATCTTGTATATCAGCATCCCCACACTTCAAAATGGTGTCAGCAGTGCTTGAACTAAAGCTCACTCAATAAGCATTAGTTCAAGCACACCACCACCATTTTGAAGTGCGGGGATGCTGATGCATAAGACATAGGAGGCTGCTGGAGCATGGTAATTACCAGGGATTTGGGGGTTTTTTGCTTTAAAAAAAAATCTCCAATTTTCAGTTAAAAAAAAAAAAAAAGCAACCCCCAATCCACATTTTTCCATGATTTAAATGAAACACCACTAAGATATAGATATAGATATATAGATATAGATATAGTGGTGTTTCATTTTAATCATGGATAAATGTGGATTTGGGGTTACTTGTCTTAAACCAAAATTTGGGGATTTTTTTAAAATCAGAGAGAACCAGGATCCCTGGTAATTAGCATGTTCCAGCAGACTTGATTAATTGAGTCTGCTCTAATGCGCCGTAATTACAGCACATCAAATCAGCCTCCATGCTCATGTACATGCACCCACCGTTTTTAAGTGACACTTAATGCCAATTAGTTTATTTTAATATTCATTAACTAAAAAGCACAGTTTTTTTAGTGGTGCTTTCATATGCATTAAAATGGGCTAATGTGCATTCAAGTGCATGTGTAGATGTGCCCACTGTGTCAAAAAAACAAAACAAAACAAAACAAAAAAACACTGAAGAGGAAGAGGACTCACCTGCCTTTTGTAATAGGAGTTTTTCATTGACTCAGAAAGGGTAGAATAGAATCACACTTTAGTGCGTAATTCTAGGATAAGAATTTTGACCCTAGAATAAGATTTTGTTCCACCTATTAGTCATGTAAGTGGATTAGGGCTACAAACAGATGTTGCATTTGTCCTGGGATAAACCATTTTCTCCCAAGACAATGTGCAATTATTCAGGCTTCCATCCCTGTTTCTCTGTTCCCAGAACAAATCCTAAAAAGGTTCATGGGATAAGAAATACTAACAGTACTAATACTACTGCTTATGTCTGGGAAATAACTCTATGACTTCTTCTATCTGGGAAACCTACAGACTTATCCATTTTCCATACACAGGCAAATATAATTGAATTATAATTGGACTGATTAACCTTCTAGGAGTAAAACATAAAGCATCTGGCAATTCCTTTGCCCTAATGTCAAGACTGTACTCAGCACAGTGGGATTTATTGCAGGAATCTTACCAGTGTTTTCAAGGATGCTTGGCAGACAAGGTTCCTTGGGTGAATTTGATATCTTTTATTAGACCAACCCAAATGGTTGGAGAATAGTTATTAAGCAAGCTTTCAGGTTCAAAAACCCTTCGTCAGGCTAAGGAAGTTTCAGCAGTTGGTGTGTGCTCTTCCTGGTGCCCATAATAATAATACCATTAGATGCTGTAGAACTGTGACAAGCTCCCAGTGTGATCCAAGAAGCATTCCTGTTCCCCAATTATTTGTCGACTTCATTTCATGCTTTTCAGTGCTGCAGTTTAGAAGTACAAAAGTTTTCTGAAGGAGTACAGGTTCCTTCCAGAAGAACCACAAACTTTCCATAGCTGAGACTGCTGAAATTCTTCTCTTGAGCTAAATTCACCCTTTTCTGCACATTATATTGAAATAACTAGGAGTAGGTGCATTACCATGAAAAATACACCTATCCTGATATGGTGGAAGTATTAAAACTCACTTATGCTGTACAGTAGCAAGGTTGTCAGGAAACTTCATTTAATGATTCTGACAGAACTGATTAAATTTAAGCTCTGACTATTCCTTCCAGATGCTCTCCAATTCTACATCATTCTTTGCATATGGGCAATGTATGTTATTGGATAGCATCAGACAGGCATGTACCTAGAACATGAAACGTCTCCAAGAATATTAATTATGAATCCTTCATCTCTGGAGTAGGTTTTGACATTCTTGTTGGAAGGAAATGAACATCCTTATCTTTCTTTTTATTATGGGAAACATTCTTGTTTAGTAGCTAACCCAACTGCCCTGGAAAGACTAGTCTCAGACATAGACTAGTCTCAGACATGGTAGCAGCCTTCACTTCATATCTGGGTTTAGTTAATGAACTTGAGGACACTTCAGAGACTAACAGAATGGGATCTACACAAATGTTTGTTAACAATTGTCTCTTGACATATTCTTCATTTCTCATTAGAGGTAAGTGCACACTTGTGGCTTCTTCCCTTCCACAATAAAGTGTCAGCCATTTTGGTTAGCTACTGAAGCCATATAATAGCCAGGTCAACAGGGTGCAAGGCCTGTGCATTTCCTTTAAAAGGGGATGTAAACTACAGTAATGTACCTAGAACTCATGTCCCTTTGTTCACCCATGGAAGGGTCACACGCACTTGTTTGCTCCAAGTAGACACATGCAGACCATTAGCCTTTTCTAACAACTGAAAGCATCTTAGTATCCCTACCTAGAAAGAAAACAAGGTCCAATATGTGAAGCAGATGAAGATATTCAGCAGAACTGTAGCAGGGGAAGAGGTGGGGGGACATGTAACGTGATCTCATGCATGATCAGGCCACAGCAGCTGCCTGAGCTACTTCATATCTTTTCAAAAGACATCTAGTCTTGAGGGGAAGATTCCCCACATGCCATGGTAAATTATTCTAGTAGTCAATCACCCTCACTGTTAGAAACGTGCCTGAATCTGTCTGTCTTCTGCCTTTAGCTACTAGATTAAGGAGTTCACTAATATCAGCTGCAGACCAAGGCCCAGTCACCTCTTAACCTTCTGTTTGGCAAGCTAAGTTGATCAAACTGTTTAGGTCTTTCACTGTGTAGCTGGTTTTTTAAGACCCTGAATCATTCTCGTTGCGCCTTCCTAAACCTTTTCTCATTTTTGGAAATTCATTTAAAATGCTAAGTGAGAAAGGCCACTGAGAGACAGAGATACACATTTAGATATCCTTTATTTAAGATGTTAATACTTAAACACAACAACAAGGAATAAAACTAATATGGATGCTAGCAAAGAAAGCACTACAATGGACTCCCTAAATACACAGCACTAATTAATCTGATAATTTCAAAACAATGTGCTCTCTAATTGCACAGGAAAGCACTACAGTCTTCTGAGCATGACTGGGTGCAGCGAGGGCTCTCTCTATGGGATACGTTATTCAAGTGGACTTAATCACAATGGTTCCTTAATTTATATAAGTACAGATCTCATCTCAGAGGACAGCCTATTTGGAAAATTTAACAATTACTCATTCCACATGTGGTTAGACTCCAAATTAGTCAGGCACATCAAATAAAAAACCCAAATGCACATTACTGAGATCACACAACTTCTAAAGCAAAAATGTAAGTCTGAGTTAGAAATCAGTACAGATGTGGGCCCACTGTGAAAAGTAAATCGTTTGAAAGTTGATGCTGAAAAATGCTCCTTTTATCAGTGCTGAAGAGGAGGACGGAAATGGTGAAAGCCATGGATTCCTGCAGTGAAGGTGTTTCTATGTATAAATATCACTCACCTGCATTTATATGAAGACTTTCTTCCTGAGGCACTTGACATACTTAATAACTGACATAGACACACAGAAAATAGAGCTTATTTAATCTACAATGGAAATGCAGCTGCCTCTGGGGTGGATGTGGCAACAGCTTAATTCAGAGAAGCAGGGCAAAAACATAAAAAAGGAGGCAGTGGTGGCATTCATAAATAAAAAAAGATAACCTTTAAATTGCCTTCAAGCAGCTTTCAAATTGAGATCTGCCAAGCCCATCCTAATGGAGAATAAATTTTAAAAATCATGAAATAGAGTCACTGTTAAACTCTTTCATACCAGTACCATCCTGGCACCTCCCTGTGATCCTTCCCATAACCGCACCCTCCCATGTGCGCATCTGGGCAGGACTGGATGTTTAGGACCCTTGACTTCTGTTCACGGGCTTCCCAGTCCCCATGAAGAACTCCTGAAGTAGGTGGTAGCTAGTTTGGGAAAGGAGATGCACAGGAGCAAGATGTGTCTCATATGATCAGGCCTCCTGAAGGAGTTTTTCCTAATGTTTTCTTGCCTTTATATTACTATTTCTGTCTCAGCTTTCACAGGAAGTTTTTGGGCCATTCCACTGAAACAGAACAACAGATTTTTTAAAAAATTACTAGCATTGAGTTTAGGCTCTTGCTAGAATGACCCAGACCCTCCATACTCCTGAGAATAAATTAGTTTTGACTGATTAGCGTCTTACTCTCTCCTCCCTTTGCAATGCTACATCATATAGTTCATGAAACTGATGAATTTGGTAAAGTTCTTTACATTTAGATGAGACTTGCTGTTGACCTAGACTTAAGGCACTAGTTAAGGGAATTAGTTAACAGTAAATTTTAAGCCAAACAGCATAAAAAGACATGCTGCATTTTACACTTCGCACCACATTTGCAACAGGATGATTAAAATTTACAGCCTAGAAGCCAGGGCACTGTTTGGGGATAAAGATAATGGTGATTTCTGTAGATCATTTATCAGTAATCAAGAGAGTATCTAAGGGGGAAATTATGAGGAGCGTGATGACACCACTACAGATCTTGTCAGACAGAAAAATAGAACCCCTGAGCACCGTATTGATCTTCCCTGACATGAGCTGCTTTACTCATGCTTGAAACTTATCAGAAACTCGCAGACACTCTGCACCTTTTTCACCAGTGTCCTCATACGTCATTTAGAGCTGTGCAAGGAGAATGCAAAATGGTACAAAATCAGAACAATAGTTTTACATCTGTGTTACATATATGTGCATGGCTATACAAGGTGCAACTCGTGTAATGGGGTAATCCTTACGAACAGGTTTATGTAACACTGCCCACCATACCAAAGATCATATCAATCAATCTCTTCCTCTGAGAACAGAAGTGGTATGGCTTTCAGGAGCTGAGATGATTATTTGCATAGCCATTGATAAAACACTATGGGCCAGATTCTGTTTCACTTACTAGGCACATAAAGGCACTTAGATTTTAACTGTGGTTCTGTTCCACCCTACTAAAGTCCCCAAAACATTAATGTTAAAGGTAGGTGGGTCCTCCTCCTCCTCACTGCTTTTTATGTTTCTCACTATTAAGGGTAAGATAATAAGGCAGATGCATGGATGGATTTTTGGGGACTTGAACAGGGTCAAATGGAATTACACTTAAGTACCTAAATCCACATAGACAACAAACAGATGGAATAGACTCTGGACCTACATGGCTAACAAACATGAATCAGTATGGGATCAGCCAGTCATGCCTTTAACGTCAGTGGTGGGAGCAGAGACATGCAGCCTGCTCCATTCTGGCACTCATTAAAACACAAGTCCTAACAAGAAAAGCAAACAGAAGCAACCCAACTGGCCTGATGTATTTGCTTGATTCTAGAACTCAAAATATAGTCAGCTAAAATGGAGCTAGGGTACACATTCAAAAGCCATCCATGAGCGCAACTGCCCAAGTGACCCAGTACTGGCTCGTCTAAAAGTGTACAATCCTGACCTGTGAGGGAGCAGCAGCTGGATAGCCAAGAAATAGTGGGATAACCAACCCACTTCTTCTCCTGGGAATAGACTTCACCAGCATGGCTCCTGTGGACCTTCCGTGGGAACTTAAATTACATATTTGGGCCCATGGAAGTGAGCCCATCATGCTGGCATGATGGAAATACAAGCCAAAGCAAAACAGACAAAGCAATCAGAAGGCAAAAGACCAGTGGCATGGTAATTAGCAAGAATAAAAGCCAAAAGAGCCCCTGCATCAGTAGGTAGCAAGTCCTAGTCTATGGTGTTGCATCTATATATGGTAGCTGAAACCTCACAGCCTCCATTTTCTTGCTATTGTGAAGCTAAGACAATAGGATCTGTGAGAATTTACATATTTCACTATAGCACAATGTGTTGCTTTACAGACAAAAGTAAAATTATTTTCTCTAAAATCCTGATGAGACATATTAAGGTCAAATATTTCCATTTAGCAAGCCCAATCATATTTAAAAAAAAAAAATCACTATTGGCCTTCTTACTGGGTTTGTCTGAAGAAACCCAGCAATGCTATTCTTCTCTGTTTCTTTAAGTTATCTGGAAATTTCATCCCTTGTTTTCAAAGGTGTAGGTCTGGCAAGGACCAGCCTGTACTGTAATTTTCTTTCTCCACAATTCTTCTATTCCCTTATCTCAGTGTGGTATGTTGCAGAGCTGTATTGCATCTAAAATATATGGGAATCAAATAACATTTTCATTTATTTATTATTACATCAGTCTTCCACACAGAGTATAATAGAAAATGACCCCTCCCTTTTCAGTATTTGATAAAGTAAAATTATTTCAATTTAATAAATTTATTAGCAAAGGGAGGGCTTGGAGTAGTAATTATTTTTGAAATGATGCTGGTTTGAAGGGTAATTTAAGGTCAGTTTGATTTACAGCTGACTCAAGTTTAGCATGTCAATATATTACCTGAACACATTTCATTGACCATGTGACTTCACTGTGAGTGTGCAACAGGGGACAGATCCCTTTCATTTGTCATGTGCAGCTAATAGATGGTTTCCAGCCATATTTTAGGAAGGGGAGGTTGCGATTATGAGATACAAGTTTTACTGAGTAGTAGTAGAAAAACAGTGCCAATTTAAGCCACTACAGCATCTTTTTTTCCCCCATTTTAGAACCTGTTTTATGACTTCATTGTGAAAAAATTAAACATTTAAAAACCTGGAATGGAGTCACATTTTTAATAGACAAGAAAGAGCCCTTTAGCCTGTTATAACTGTGTCAAATCACTACAGTTCTGTGGTTTCAGATTTTCTTCCCTATATTTTGCAAAATGAAAATTCATCTCCCATCTCTGATGATTTTGCAGGGCCAATGGGCACAACAATCAAAAAATGCATACATGTTAAGCAGGTATAAATTCTAATTGCAAAACCTTTGTTGTAATGATGCTCATATATCAATTTTCATACCCCAGCCTAAGTTTGCAGGGCTGGTAGATAGTACATGTTTTACTATTACTGGGCAATTTATATTTGAAGTCATTAAGAAGCAGTACACCTGGTTCAAGTGCTGTGTGGAGGATGGAAATTTCATGGTGCAAAGAACTTCGAAATTTCCAGATTTGGTTTTATTCTAAGCAAAGCCTGAAAATATCAAAATGCTCAAGACTCAGGACACAAATTGTGTTTTAGATCAAAATGTTCCATTTCAGCAAAATCAATTTTTACTTTCTTTTTTAACGTTATAAAAAAATAAACACAGTCATTTAAAAATGCAAACCGAAGCATAGCAGGAAATGTTTGGTTTGTTGGGATTTTATTTCCCCAGTGTTTCTCCCAAATAAAACTGCAGAAAAACTGATGCAGTTTAGCAACACACTTTGATTTCCATGAACTTCTTGGTCCAATGGAAAATGGTCTCCTCAGTTTTTTCTGACCAACTTCACGTGAGACCTTATAGGAATATTTTTGTAAAACCAGTTTTCAAGGTACCACCACTTGTTACAGTTCTCATCACCCTATTTTGCTACCAGGGCATAAGAGGCTGGTAAAGATTGGAAGATAATTGGCAAGTACATGGAGATTGTGAAAGACAGAAAGAAAAGTAGAAATAGGAGGTCATGATTTCTATAAGGAGCTATCACAGTAGATCAGTATACTTTGCTGACGCTCATTTCTCCACCCATACTTCAAACCTGAAGGCAATACTGGACATGTAAATAAGAAAACAAATAATGAAAAATAATTTTGCTTCCGTCCTTTAAAACTTTACTGTTCTCCCAGTATCTGTAGCTCAGTCCTTACCTGGCTGTAATTTGGAGCCTTAGAACCAGATCCCAAACCACAGTTAAATCTCCTTTGTGGGTGAACTCTACTGTGTAGCAACTTTGACTTAACACTGATGGGATTCTAGTGGGTATGGTAAGAAACCCTCTTGCCAACAACTTAGAATAAAGTGGAAGTGACTAGAGATGAAGTGAGGGGCAACTTCCAAGGTGCTTTGCTGTCAGAGCCTACCTTTTTGGGCACTAGACATAGAACCAAAGTAGGGGGCTTGAGAGGGAATCACAGGTACACAGTACTCAGCAACATACGGTTCATTCAAGGTTGCCCAGAATACATTTTGCTAAAAGCCTGATGAAAAAAACATCATGGTGTATGCAGCATATGCTCTGGCTGCAGAATGGGCTATTTAGTGAGAGTCTAATGAAATGGATCTAGTAAAATTTGAACTTCACACAGAAATAAATCTGAACAAACGCCAAAGAGATGGGGATTTTAAAGCTATGTACAGGGTGGGAGAGGGACAGAAAGAGGGATCAAATAAAGCTGGGTGAAATTATTTTTCAGCAAATAGAGAATTCAGTGCAAATATGGTTATAGTGCTCCAAAAACGGTTCATGAACTTGGGATAAATTTACTGGTTGCTTTGGCTGGGAAAAAAAAATTAGGGAAAGGGGTCCATGTTCCTAAAACTGCCAGAAAAGGAACATGATGTCCTTTTCCCCAACAGCTCACTCACCTACTCTGTGGGAAACTTGGGATCAACTCAGTCCTCTGCTTCAGGGGAGCTGAGCCCCCATATCTCAGAAGCCTAAGCAGTTATTCTTCAGTTGATTGTTCTCAGTCTATCCAGAATTAAACATTTACTGGGCTGGAACATGGGTGTCTGTCCTCTCTGGTAGGTGCCCTTTGGATCAAGGTAAAATGCCACTCCCTCGTTTTTAATCCTTGTTTCAAAGAACATTAAGCAAGTCTCTCACTCTGTATAGAATTATCTCAGATTATCCAGGGGCCTGGTGGGGGAGAGTATTCTTGTGAGAGGTGGAAAACCCATGTTCAAATCTCTACCTTTAACCAGGTAGGTAGTGGACAGGGTTATGAATTCCCCACGGCATAAATGAGTGCCCTAATCGTCAGAATGCAGGGTAGTCTGGGATGAGGTCTCTCCAAATCCTTTTGCTGGAGCTAGATGAGTTTGTCTGAAATATTTAAATGATCATTTAGGCAGTGAGTGGGAATAATTATATGTCCTTGTGGTTGCAGCACTCACTTGGGAAGGAGGCTACCAGATTTCAGAGTTCCTGCTCTAGTGACTGTCTATACAAAGAAGAAGAGTATCAAAAGCAGGGTCTGAGAGACCCCTTGGCCCCCTTCTAGAATAATGTATAGTCTGCTGGTTGGGCCCACCCTCGGGAGGTGGAAGAAGCAGATTCAAATTCTTTCAAAAAGAAAAGTGAATTGCATCCGTCTCCCCCAAATCTTGAGAGAGGGCTCTAATCCCTGAGCAGTTGGGTCAGAGGGGGCTGTTGTCCTTATAGAGTCCAACTACAGAGCAGTCTGAGTGGGTTCTCCCCCGGGCTTAGTTGGCTAACATTGTATTTTCTGTAGCCTAGTTGCGTTCCCCTCCTCACCTCCATCCTTCTTGTGTTAGTCCCTCGCTCGGGCGCTCTGTATTTCCCTACTGGCTTTGTCATCTTTTTAGTTCATAACTCTTAACTTCTACTAATAAAATTCAATCTGTTGTTTCTCTGGAGACCATCTATAGGGTATCTAGGTACCCTACCTGAATGAAATATCAAATAACTCAATGTATCCACCACATTTGTCCAATCCCTTCTCCTTTAATAATTGCCTCCCTTGCTAGCTCACTGCCATAAACATTGCATTTTCTTCAGCTGCACTCCTTCCTCTGTGTTTCTTTTCTCTCACCCACACACAGTCCACATGTAGGAAGAGAAATTACCTATTGATCCCCCCCACCCCTATAATAGCCTCATGAACAAAAAGGCAGTGTTGCTATGGATGGCACTTGAGGTAGTGGGGGGTACAACAACCAATCCCTTTTCTTTTGAGTGCCTTTTCCCCTCTAACTCAACAGACTTACCACCCCAAAAGCACACTTCCAGGAAGCGTGCTCTGCTGATTCTTCCTCCGATTGCAGAGTGAAGGCACACCGCAATCACAGAGTGAAGCAGAGGAAAGGGAGAATGAATTACTAATGCTGAAGCTGAACCAAAAGACCTGCACTGCTTCCTTCCCCTCCCCCTCTTCAATATTTTTGCTCAATGCAGTGTAGAAGAACATAATATCCTAGGCATGGGAGCCCTGTGGCTGCTCCTGTATCTGGTGTCATTAATTTCCCCATAAAAAACAGGCTCTTAAACAGAACTGCCCCAAGTTATGCATCACTCTGACGATTTCTGCCTGAGGTCAGCAGGTACTTTACCATAACTCACTATGCCATGTACAATTATAACTTTGATAGGTTGCTTCTTTATTGAATACTTCAAATCCTCCAGCTATGAAGAGAGAGTGTTCACTGTTCATCAGGCAAACCTAACCTCCAGCCTCTCTTCTCTTCAAGTAAACCTTGTGATGGTGAGAGCAGGTTCTGGAGATTGCCAGATTTAGGAAAGATCTATACTGCGAAAATAACATTCCTCAAAATATTTTGGTGTTTGGATGTTTTTCATTACTACCTAGAGGCTGCACCCGGATACTGCTAGGTGCTGTACAAGCATAGGATAAGTCAGTTATCAAGGTTATTTGGTACTGTATAACCAAAGAGTACCCATCCAAAAAATTCTGCAGAGGAATATGGAATTGGAAGGGACCTCATGCCATCAAATTCAGAAACCTGCATTTGCAGACAACCAAAGATTCCTAAAAATAACCACTGCAAACCCTCTCACACAGCTCCACAGCACAGAACTAGTAACACCAGGATCTTCCTACAGTCACTGGCAATCTCTTAATACCACACCAATAAGCAAGCAAGTGTATTGGTTACCAAGATTGAATCCCTGCTCCTTTGGAACAGAGGACAATTTTATATCATGACAAAAGTGCCAGAAGAGGACTTTCCCCATGATGCTCTTCCTTTTACTCCTAACCCAGGGGTTCAGGCACTCAGAAGAATATTCAGCTTATTTCCACTGAATTCACATGCACACACACAGCTTCTGGGCCCTGTTTATCATGCCCACAGAGCTTACAGTCAAAGGCTTCTCCAGCTAGCTGTATGGGGAGCTGGGCTCAGATAAGGCCAACAGCACTGGAGGTGGCAACAGCCAAGTTCCTCCTCCTTGAGCCTGCTCCCAGGCTGGCTGGAAACACCCAGAGGAATGGGATAGGAAGGAGGAACCTGCCCACTGCTACTGGTGCTGCTATTCCTGGCTAAGCCTGGCTGCCTGTGCAGCCCAGCTGGGGTGGGGCAAAATTGGTCCTGGAGCTCCCCCTGCCTAAGGGCAGCTGGGAACACTGGCAGCAGTGGGAAGGAAGGCAAGAAGAGGGGAGGTGCTGCTGGCCACGGGGGCGGGGAATTCTTACTTGCTTTGTCAACTTGAAAAAGTCCCTGACTACCATTCCTGTGGCATGGTCTGAAAGGGTTGCGGGGTGCAAATGCAGCCCTACACCCCCTCTGGATCTGCCCCATTGATGAGATTAGGCACCACTGGATGGTGATGGTCATGATATTATTATAGTGGCATTATCTCATAATTTGGACTTCTCTTGTGGCACACTTGCCAAAAAGGTTGGCTGCCACTGCTGTAAGATAAAAGAAAACCGTATCCTAACACATTCTAATTGTTGCCAAACTCCACACATTTCTGTTACTGTAACACCATCAAGAAAATAGCTTCATAAATAAGAAATACTTTCAAAGGTCAGGTACAGACATTACACTTTTACTGGCATTAGCAACCAGAAACTGGTCTATACCCAAACAGAACACAAGTAGGCTGGTTTAAAAATGGTCGAACCCAGTCTAAGATTTGCTCCCCCACCAAAGAGTGAATGTGTGTTTTGTTCGCTACCAATCTAACCTACGGCACTTACAGAAAACTGTGCAACTTAGATCAATTCTGCCTCAGGCTTTTTGAATGTCTGTACTTCGCCATAAAGAACAGAATGTAGAGTCTATGCACACTTTAAACCCCTCACAGAAACTTTTTAAATAAGTTTTATAAGCTAATGCAAAGAAAAGCTAAAGGCATGAAGTACAGATTGGAATTAGAACCTGTTTAGAGCCTGAGAGCTCCAACGTCTGGGGACAGGGCATTGGATACCAAGTTCTGGCAAGGCCCCGTCACTATTTGAAAGAGCTCAGAGAATTCCCATTCCAAATCTCCCGCACCAGTCTCGCCCACCCACTCGTCTCTTTTCTAAGTGCCTGAATTACTCTGAGAAATGGTGGGGTTTTTTTATAAATAGCATTTTAAAAGGTAGGTTTGAGTTTCACTTACCATATAAAATATACATGGGCATTTTTATGTAATGAAGATTCTGTCTTGCGAGTAGCTGAAATAACAGGTGACACATTAGCCCTGAGGCTTTTTGTCTGGCTGTAGAAATAAAGAACAAAGCTAAATTGTTATGAGTAGACCAAACATGGATCAAAAGTAGATAGGCATTCTGAATGCACAGTGTCTGAACTCCTAGACTGGCATACTCAAAAGATCAGTGCAGCCTTTTACTGTATATTGTTACAGATGAAATATTGAGCTCCCAGTATTTAACTGGGCCAGGATCTCTGAGGGAGCAGGGTTGAAGTGGTCCAGTAAAAAGCCAAGTTCTGCCAGTTCTACTCAGGCTGAGAAGGTCCTTGCTTCACAGATAGCTACATTGAAGTCAAGGGGAGTACTTGCAGAATAGAATTAAAGGTGAATCAGAGCATCAGGATCAGACCTCAAAGGAGTTCATTGTTAGGATTATTGAAGCTGTATAATTTGAAGACCACATGTGGTTTGTTATTTATATTTATTATTTGCATGTTTTCCCACCACCATGTAGAATAACTAATACCTTTGTAATAGGTACACCTATGGCAATCTTCTAGAATAAGCATGCAAGGCTGAGTTTTGTTCACAGGCACAAGAATACATCCCATCACATATGTATATCTGATAACAAAATGAAGTAGTAAAGTACTTTTTCTTCTCCTCATGGTTCCTTTTATCCAACCCAGTTAGTCTGT
Source organism: Alligator sinensis (assembly GCF_000455745.1). Lineage (NCBI taxonomy): Eukaryota > Metazoa > Chordata > Crocodylia > Alligatoridae > Alligator > Alligator sinensis. Next base: position 4,461,235 of record NW_005841842.1, on the reverse strand, counting down.
GTACTAGAGAGAATTAATAAGGATCCATAATAGAGATGATGGGATGGCATGAGTTATGCTACATCTGTCCCCCTATAAAAAAAAAAATTTTCGAGTTTGTTACAGACTTGGACCTGATGTGTTTTTATATGAGAGTCTGTTTGGATCCAGACTGAACAAGAATGATAGCTCTGCTGAGACTGTACCATATAACAGGAACCGCAAGAAGACTGGGAACTATATTCAGAAAAATATAAATAACTGCAGTGCAAAAACCTCCTTTAATTTAATTTTCATTTGGGCATAGAGTTGTCAATGGCTTGGATCCATTTTTTTCCTTGTCTCTTTCCTGCAAAATTAAATTGAGAATCCTACATTAACGTAATGTTAAAATTGATTATTTAAATGTAAGCTAGTCAAGAAATCTAAAAGTGATAGTTCCCAAAGCAATGTAAGGTGAGTCGCACTGTAGACATTTTACATATAGAAATATGCACTTAATTGTCCCAATAATCTTAGAACTATGTATTACTCAATGTGGTCAGGCTGTCTTTGCTCTGGGAACCTTCATTTTGAATTTTCCTGGCTGTTTTGCATTTAAATTCTTGGATTTCATGGTTGCATTAGCAGACTTTTTGAATGGAATATGTTCTACATTACTTCATCTTAGTTTGTCGCTTTTCTTGGGGATGTGCAGTAGAACATGAAAATAGCTGCACCTTGTGTAAGAGCAATCATAAGTGGCTACCAGGTACTTAATATGGAGCTGGAATGGTGGAGCTGTGCCTCGCTTAGGGAAACTTTACAAAAGATTTCAGAAGTCCTCATTTCCCCTTCCTGCCCATTGATTACCTGTCACCGTAATATACAAAGATTCTGGACTTTTATCAAAGACTCTGGGTCTTGCTGCATTCAAAATGATGCAGAAAAATGTCCCACAATTCTCTAGAACATGACTGGACTGCAGAGTGGACTGCAGTTCTGATTTATTTATGGCCCAAGTTCCAGCAACAGAAAGTGAACCTGAAACATTGCTTCGGAGATGCCAGGAGCCTGGTTCTCCATTTCACCTGGAGATTGGTAAATACCGATGCAAAATGGGTATAAAATGCTATTGGATCAGAAAGGTAGTATCTTACCCTTCACACTACTGGAAATGGCTACACTCTATCAGGTACTATTCAGACCAAGAAGAGCTGAACTGGGCTGCCTGTTCCAGCTCTGGACACTAGGCAAGAAAGCTCTTGCCACTGCAGAATCCCACCAGGCAGCTGCTGCTTTCTGCAGTGTCGGCCCCACTTGCCTCAGCTTCACTCATTACCTCAGTGCTGCCTCAGCTCAGTCGGCTGTCTTCACAAGCTAGTTACTCGCAGTCTCCAGGGGGGCTTAGTCTTATGCAGACCCATAACACAGGCCCTTTTGACAGTGAAGCACCACTATGAGGAGCCCCATTCTCCTTTCTGCCTCTGTCTGGCCCAGGCTCCCTTTCCCACCACTCCCAACTACAGCCTGGACTGTGAGTTGATGTCACAGAGATTTGTTGGACAACAGCTCCTTCCTGATCTCTGTGGAGCAAGAGGAAATCAGTTCATTCCTTTGCTGAAGCTGAATCAATGAGACCAGATGAGGTGGCTTTTTTGGTTTTGTTTTCTTTTTAACTTGACTGGGAGTCTTGGCTTTGGGGACAGCTTTTCAAAGGTATTTTGGTGCCTAAGGAGGCAAGGAGGTGCCTACTGAGATTTTCAAAGGCCCCTTAAGCAGGTTAGGTATCAAACTCTCACTGAAATCAATAGAGACTCAAAGCATCCCTGGAGGAAACAGCTGCAGGCTAGAAAACTCTTTGCAGCCCACTGGATGCAGCTTTTTCATCCTTTCAGGACAAAGGTATCAGGACATCCTTAACTGTCCATTAACAAAAAGGAAACCTGTGTCACACATCTGACTTAATGTGAGCAGTGAGGGAGAAGAAAAAAATCAAATGTCTTTTGTTCATTTTAGACCAGATGCAGTAGGTTTCTTTAGGGTGTGGTGCATCAGATAGCAGCACACAGATGTAACGGAGTGACGGGAGAATAATCCCAGTGCTGGGGATCTGCACATAAAGAGAGAATAATTTTCCCAGGAGTGTCATTTAGTTACAGTTTGTGTCTATACTGGCAAAAATGTGAACTGTAATTCACCAACACCAGAAGCAATGAAAGCTGTATCTTAGCCAAGACCTGCTGTGACAAGAGAATAACTCCTCTGTGAGCAGTTTACAAACCTAGATCCCAAAACTACAACTAAATGTGCAGGCTGACAGTTGCATCCATGTGGAGCCCCACTGGCTTCAATGTAGTTCAGTATGTGGGCAGAGGGATCACAGACTCGTTGGGAGCAGACTCGCTCAGAACAGTCTCGATCGATTCTACTCCCCTGAACATCTGAGGCTAATTTAACAGAGTTCAAAAGGGGGAAATCAGACAAATTCATGCAGCACAGGTCAACCAGTAGGCACTAAACATGAGAGTTAGGGATGCAGCCTCCAAATTAGGACTTCCCAGGTTTCTGAATGCTGGAAGCTATAGAGGGAAAAGGTAGAAGATCTATCAATCTGGATAAGCCTTGATTAAATATTCTTCCCCTTAGCATCTGTTCTGTGCCACTCTGAGATACAGGCTACTGGGTTAGACCCCTCCTGTCCCATTGAGAGGAGAAAACTGAGCAGCCATCTTGTAGAAGGGAGGATAGGGAAAGCCAATGTTTATTCCAGGGGCAGATTCCAGGGGGTCCCTGATGCAGTTGCACCCTCCTCCCTCCCAACTGCCTTGATTCACAGTCCATCCAAAGTTTAAAACCAACTGCCTGTCAGTGGCAACATTTCTACTGGTAGGAGTGAGGGAGTTAATTGACTTCATGGCTCATTAAAATCTACCTGATTCCTTCTAAATGCTTAATTCCACATAAATGAATAACCCACTCTCCTTTTTAAAGGTCTTGATGTTCCACTAATCAAGTTAGTGTTTCTTCTGTGATTCTGCTATCTGCTTCCTGCCCCTGGTAATGTAGCTCCTATTTCACAGCCTTGCAAACTTTTTAGTGCATTCCAATAAAGTTATATTTGTTCCTTCATCAATCTTAAACTGAATAATATAGCCCTAGGCCTCTAACATATTAGTAAAGCTTCTAGTTTCTTTTTACCTAGAGAAAAATGTGTGTTGTGTTATATGTGATGATGCACCTCACCATGTGCACCCCTCTTCTCAAATCCTAGATCCATCCAAAGTTAATTCTGCTTTAGGGATTCGGCAACGTGTATTACTGTTCTTTTTGGTCCCAGCCCCTCAGCAGATCTGCATAAAAGCATCCTAGACCTCTTCAGAAAGAGGAAATAAGAAACTCAGCACCTATGTAGGGCCCATACATAAAGCCAACCACTGTTCTTAGGGTGGTGTCATATGTTCAATTTAACACTTACTAAGTGTAGTTAAACCTCAAGCTGCCCAATGTTCAAGTAGTTTAGCACATGTTAAGCGCCTTCTTAGGGCCTTGTTACATGTTAACATTGGGTGGCTCTTGGAGCTCTCGACTCCTGGACTGCCCACACATCAATGCATAAAGCTAGTTTTCAGCACTCTTTAGGTGGCTTAGGCTCCAGGTTAAGTTTCTTTCTCTTCTGTGCTACCTAGCTCATGTTACACTAACATGTAGCCAGTCTAGGCTACATGTTAGTGTAAACACTCCAGTCACCCCCTCCCTCCCCCACTGGCCAGGATCAGGACCACTGCCTTGTGCCCCTGCCCATTGGGCCACCACCCCCTTCCCCTCCCAGATTCCCCTCGCTACCCTGGCTTACTTTCGGCTGCTGGCAATGTCCCAGGCGAGCAGCCAGGGAAGGGGAACCTGCCTGCCCAGCCCCCACCACTGCTGTCACCACTCTCTGAGCCAGGATCAGCCTGGTGAGGTCCAGGCAGGCAAGTTTTCCTTCCTTGCATGCTCCCCTGGGACAGCACCAGAAACCAAAAGTAAGCGTTGGGGGCAAAGGGAGAGCCCTGAGGGTGGGGAGGGCAGGGAGATCACCAGGAATTGGAGGGGAGAGGAGGGGGATTCTTACCTTTCAGTCCTCAAGGTCCCTTGAATATGTGATTGCTCCAAACTCAAGGTAGCACTACCACCAACCAACGTTTGAGCAGCTTGAAGGGCAATATGTAACAAGGCCCTTAGTGTATAAAGTTGTTTCTTTTCAGGGGAGGAGTAGCTCCTTAACACGTCTGAAATGTAATAGGTCACTATATCCCAAAGATTTGCAATTGTTGCAAGTGAATGTGTGACACCACCCTAAGGCATACTAACATTAATGTATCACAGCATGCCAATGACTTCCAACTGTTGCAAGTGAACATGTGACAAGGCCCATAAATAACAACACAGTAGAAAATATAGGTAACACATTGTTATACACTGTTCCTTCTCCTGTATTCTCCCTCACTTTCTAAGGGAAAATAGATTGGGATCTCTCCAGAATTTGTTTCTGCTGCTTACAAGGCTTCTTTTCTAATCTACTCCAGTTTTAACCTAGTGGCAATCCCATTGCCTTAATAGGTACTCATGAAAATGAAAAGATAAGGATCCTCTATAGGATTCCAGGTCAGGCCAAACTGAGGTTCAGGAGTCAGCACAGGGAAATAACAGGAGATCACTTGACTTGCTTAGCACTGTGCCTTTTTTCAGTAAGGGTTTTGAAATGCATCCCCCCCAAAACAACTCTTATTGCTAATTGCATCTAAGGCAAAGTCAAGTACACGCATCTCAGAAAAAATAATTTTGTTAAATATGTATCTAGTTTGATTTAAATAATTAATGATAATGGATCAGGCCAAGAATATCTCAATTAGATCAGCTGGAAGAAGCTGAAGCAGAAAACAAATACAGTTAATTGAACTTTACTGCATACATATGGTTTAGTGAACAAAAGTGAGGCAGTTCTAGATCCATCCTGGTGAGTAAGGAAAGAATTTTAGGATAATCAAGTCATCTGGGAAGACAAGATAGCAAAGTGACTGGCCAGCCAAACACAGGAGAGACAAATATATGCCCAAGTATCTCATCAAAAGATGAACTAGCAAATCTGACAAGGTCTGGAGGCACAGACTTTCAAATGTTTGCTCTCATCAGACACTGTATTAGGGACAAGCTTATCATGGGGAGAATTAATCATCAACTGGCAGGAAATTGCCTGTGCAGAGAAAGATGGTAATGGCATTCAAAATGGAGAGAGATGGTCATCTTTGGACACCCACATCCTGAGAAAAAAGGAGAGGAGTCAGAGCAAATAATCTAGTTGCAATGTAAATGCTTCAACAGAAACATTATTAGGGCCAGTGAAAATCCCTTCAAAGAGAATTCAGCTTTTTCTTGAGAATGGAGAAGGTGTGGGCTTACCGTATGCATGACTTATTGCTGAGTGTCAGTAAAGTGTCAATAGTCCTTCTATGTGATCAAAAGATATTTACAGACTGAGGCCAAAGAACCAGAAGCAGCCATTTATTTCCTCGCTGATTTAAAGTCATCTTTTTTTTTTAATGTTCATATTCTGCATAACAAATATTTTAACAAATATCTGAGAAGAGCTAAGGAGAAGGCAAGGGCTTTTCATTTTCCTAATAAAGCTCATAGTTAGACCATCTGTTTTACCCCAAGCAGGTTGTGCTTGTATTGCTGTCAGGCCTTCTATTTAGGGGATGAAAAACCTTACTCAGACAACGAATTTGGCCCAGGAAAGAAATGAAGAGGAGGTACAATCTATGGGACTGATTCTAGAAGTGGTGTCCAAGGGATTTGTTCAGTGAGGAAGCCAGCTTTGCAGCACAAGGGACAAAATTCTTACCTTCAAGCAGCAAAAACTGTACAGAGCAGAGCCAGGGCTGCTAATGAAGGCACTGCAGGAAGAAGTGGAGGGCTGTGCTACCAGCATACTATGGCTGAACCCAATAGGCCTCTACAGCTTCTCTTATTTCCCATACCATCCCTTTCTATGGTCCCAGAGAACAATCTGACACTTCAGCTCTGCAGTGAACTTCAGCAGCCTAAGCCATTTAGCTTCATTTCCACAGCTTTGGGAATAAAGGCACATACCTCCTCATAAATAGGCCTAGGCCTGGGACCAAGGAAGAAATTTTTTTTACTATAAATTGACTTTAAAATTATGATTAGGAATAAATCTGCAGCAACTGACCAAGAAAAGTCTCAGGAATGTACTTTTTCAAGACTTTCTTATGCATAAAACATGAAAGCCCAAATTAGAGATATAAATTTAAGTGCACTTAGGTGCCATCTGGTTACACACATCTGAAAATATCTTAGCTGAAATAAATGGGCACTGGGCTCACCTGGCTGGCAATGGCATCTCTCTGTGCTGAGACACAGAATACACTTCCTGAGGCTGAACCAGTCCTGCTCTCACAACAGGACTTCATAGTCAAGGTAGCACATCATATCCCAGGGAGACAAGGGAGGAAGAGACCTGAAACACATCATGCTGTTTAATGAGAAGGGTTCTAGGAAGGTCCCTGTTTTGAGCATGGGTAGAATGGGATGTGGGAAGGGGCACTGGGAACCCTCTTAATCTTGCCTGGGTCGGCTGTGTTCCTTGAGACATGGTGAGAATGACATTTCCAGCATGTATCATTTTGATTTAATAATGAAAAATTAAGAGCAGCCACCTAAAAGGCAGTCTACTTGAGTGCCACTCTCAATGAGTTGTGCTAAATCTAACAGTCCTAAAACAAATGCATCAGGGCATGCTCTTGGGAGCACTGCAGCTTCGTCAGTAATTAATCTTCGCCCTGCACGTCACCTGCATTTGAAATAAGAAAATGAGTTAAAAGGAAAAAAGCGTTTCTATTTCTATAGCTTGTCTCATTATGAGGCTGAGCATGAATGAGTCTCTATATGTACAGTCAGCAGTAAGTTCAGAACTGCTGAGCACCCACAAATGCCAGTGAAATCAATGGGAGCTCCAGGGGCACCGTGACTTTGAGAATTAGGCTACTTTCTGTGCCAGAATATGGGTTGAAGGACCTAAGTTTAGGCATCCTGAAGCAGGCCTTAGCCACAGGATTAGCCCTTTTGAAAGAGGCAGAGCTAGGGCCTATTAGGCGGAGGCTAGAAGGACTGCATGACAAAGGGATCATCAGAGCCTAGATCAGTGGTTGTCAACCTTTTCAGCCTCCAGGCATCCCTTGTTAGATCTGAGGCACCCTTCTGAAAATCCTAGCTCTTAGCTTTCTCTCATTTTTTGACCCTGGAAAAATAATAGAGCAATTCTATTTTTGCGAAGAACTCAGAAGGACCTCAAGAAGTCAGAAAACTTTTAACGTTATGGATTCCTATTTGAAATCTCTGGGTTTATCCTGTGAATCATGTTTCTCCACCTAACAGTGCTAATACTGCATAGCACCCCACAACAGCATTGAAACGATCTCAAGACATCCCAGGCACATGGCACCTTGGTTGAGAGTCACCGATTTCAATGTCCCTGGGGTCTCTTAGTACCAACGCCCACTGCTACACCTCCTAATGATATGCACCCTATACCCTCCATATGAGCCAGGGCTACTTTGTGGGTTTTTGTAGAGGAGGGAGTACCATCATGGCTCCTCCTTGTCTTTTGTAAGTTGTCATAGGGAAAGAAGGATAGAGCAGCTCCTGTGGTCCTCTGAGCTGACAAACTGCAATTCTGTCTGGTTCCAAGCTACAGATGGGTGGACGAGGAGGCCTCCTTTATTATGTTCAAAGACATCATATGCTCCTGATCACTTATATTTATGTATCAGCAATTATGCATATTTGCACATTATTTTAAGGGTGCATTTGTTTTCAAAATGTTGCGACATAATACTTAGATCATATATTTTTAGTACTTATTCCAAACTACATCTCTACTCAAATGACCCCTATGACAGAGGTTCCCAACTCCCGAGCCACAGCCTGGTACTGGACCATGAAGGGCTGACTGCTGGTCTGCAGGAGGGTTGGCTACCAGACCAGAAGTGACCAGCATACTACAGACCAGCAGCCAACCCTTTTTTATACTCAGTATAAAACCCTTTTTTATACACAGTATGCCGGTCACTTCTGGTCTGCAATATGCTGTTCCACAGTTTGCCGGTCCATGGTCTAAAAAGGTTGGGAATCACTGCTCTATAGGCAGGTAAGTATCATTATCCCTATTCTGTTGATGAGGAAATTGAGGCACAGACTAGGGTTACTGATATGTTCACGGGTCTACTACAGTGTGTCAGTGTCAAGGCTTCATTTAGAAATGTCTTGTTCTCATGTCTATTTTCAGGCCACTAGATTCTTCAGCTTCTCTTGTTTTCCCAAGTTCCTTGACTGTGCCCTTACTGAAGGCTTCCAGGGCCAAATCCTCCTTGCTTTAAGCGTGTAACTAGCCACACTGATTTCAGCAGGGCTACTTGTCAGTTGGAAGTGTAGATAATGTCTTAGTTATCCAGAACATATTTGACAGCCATGTCACTTCAATGACCTTTCATTTCCTTTCTTTAAAGTACTAATTTGACCCTAGGTTCTTCTCACCTACCCAACACTCACCTACAGTTTGAAGATCAGTGATGCTGAATACCTCAGGTTTGTTTTTTTCCATAACAAGGCTCATGAAACTAGATGATCTTGAAGATGTGGATAAAGTTACTGAAGACCTATGGGAAAAATCAGACCACATATTTCAATCCCTGATGCTTTACTGAAAGAGATCATCAAAACCTATAGAGCTAAGAAGCAGTTGTGTAACTTATGTCCACAATGCAGTTACTTCAGTGTTTACAGCTTGGGTAGACATCATTTTTTAAACGAGTAGGCTTGGGGACTGCTAGCAGTTAGCTGCCACAGCACAGAGGTTAAAAATCAGTTGATTGCCCAAATATTTACTCAGCTTTGGCTGAGTTTTGTGCTTCTACAGCTGCACAGCTAATAGTACCTGAGCTAGCTAGTTTAAAGGTATGTGACAACAGTCACTGCAGTGTAGACCTAAACTTAGTTAAAAGAGTGATAAAGAACAAGGATGACATTCTATTCTTTCCTTGTCATTTAAGTGGCTGTGTTTTGGGCATCTACAGGGCATTTTTAATACTTGCATGTTCAAAGGTATTCTATTCTTGGACAAAGACCTGTGCATGCACACCTATGCATGACTACATAATTACACTGGCCATCTGCAGTAGTGACTGTAGCCTTTATATCAGGGGCAAGCAATTATTTCGGGCAGAGGGCTGCTTACTGAGTTTTGGCAAACCATCGAGGGCCACATAACAGGCAGCCAGGGGCAGATAAATATTAATTTTCTAATTTTTTAGGGGTCCCGTGGGCCAGATAGAATGGCCTGGGGGGCCGCATCTGGCCCACGGGCCGCACCCCTGCTTTATATGCACCCTTTGCAGATGCACAGCAGACTTAGATGATTGAAAATGGAGTTGTCCAGAACCTGATGAGTGGAATTAGTCTCAGAAACAGAAAAGGTAGGGGTCTGGGTAGGTATCTTCTGTCCTGTACCTTCACAGCTAAGCCTCTCACTTGTGATACTGGAGGTTCTATTAATGATAATGGATCAGGCCAAGAATATCTCATTTAGATCAGCTGGAAGAGGCTGAAGCAGAAAACAAATACAGTTAATTGGACTTCACTGCATACATATGGTTTAGTGAACAAAAGTGAGGCGGTTCTAGATCCATCCTGGTGAGTGAGGAAAGAGCAGAGCCAGGGCCCAAGAACCCATTCACCTAATGAGAAGGGTTCTAGGAAGGTCCCTGTTTTGAGCATGGGTAGAATGGGATGTGGGAAGGGGCACTGGGAACCCTCTTAATCTTGCCTGGGTCGGCTGTGTTCCTTGAGACATGGTGAGAATGACATTTCCAGCATGTATCATTTTGATTTAATAATGAAAAATTAAGAGCAGCCACCTAAAAGGCAGTCTACTTGAGTGCCACTCTCAATGAGTTGTGCTAAATCTAACAGTCCTAAAACAAATGCATCAGGGCATGCTCTTGGGAGCACTGCAGCTTCGTCAGTAATTAATCTTCGCCCTGCACGTCACCTGCATTTGAAATAAGAAAATGAGTTAAAAGGAAAAAAGCGTTTCTATTTCTATAGCTTGTCTCATTATGAGGCTGAGCATGAATGAGTCTCTATATGTACAGTCAGCAGTAAGTTCAGAACTGCTGAGCACCCACAAATGCCAGTGAAATCAATGGGAGCTCCAGGGGCACCGTGACTTTGAGAATTAGGCTACTTTCTGTGCCAGAATATGGGTTGAAGGACCTAAGTTTAGGCATCCTGAAGCAGGCCTTAGCCACAGGATTAGCCCTTTTGAAAGAGGCAGAGCTAGGGCCTATTAGGCGGAGGCTAGAAGGACTGCATGACAAAGGGATCATCAGAGCCTAGATCAGTGGTTGTCAACCTTTTCAGCCTCCAGGCATCCCTTGTTAGATCTGAGGCACCCTTCTGAAAATCCTAGCTCTTAGCTTTCTCTCATTTTTTGACCCTGGAAAAATAATAGAGCAATTCTATTTTTGCGAAGAACTCAGAAGGACCTCAAGAAGTCAGAAAACTTTTAACGTTATGGATTCCTATTTGAAATCTCTGGGTTTATCCTGTGAATCATGTTTCTCCACCTAACAGTGCTAATACTGCATAGCACCCCACAACAGCATTGAAACGATCTCAAGACATCCCAGGCACATGGCACCTTGGTTGAGAGTCACCGATTTCAATGTCCCTGGGGTCTCTTAGTACCAACGCCCACTGCTACACCTCCTAATGATATGCACCCTATACCCTCCATACGAGCCAGGGCTACTTTGTGGGTTTTTGTAGAGGAGGGAGTACCATCATGGCTCCTCCTTGTCTTTTGTAAGTTGTCATAGGGAAAGAAGGATAGAGCAGCTCCTGTGGTCCTCTGAGCTGACAAACTGCAATTCTGTCTGGTTCCAAGCTACAGATGGGTGGACGAGGAGGCCTCCTTTATTATGTTCAAAGACATCATATGCTCCTGATCACTTATATTTATGTATCAGCAATTATGCATATTTGCACATTATTTTAAGGGTGCATTTGTTTTCAAAATGTTGCGACATAATACTTAGATCATATATTTTTAGTACTTATTCCAAACTACATCTCTACTCAAATGACCCCTATGACAGAGGTTCCCAACTCCCGAGCCACAGCCTGGTACTGGACCATGAAGGGCTGACTGCTGGTCTGCAGGAGGGTTGGCTACCAGACCAGAAGTGACCAGCATACTACAGACCAGCAGCCAACCCTTTTTTATACTCAGTATAAAACCCTTTTTTATACACAGTATGCCGGTCACTTCTGGTCTGCAATATGCTGTTCCACAGTTTGCCGGTCCATGGTCTAAAAAGGTTGGGAATCACTGCTCTATAGGCAGGTAAGTATCATTATCCCTATTCTGTTGATGAGGAAATTGAGGCACAGACTAGGGTTACTGATATGTTCACGGGTCTACTACAGTGTGTCAGTGTCAAGGCTTCATTTAGAAATGTCTTGTTCTCATGTCTATTTTCAGGCCACTAGATTCTTCAGCTTCTCTTGTTTTCCCAAGTTCCTTGACTGTGCCCTTACTGAAGGCTTCCAGGGCCAAATCCTCCTTGCTTTAAGCGTGTAACTAGCCACACTGATTTCAGCAGGGCTACTTGTCAGTTGGAAGTGTAGATAATGTCTTAGTTATCCAGAACATATTTGACAGCCATGTCACTTCAATGACCTTTCATTTCCTTTCTTTAAAGTACTAATTTGACCCTAGGTTCTTCTCACCTACCCAACACTCACCTACAGTTTGAAGATCAGTGATGCTGAATACCTCAGGTTTGTTTTTTTCCATAACAAGGCTCATGAAACTAGATGATCTTGAAGATGTGGATAAAGTTACTGAAGACCTATGGGAAAAATCAGACCACATATTTCAATCCCTGATGCTTTACTGAAAGAGATCATCAAAACCTATAGAGCTAAGAAGCAGTTGTGTAACTTATGTCCACAATGCAGTTACTTCAGTGTTTACAGCTTGGGTAGACATCATTTTTTAAACGAGTAGGCTTGGGGACTGCTAGCAGTTAGCTGCCACAGCACAGAGGTTAAAAATCAGTTGATTGCCCAAATATTTACTCAGCTTTGGCTGAGTTTTGTGCTTCTACAGCTGCACAGCTAATAGTACCTGAGCTAGCTAGTTTAAAGGTATGTGACAACAGTCACTGCAGTGTAGACCTAAACTTAGTTAAAAGAGTGATAAAGAACAAGGATGACATTCTATTCTTTCCTTGTCATTTAAGTGGCTGTGTTTTGGGCATCTACAGGGCATTTTTAATACTTGCATGTTCAAAGGTATTCTATTCTTGGACAAAGACCTGTGCATGCACACCTATGCATGACTACATAATTACACTGGCCATCTGCAGTAGTGACTGTAGCCTTTATATCAGGGGCAAGCAATTATTTCGGGCAGAGGGCTGCTTACTGAGTTTTGGCAAACCATCGAGGGCCACATAACAGGCAGCCAGGGGCAGATAAATATTAATTTTCTAATTTTTTAGGGGTCCCGTGGGCCAGATAGAATGGCCTGGTGGGCCGCATCTGGCCCACGGGCCGCACCCCTGCTTTATATGCACCCTTTGCAGATGCACAGCAGACTTAGATGATTGAAAATGGAGTTGTCCAGAACCTGATGAGTGGAATTAGTCTCAGAAACAGAAAAGGTAGGGGTCTGGGTAGGTATCTTCTGTCCTGTACCTTCACAGCTAAGCCTCTCACTTGTGATACTGGAGGTTCTATTAATGATAATGGATCAGGCCAAGAATATCTCATTTAGATCAGCTGGAAGAGGCTGAAGCAGAAAACAAATACAGTTAATTGGACTTCACTGCATACATATGGTTTAGTGAACAAAAGTGAGGCGGTTCTAGATCCATCCTGGTGAGTGAGGAAAGAGCAGAGCCAGGGCCCAAGAACCCATTCACCCAGAGGTTTGAATGAAGGCCTTTCTTGCTTCCCAGCATAGCACGCTAACTACCACAATGCAGGTCATGCACAACTCATGCTTTTCTTCGCTGCTCCTTCTGAAGCTAAGCCACTAATATAGTCCTTGCGGGGGAAAGGATGAAGAATAGCAGAGGTGGAAAGTTTCTAACACTGGAGAAAGGGCCCCAGCTAGAAGCTAGGATCTCCTTTCTTCCAGTCTAGCTGCCACTTCCCTAAGACACACACCCTCTCATTTGCTCCCTTCCTATTGGCCCCACATAGCTCCTCCATCCTGTGGCTTCCCAAGCGCCAGCTTCAAAAAAGAACACAGCTGACAACACTGGATACTGGCTTGCTTGTGGCAAGAGAGTGTTATGCTAGGAAGTAAGAAAGGTCCAGGTTCAAGCCTATTCTGGGTGATGGGGGGACCAGAATCTCTGCACACTTGGGTGAGTGCCCCAACCACTCAGGTACAAGGGAGGAAAGATGGGTGGTCTCTTTCACTTTGTTGCTGCCAGTTTGCATACATATGTCATCATCCACACACACAGCACTGTGTGTCCAGGAACAGAATTCCTCTGGACATGTAAGTACCAAAAAATGTCCTGTATACATTTAAAAAAAAATCACTTACATGACCAAAACAGAATAAAATGCCACCCTTAAAGACTTAATGCAAAAATTGAGTTGTTAAGTAATCTAGACAGGGCACTGTGATATTCTTCCCTTTGTGTGAGAAAAAAAGAAGAGAAGAAATAAAGAAAAACTCTACAGCTCCAAGAAGAAATTCAGCATATCACACCAGATGTTTCACCTTAAGCTGCCCTCTTGTTACTGTGCAATTCCTCATTCAGCTTTCATATGGAAACAAAAACTGGTGATAATACAACATTAATAGGAATAAATACTCAGAATTTGCATTGGTCCTTTGGCCAGCTGAAACCATAATGATGGAGTGGAAGTGGAGTTGTGACCACAGTACATTGTCAAAGGAAGCTGCGAACTAGAGGAGGAATGGGGGTGGGGGAGTAAAATGCAGGTGGAAAAAAACTGTGCCTGGCAGTACATGCTGAAATATCTTCCTGAAAAGTAGTCATCTAAGGAGTAAAGTCAAGAAAAAGCGTCTTTTGGGGACTAATACTTTTGATCTGCCAAATGCACCTGCCAAATGCACTTGCAGAAGGGAAGCAGACCAATGCTTATAACAGATAAACTTCCTAGCAGCACATGTGCCTGTGAATAACACATTTTAATATAAGTTATTTATAAAAGCAGCTTTAAAACTGGACAGAAGGGTTAATGAATGAATTCTGTGCCAGGGCCAGCCATTGCAGGCTTTAAGGCAGGGGCGGGCAATTATTTCGGGCGGAGGGCCACTTACCCAGTTTTGGCAAGCTGTCAAGAGCTGCATGGGTAGCCCCGCCCCTTGACAGGTGCTCTGCCCCCTGGTCAGCATCTTGGGACCAATGTCTCAGAGCCAGCACCAGTGGGGCCCAGAGCGAGGTGCAGGCTGGCAGGGGTCTGTGGAGCCAGGCTGGGCTGCACCAGCAGGGAGAGGGGGGAGCTGGCCCGGCTCCATAGAGCCCTTACCAGCCAGGACCCTGTACTCCTGCTGCCCTGCTCTGGGCCCCGCTGGTGCTGGCCCTGAGACACTGGCCCTGGTGTGGGCCCCGTGTACCTGCTCACTCCCAGTGCCCCTCAGCCCTGCAGTACAGGTAGCGGGCAGCACACAGCCCCAATCCACTGCTTCACAGCAGGGAACGAGCTGGTGCTCAGTGCGGGGAAAAGCAGCCCCTCCCCTGCCCCATGGCCAGCACTCCCTGCTGCAGGCACACTCAGCCCACACAGGGCTGTCCCAAACAGGCATAGATGGGGGCCAGGGCAGAGAGGCAGATGTTTGCAGCTGGCCCAGGATCTGGGTAGCTGCTGACAGCTACAGAGCCCGGGCTGGGGGGGGCAAGGGTCATGAGCAGGTGCCATGTACCCCCTGCCCTCATTTTGTTTTGAGCAGACACAGGCAGCCCTACATGGGCTGTGAGCAGCTGCAGCGCAGGGCGCCAGCCACGGGGCAGATGAGGGGCTGCTTCCCCCCCACCCCCACACTCAGCACCAGCTTGTAACCCATCCGCACAGCCAGCCTGGGCCCCACACTGGATCCAGGCTTGCCCGTTGGGGCTAAACACAGCGGCAGCAGCTGCAGCCCCCCGCTTGCTGTGCCGGGCAGTATTTGTCACTGCAGCCTCTGGGCTGCCCAGCGTGCAAGCTCCTGGAAGGCAGCAGCAGCCAACACTGCCCGGTGCGGCAAGCAGGGGGGCCACAGCTGCTGCCGCTGTGTGCAGCCCTGAAGGGTGAGCCCGGAGCTGGCACGGGGTTCAAGCTGACAGCTGGAGTGGGTTACAAGCTGGTGCTGAGTGAGGGGAGGGGAAAAGTGGACCCTCCCCCGCCCTGTGGCCAGCACCCCATGCTGCAGCCACTCGCAACCCATGTGGGACTGCCTGTGCCTGCTCAAGACAGCCCCACTTGCTGCGAGCAGCTGCAGCAGGGAGCACCAGCCATGGGATGGGTGAGGAGCTACTTTTCCCCATGCTCCGCACCAGCGCCTTTCCTGCCCTTCCCCCCCACACACACCTTACCTGAGGTTCCGGCGGGGCAGCCACCTGGTCCCAGGCCAGAAGCCTGCTGGGGCTTCTGACTGGGGAGGGTGGGGCTGGGCAGGCCCTGCTGTTGCAGGAGCCTGCTGGGCTTCCCCTGGGTCCTATTGCCCCTGGTTCCTGTCATTTTTGACAGGAACCAAAGACAGAAAAATATTAATTTTCAAAAAATTTTAGGAGTCCCACAGGCTGGATAGAATGGCCTCATGGGCCACATCTGGCCCACAGGCCTTATTTTTCTCACCCCTGTTATAAGGAATGACACCTGGAACATACCAGTAACATTGGGAAGCAAAAAGGCAAGGAATTATTTGCTTATTTGAGCAATTCCTGCGCCATTCAAGTTTCATCCACAAAACTCTCAATGATATGCCTTCACATTTCACAATGAACAAGTGTACTGGATGAGAACAGCAAGGTGACAGGTATATTTCACACCTTGAATAAAAGACCAATTTTATGGAAATCCAAGATCCTGAGCCAGCAAATGGACAAAGCGGGTATGTCTACACCTTGAATTAAGGTGGAGCAATAAACAGTTTGCACCAGAGTCAACTGCTCCCACATGCAGCATCTACACATGTGTCCAGGACAGCAGCACTTTGAACTGGGGTGGAGAAGCCCTGGGCTGGCAGGAGACCTAGTGGGTTAGCCCTAGGGTCTGGGTGGTGGCATTGCATAGTGGAGAGGCTGGCTGGGGCATGAGGGTGCTAAAGTGTTGGGTGAGATAGCAGGCAGCCCCTGGACTGCACTTCAGCACCTCTGTGCCCCAGCCAGCCCCTGTCAAGGACTATGTGTGCGTTTCAGCACATGTAAGTACTTCACTGTAAGATAGTACTGTCCTTGACTGTACTATTTTTTGGTGGAGTTAATTAATTTACTGTGCCATAATACTGGTGCACATATAGATAGCAACATTTTACTGTGGAGTCTACTCCGCAGTAAAGCGCATGTGTAGATGCACCCAGAATGAATACTACATCTGCAGCTTCTTAAAGTCTCTAGACCAGTGATTCGCAACCAGAGTGCTGTGGCACCCTATGATGCCTTGATATCCTTTCAAGGATCTCAAGCACTTTAGCACTTTTAGTTGTCAAAACAAGATTCACAAGATAAACCCAGAGATTTCAAATAGGAATCCAAAGTGTTAAAAGCATTTTGACTTCTTGTGGTCTTTCTGAGTTCTTTGTAACAGAAGAATTGTTCTTTTTTCTTTCTGTAGTCAAAAATTGAGCAAAAAGTAAGTTTTCCAAAGAGTGCCTTGAGTCTCAACCTTTTTAGAACCAATGTTCTAGATATTTTTGCATACTTTCTAAAGCTTTTCAGCTCTAGATGGTTTCTTAGACAGCACCCCAAATGCTCCTCAATATTAGCTCAACCTGAATCTTCTTCCATTTAATACTTGCTAGCACTATGCATCTAAATGATACAAGAGGTGAACTACACATGACAAACTTACAAAGGCCCAGGCAAACCTTTTCAAACATTTTTTCTGTGCTGTATTTGTGTTGAACTTAAGTACAGACTGCTAGTATTTTAACCAGAAGTGCTGTTCTGTTTATTCTAAATCAGAAAACTCCATTGTGGCAAGTTCAGATTTGATAGTTTGACTTTTGCACTTAACTGTACTAGTAGGAGACACTGCTTTTTCCAGACACAAGCCGGAAAATGCAGTGAAGATGCTTGAATCTTAACTCATATTAGAATTTGTCCAGGTCATTCAGTTTCCTCCATTCCTTTACTTCCCAGAAGATCTCTTGACTCCTCTCACCCATATGTTCTTGTCATCTCTCATTTAACCCAAGCATTTTAGAGCAAATAAAGGTGTCAATATACAAATGAATATTGCATGGCTTTTCAAATTAAAATCCCAAATAGTTAAACCTAGTGGCTCATTACCACTCCTCTGTCACAATGTCCTTCTCATATTGGTCCTTTGTCCCCGATTAACTTTAGTAATGTCCCTTATTTTCCTATAATAGAGTTTATAGATATGATTAATATGCAGAACAAATGCACTTAGAAGTACACACTAGAGTATTTCTGAGTAATGTATTAAGATCTTGTTTGAAACACATGACCAACTGCTTTGTAATACTAAATACTTAAATTTGCCCTCTATCAACTCAGGGAAAATGCACACGAGGTTTTGCAGAGAGCTGGGGGCTTGAAATAAAAAAAATGAGGTGTCCACTTCTGAAACTCCAGAAAAAATTGCCTTGCACAAAACTGCCACAAACACTCTTTGGTTGTGAGTTCATGAAAGCATTTTCATGTCAAACCATCCAAGTTTTACAGTTTTCTAGTAAAATTTTACCTGCTACTTGTAAACCCTGTAACACCATGGATAAGGTCTTTGTTTTTACACATTTTCTAGTAAAAAGGAGAGCAACCCTTTACAACAGCAAACTCTTGCTTGCAGACAGAGGAAATAAGAGTTATATTGATTGTCTGTTTCTTTAGAGGTTCCCAAAGGTCTTTCACTCAAAGCCCCCAGACTATCTCTTGTTTTGTCATGGGCCGATCCCAATCCTTTCTACTCACATCGCACAGTTCCTTGCAACTAGAGTCATGATAACAAACTGGCTGGGAACAGCAGATCTGGGAGTGTTTTCTACTCTTACCGTGCCACTGAGGGAGAGCACTTTATGTCCCTAGGCCCTTGTGAATAAGAAAAAAACCCAAGGAGAGTGGTCCATACTGTCAACTCCTCACCTGCAAACAGCATGTACCAAACTGAGGCTCCCTGTCCCCACAACCCTGGGGACCACACTCCTTGAAGGAGCGAGCATGCACTAAGCACTTCTATGGTAAAGTAGGGGGGAAGCCCATTTCAGGTCTTTGTTAGCGTAGAGAAAATGATACCGCAAAGATAGATACTTCCGAGGGAAGCAGAAAGGAATATTTATTTCCTTGGAGTTTTGAAGTGTCCAAGCCACCCCAGAAGGGCTGCTTTGCTGCCAGCCTATGTAAGAAAAGCAACAGCTTATAGCTCAAAAACCCAGTCACGAACCAAATCTTTCAGTGATCAGCATCACGACAGATCATGACTGTGAGGTTCCCTCACAGAAGCATAGGGTTGGGAGGGACTGTAAGGACATAAACTGTGGCATGGGGGAGCGGACAAAATCCTAAACTCAGCAAGAGGATTTTCAATAAAGAAAGGAATGAAAGACTGCAATTTGTTGTATGTTTTGAGCATTGTTCTGATATCCATATGGGTGGGGACACCTACAGAGAAGGCAAACAATGCTGCATGAGATACTGGGGGTCTGAGACTCATGTCCATAGGCAGCCACTAATCTACCCTTTGAAAATGTATAGCTTGCAACTTTTATGCCCAGCCACTGTCAACATAAGCCCCACACCTTAGCCTTCATTCATACCAGTGATCAACCAACTTTGCTGTTTGCCAAGGCACTTTCAAAGCTACACTAATGTGTCCAAAGGGTCACAAATTGACTAACCACATAAAGGAATGTCTCCTTATACACCACTGAAATTAAGTTACTGTTTTAATGACGTCAGTAATTACTGTACAACATTCAAGAACAGGAAGTGAATATTAACGCATTAGATTTAACCTGGAAATCAATTTCTGGAGGAAGCATACAGCCTCGATTTGTATCTTATTCCATCAGGAAATGCCAGGTGTTTTGAAAAGAATTATGAGTACTTTAATGGTCAAAAGGAATAAAGATCTTGGTTCTCTGTCTCTGTAAAGATTATATTAGCTCAGGGTGAAAAGTGCCATATGATGTATCTCTAGCACCATTTGCTCACTTTTCATAGATGGTGCCTCTAGGAGTACTATCTGGTCTCATCCTGCTTGTGAGACACAAAGGCACAATAGCCTGAGGTGGTGTGACACCAAGCCATTCTTTCCAGCTATGAAAATGAAAACTAATAATATTACAAGAGCTGAAACAGTTTAAGAGATTAGATTCCCAGTTCTCTTATAACTAAAGCCAAGAACAACTTTTAGAGATACAAGGTTAGCTAAATATGCCAATTTAATGCAGAATGTAATTTCTGTCAGTTTAAATAAAAATTTTAAATGAGGAGAGAAAGCAAGAAACCACTAGCTGAGAAACTAAATGAAACAGTATGTATATGGAAGTCAGGTAACTCACTAGCAATCTTACATAGAGAATGATATGAGTCTGCAATTTTTACTCCAATCTGCATTCAAAGAGTAATAGTCCTAACGAAATCTTTTGAAAAACTCTTCACAAATGACAAATAAAATTTTAAAAAGGATAACTTAGAACGAACATTATAATCTAATAAATTATTGGGTTGGAAAGCATGAGCCAAATTTAAATTTACTGAGTGTGGGTGCAGTTCCAAAGAATTAATGAGTATTCTCCCTTAAATTTGGCTTGTCTTCCTTAAATACTTAGGAACCCTCAGGATGAGAAGCAATTCTTGCCAAGATGGCTGTTATTTAAAAGCATTCACCTCTTACTATGCAGAATATTTAATACAGCATATGCAGATAGCATGCCAGAGGTAACCTAAGCAATGATGCTGGTAAGTTGGCTAGTGACTGTAAGCCACCAAATGATGGCCAGTGCTTTTTAAATGACAAAAGTATTTGCTGGAACATCGTGCCCTCTTCTGAAGATGAATATACACAAATATTAATAAGGCTTCACTACATTTATGAGTCAGATCTTTTTAACAAAGATGAAGGGGACCACGTACTGCTGCAATATATCCAACTGATCTTATTGAATTCAATAGGGTTGCACAGGTGTTAAGCAACAATGGGCATTTATACATGTGCTCTGGGAATGGAGGCTGGGGTGGGGATGCTTTAGAGCAGCTCTTGGAGCCGCTTTAATTAAAGCACCCAGAGCATCCTGTGTATCAGTGTCCCCATGCAGACAAATGGCGGCGGTGGACCTTTAACTAAAGCTCATTTGGTGAGATTTAATTAAAGTACCCCCACTGCCATTTTTCAGCACAGGGGTGCCAATGCACATGACACTGGTGTGCAGTAATTACTGTGCTCCAGCAGACTCAATTAATCAAGTCTGCTCTGGTGCATTGTAGTTACAGCACATCAGAGCAGCCTTGCTGCACATGTATAAGTAGCCCAATACTTTGACCCTGTGTTAAGAATGTATTGCCCCTTTGGTGAAGGGGGAAAATATGCCTGCAGGATGGGACTGTACAATACAATACAGAGTTGAGGCCAAATCCTGAGAGGTATTGAGTGTTCACCGAAATCACTGTCAGTACCCCTTAACTTTCTGAATTTCATTTCTTTCATGACTTCCCTTCATGTATAGTGTCTTATGGAAATCCCCTATAAGGAAGTCTTTTGAGGAGGAGATAATGGCTTCATATAGGCATTCAGTTTCTCCTGAGAAAGTCATCACTCTCCCATGAGAAATCATGAGTGTACAGATATTCAGGTTTTTTATCCTAGAGGGCCACCTTGGGAGAAAAAATAACCTAGGAACAACCAGGGTTAAATAACTCCTGGAAGAGCAAATGTCTGCATATGCTGTGGCTTCTCTTAGAAGAGAACATGGTTTACCAGCATCCCCAATGAAGACAGTGTGCCACTTGCTGGTCTCTGCTGCTCCAGCAGGGAGAAGAACATGTCCTCTTTATAGTCCGCATCATGTGCTGCAGTGACACAAAGGTGATCATGAGCAGTCTGGGTCAGCAAAGCAGGACTGCCCTATGCACTGCTGCAGTCTGTCACCAGGCAGACTAATGGAGCCTGCAAAACAATGCTGAGATGTATGTACAGGGCATCTCCACACCCTCGCTGCAAAGTGTCAGCACTGTAAGCTGTCCACTTTTCTGGGCCTCAGCATTTGAATGTCTGTACACCTGGCTCTGGGAAAGGTTTTCTATCAGGAGAATGTGAAGAGACTCATGGTGCCTCTTCAGAGAAAAAGGAAGATCCACACCTGGACTTACTGGCGGGCACAGTCACAATGCTGAGGAGGGACATTTTGGCATGCCCAGAACCCTATTTATCAGGGCACCGAGTGATCCGGATTGGATCTCCATGGGACACCAGGGCTACTTTCAGCCAGGAACTCCCACCAGAGGGAGAAAGCTCCATCAAGATGGAAGCTCTCAATAGAAGATGATGATACCAAACCCCAGGAACAGGATTTGAGACCTAGTCTTGGTCAATGAGCTCAGAGGAGTTCTGATGGAGCAGGATTCTGCCAAGCATGGCAGCATCGAGGGTTAAAGTCCTGGGAGCACATGGACTACAAAGGAGAGACTTGAATACATGGGGAAGTTTCTTTTCTTTTGTGATTATTCTGTCAAGGGGATTCTAAGACTGTTTGACCCCCGAGGAGGGCATTAACATTAATCAATTAGGGAAATGGTCAGAGTCCCTGAAGGAAGCAGGACAGACCTAGGGAAAAGTGCGGCTTAAAGGGGCTGGACTTATGGAGCTGTAAAAGTGAAAGCTCCTGTGTTTTGTTCTTTTCCCAGTTTTTTTTCTTTGTTTGGATAAAGGGAGAGGATCCTCACTGTGATGGATCAAGCCAAGGCCTAAAGCCAAAGAAAAGAGAAAGATAAGAGCAAAAAAAAGGACTGAGCATAGAGGGACCCACCTAGGCTCGAACCCAGTAAAGGAGTTTATCAAGGTTACAAGTCCCAGTGGGAAATACCCACCAGTGTTTGACTCCTTAGGACATGCTTAGGACTGCTTTCCATGATGAAGGCAACTAGCTCAAAGCATGATGATAGGCAGTCTGGTGATAAAAAGAACTGTGAGGAAGACTGAGCAAATAAGATCCTGATGGTACCTGCTAACAAGATAACAGCTAATTGGCGTAAAGTTGGGGTGAAAGGGTAGCTTGGAGCCCCAATAGAGTGAACCTAATGCCATAATGACAAGACTCACTTTATAACATCACCTCCTGAAGAAAAAGTTTCATCAAGTCATGGCAGGAAATAAATTGGGCTGTGGCTAGAATCTGATTAGTTAAGACTGGGATACTCCAATTAACAACACACAGACATAAACTATCAGAACATCAAGGACCATGACCTTACATGATGCTCCCTTGCCAGAGAACAAACCTGGGAAAATTCTCCTAGATTTGCATGTAGTCAGAGAAGAGAAGTATAGTCTTGTATATAGATATCCAGACTACAAAAGGAATTTTGTGGTGATTTAAGACTTTATCAGCCAGTAATAAATTACCATAGATATTTTTTTCTGATTGCCAGGCAATTTTTTCTGGGTGCCTTAAAATTGCAGAAGGGAACTCAACACCTTTGACTAAACTTTGTAAAAGGTCTTAACCATTGAGAGGTGTCAACTGGACAAAAAGACCAAAAGCTTTCAAGAAATATGATCATATTTTCAATCAGTCTGAGATTAAATGATGTTGTATCTCTTTCTGTAGATAATTAAATGCAGATTAATTATACGTGATTATCAAGGATCCAGGTTTTCCATTTGCTGAAGAAAAACATGGATTTTCGCCCTTAACGGAGAAAAATGTGAGAAACTGGGTTTTCCCTTGCAGGCTGGCAGAGTTTCAGCCTTCAAGGGGCTGGGGGAGGGTAGGGAGGGGAGTGGGATGCAGGGGGCTACATATGTATGTGTGTGTGCACACATGCACATGGCAGCCAGGCAGGGTGGTAGAACGCTATACCCACAGCTCCCTCCAGGTAAGTCTATGGGGAAGAGGGGGGCACAGGTGATGTGGCAGGGGTGGGCAGGGCCAGGACAAGGCAGCGTGGTGGGGGGTGGAGGAGGCTAAGGCAACCTGGTGGAGGGGCAGAGGATGGCATGTGCCCCCAAGACTTCTGTGCCCGGAGGGGCATGGGACTGCAAGTGGACTGGACCAGCTCTGGGCAGGAGCTACCTCTGTGGCTCAGCGAGCAGGACCTGGCTTGGGAGGGAGAGCTGAGCCACCATGGCTGCCAAGGTGAGGCACCCAATGCCTGCCCAGCAGCAGCGGGTGGCACAATTCTGGCTGCTGGTGAACCTTACCTTAGTGGCCATGGCAGTGAGGTGTTCCCTCCCAGGGCCAGATCCTACCTGCTGGGCCACAGAGGCAGCTCCTGCCCAGAGCTGGTCTGGCCCAGTTGCAGCCCTGCTGTGGGTGCAGAAGTCTCAGGGGGCATGTGCTCCCCTGCCCCCCAACACATTGCTTGGGCCCCCTCCCTTCCTCATACATTGCCTGTGCCCACACCCCCCTTCCCCACACACCTACCCGCTTCCTCACACATTGGTGGGCTGGGGCCTGGGGATGGGGAGCAGCAGGTTGGGAGTGAGGGGCACTGGCAGGGTGATGGGACTGTGGGTTGGGCGTGAGGGCTACAGCATGGGCAGGGGCAGGGCACCAGCATATCAGGGTTGCTCAGCACTACAAAGCAAGGGCAGGGACAGCTGCAGCTGGACCCCCATCCTGGTGAGTGAAGGGGACAAGGAGAGCTCCGATTTTCCATGATAAAAAAAAATAAAATCAAATGCCAAAATCTATAGGTATTTAGTATTTATTTTATTATAATGATTGAGGCACTGGTAGGCTTCCAAATTGCCTTAAAATTGTAAATATATCAATAAAACATTGCATTCAACTGATACCTATATATACAGTGGTGTTTCATTTTAATTATAGAAAAATGCAGCTCTGAGATTTTTTAATCAGAGAATTTGGGATTTTTTAATCAGAGGAAACCAGGATCCCTGGTGATTATTTGCCAACTGGAGTAGCTAAGGGTTAAATCCACATAGCTTGTGGCTTTGCTTCACGTGCCTAGAGGCATGTCAATACACAGTATTGGTGAGCTGAAGCCAGGATGGCATCAGACATGACCTACCCATGCCTCCTGCTGATCTGCTCCCAACCAAGTAATATACTAGTGAGGACTTGCAGGATGACATCTTTCTGCAGCTTCTCCCGTGACATCAGTCTCCAGAGTGCTTGAGAAAGAGAGCCAAGGATGACCTTGGAGCAACCTCACTAGCATGCCTCCAGCATGTCAGTGGCAACATGTAGGCAAGGGATGTTTGGGGTGGTCCCATCTGGGGCTGCATTCACTGTGTAGACATGCCATAAGGGGATCTCTACGGCTCCTCTTCCTCTCCTACATAAGCTTACATGCCTAAGTGCTTGACCTGACACCCCATATGTGCGGTTTGGACCAGGTGCAGATCCGGAGGAGGCACAGTGGCATGGTTGTACCATCCCCTTTCCACAGTGTAGCTTGGTGCCTGCAGCCAGCAGTCCCCCAGACCCAAGTTTTCTTTTTCAGGATATTTTGTAGCATCAGCAGGTTGCCTCTGCAACCTCCTTCAGTTAGCTGTGTGACCTTCCCAGCCCACGAGCTGTTGGTCCCCAAACTAATCACCCCTTCTCTCTCTCTCTCTCTCTCTCTCTCTCTCTCTCTCTCTCGCACCCTGGATTCCAGCTAAATGACCACTGACTGCCGCTCTGGTCCTCTTCTATTGGAGATGCGTAGGGGATGCACCCCCTGATCAGCCATGCTCACCGCTTAGGTGATGGGAAGGGGGGCAGGCGGGAGCGCTGGTGCCCCCACTGCAAGCTCTGGCTCGGGGAGTGGAGCGCTGTTGCGCTCCCAGAAGTGGCTGCAGCCACTCCTGGAAGCATCTGCAGCAATTGACTGCAGGGGACCACCCCCAGCAGGAAGACCTGCCATGGGGGACCCCCCTCCAGGCACCAATTACCCATGCTCTTCTCTACAGTTCTCTACAGGGCATGTATCCTGACTGAGTAGCCCTTGGGTTGCCTCATTAACCACTTCTTTGCCAGCTTCAAGTGAGGCCTTCAGACCCCATCACACTGTACTACAGTCACTGCCAGGTCATGTGGATATGCTTTAGCTAGTTTAAAACTAGCTAATTTCGGTACTGCTAACAGCAGAGCTGTGGCGAGTCTTGCATAAACACCAACAAGATCCTTTTCTACTGAGTCTGAGACCCATTCTCTAAGAATATCTCCTAAATAGGCCCCACACCAATGACAAAATGAAGGGGGCATCCTCATTGTATGCAAGAGTCAGAGCTTTGACCTGGGATGTACAGAAAACAGGTCAGAATCCCCATGCTCTCCAATTTGGAGAACTGAACCCATATTTTCCACCTCATAGGAGTGCTTTAAGTATCAGCACACAGGGTACTCTGAGGCAAGCTTCTCTCCATTGCTCCTGGTGAAGCTGTTCCACTTTCTAGAAATAAATATACATTGGGGCAGAGAAAGAGTGAAAGCTTGACTTTACAGACTGGTGGTCAGGGCACTCAAGCGAGGTGTCAGAGACCCAGCTCCATCAGTATTTAATTATTTAAATATGTTATTATTTCATTATTTATGCCACGTATCTTATCTGCAAAGGTCTGACCCCAAAGGCCAAACCTCAGTAAACTGTGCGGTACTCAGTTTAACCACCTTAGAATCAGAAATGACTGACTTAACCAGGCCAGCCTTAAACTTCTAATTCCAAGCATTTCAGCTGCTTCAAACATGATACCTGGCCCACTGAACAGTTCCCTCAAGCAATGGCAATAAACCCTTTATTGCTTTTATGTGACAAGATGAAAAAAGGGAATGTATTGTCTTATGGTTTTACAATAATGATCCCTTAATAATTCTTTTTTTTCCCCTTCTACTAAAATTAAGAACATATCCTATGTATCAAATTATATTGCCAACCATTTAGGATTATATTTGAGACCAAATTAGTTTCCCTTTTTGAGTTTATAAAAGGGAAAAAAATAGAAATGTGTTTCAACAAGGATCTGAACTAGCAAAAGGCACCTGAAGGTCCTGGGTCATTGTATTATAAACTACTCAAATATGTTCCACTTACTGAGGATTGAAATGTACTTCTAAACATACAGATATTCAGACTGACATGGAACTACTTTGTTAAGGTTTTAATAGCTGTCCTGATACAGTATGAGTGCCACGTCTGGATCAAACTAATTTGACTTCAGATATGTGGGAGGAGTAGTTTAAATAATTAGAAGTATTGAATATGTTATAGACTAAACTGGATTCTTTCTTTTGCATTCCAAGCAACTCATTAAAATGGAGAACTCCACCTCTAGCCCACAATTACTTTAGGAGGACCAGTCCTTAAGATTTTTGTTCTAATTGGGAGAGCAAGATAGTACAAGATGTGCCTTCAACACATCTATTAATTGCTTTTATTTTCAGCTCAGTCGTCCAAAACTAATTATATGAACTTGAAGTGAAAGAGTAAAAAAAAATGAGCCACAGGTAGAAAAATCTAAAATAACATTTGTAAAATGATGTAAAAAAAAATCTATAAAGGTCAAGCATAAGAACAATAATGTTGCAATCTTTGGAAAATTGCAAGACAGAAATCTGCTAATCTGAGTTAAAAGAGGCTTTATGTTACACAATATTGCAAGTTCATGGGTTTCATTACCAGATGACCATCGAGGCCCTGACTGAAGTGGTTATAGGTATAACCAGGTTGAGTTACCTTAGAGTTTTTCATTGAAATGGTCTTCTCCCAAAGCACTAGTTCATCAAATCCAACTCTTTAAGTGGAAAAGGCCATTTTTGACAAAATGCTAACTAAAAAGAAGTTTCTCAGGTCCAAGCAGGAATTTCTGATCAAAGCTACAGAAGCATCCTTAGACAGGCTGGGAATAAGTTCAGACCAGGGACTTGATCTGCAAGACTCCACAGCCCAGGTGAGTGCCATAACAGCTGGGCTAAACAATCAGTGTCTCTGTCTTCCACAATGAGTATTTAACCATATATACAAAGTAGAAGAGATCCACTGGAAGAGGTGGTGCTGAACCACCCCTGGGTAACCCAAGGACTAAGGTTGAGCTCACTTGGAATTTGGGAGACTAAAAATGTATATTTTGGCTCTAAATTAGGAAGAGCAGGGAGTCAAATATGGCTCTCCTGCACGCCTGTTACATGCCCCAACCACTGACTTATTGGCTACTCTGGGGAAGGTCTCTCTGGTTTTCAACGGCAACATCAAAAAGTCTCTATTTTCTAGTGATGAACAATAAGGTTATTTTTAAAAATGGAAAACTTTCCGCTAGGATGGGAAGATTTTCCTACACAGCTCTTCAATCTAGATGTGCAGCTCCCCAAAAACAACATGAGAGATTTCAGCACTAAACAACACAAGACCATTTGCTAGCTCTAAAACAAGTCAAAACCTAACCTTAATCCAGATACAAATACATGCACCATGTCCTATGCCCATCCTTACTTAACACACTTTCTGAGAAAATACTAGAGCCACCTTTCAGTACAAGGGTTTCCCTGAAGCCCAGCCATGAAAGAAACATGCCTGGGCAGAGTTACTTAACCCCAGAGAGTTATAGAAGAAATTATTTCTATAGATTCTCTCCATCTGGCCTGGCTTTTTCTAGCTACTAGGCCCTCCCTCCCTAACATCGGCCAAAAGACTACTTTTTGAATTTTTTGATTGAACTTTGGTTACACAAAGTCCATTTGTTAAATATAACTTAAAAGCACAGACTATTAGGAGATTTATTTTCACAGAGTGACTTTCACCTACATGCCCACAATCAGCTTAAGGATGAGGCACTGCTTGAATTTGATGGAAGCCCTCAAAATAACACAGCTTGGGGCTGTATAGCAAAGCACCCACTAGGTCCCCTTTCTCCAATTTACACCCCTGTTTTGGGGAGCAAGGAGCAGATATTAGAATCACTGTAGTGGTTCTCTATCTCCAAAGTACCCCCTTGGATAGCCTAGTATTAGGTGTACTGTGACATCTTTGTAGCATAAAGCAATCATAGCATGGCTGAGGATCTGGCCACAGTAACTTCCTGAGCAACACCTCTCAAGAGAAAAGCAAGACCTTGCAGAATTGAATTCTGTGTAGCTTGTGAAAAGGAACATCCAGATCTAATTTATTTAGAGTTATTATTATACTCTTATTTTGTTATATCTGCTAATAGTGAGCACTCAGTGCTTCCTGCCTAAAGAAGTGGTTCACCTGATTTACTCCCACTGAGCTCTATGGTATATTCATCCTACTGTGTAATTCTTTACAACAAGACTTACTGCTTCTAATCAACTGTGTCATAGATGGAATGCCTCTATTAAAAGTATATGAGCACCCTCTAAAAGACCATTTTTTCCCCTGTGCCAACTTATTTTTGGTAGCACTGGTCCCATAAATTTGTTGACAATCAATTCCTGTTTCATTGCACAACTTAGAAAAAAGTATTGGTTTCCTGATAATAGAAAGAAACAAGCTAATACATAACACTGTTCATTACCAGGTGCTGCAGCACTGTGCAAATCTTTCAAAGGTTATTGCTTTTTTAATGAACAACAAAGTGAATCTACATGTCTGCATTAGGTTCCAGCACTGACAACAGCGTTCAATACATTTAATAGCTACACTAATATTACTGCTTACAATTACCAAATATGTTTAATCAACTATATTCTTGCAAACATCAATAAAGAAAATACTCAAGGGCATCATAGAAACTCCCCTTTGATTTAAAGCTTAGAGAAGAGTAACGGTGATGGTTATGGATCATGCACTCTGGAAGGCATTGCAATGCATCGGCAAGTATTGATATTGATGAAAGAGTCAGCACTGTGCCTGAATGCTTCCAGTTTCAGTCCTCAGACACAACGCTTCCTCCCCCAGGAATTCTGAACAAGGATTCTGTATCACAGGAGCTCACTGCATTGAGCTCTTGAAACCACTAAAGTTAAACCTAATCTCTCATCCATACTACTGCCAGTACAAGATTGCTGTGGCTTATTTCCTAATGCTCGGAGAAATAAGTCTGGGCAAAGGGACTTCACCACTTTTCTTCTGAGACCTAATACAGCTTAATAGCACTCAAGACCAGCCAGTATTTCCTGAGATTCAAAATTAATTTACCTGTTTCATATTACCCCATTACCTCCAATTTCCCTATCCACCAGCCCTTTCACCAACAGAGCTTCAGATAAATAGGGGCTATTCAATGTGACTGAGATTAGGACAGGTTTGTCCACAGTGGAGTGGGATAAGCTACACTTACACTTGACCATTATGTTTATGTAAGATATGAGAAAAAGAGAAATGGAAGGAGAGAGAGAACACTTGTGTTTCAGGGAGGAAATGTAAAGATTTTCATAATTTGGAAAGCCATATTCAAGTTACTGTATCCTCACTGGTGGTGCTGCATTATCCAGGATTTGGCAGGGGGTGGGGAAGGGAGGGCACATCTCCACATCTTTTATGTGTGGCAGTAAAATGAGCTGCCCTGCAATTCTTTCCCAGTAAATTGTGGGAGAACATCTCCAGCTTCTGGACTCACTGGGACAATTGTGGAGCTTCACTCTCGAATCGCCTTAGCCCACATTCTCCTTGTCAGGTGGGTGATATAATCCATGCTTTACACTGTGCCAGTGTGCCTAGGCTGAAGACACTACAAAACTTGGTTGAGGAGTTTTACTGTACAGACAGAATGTGAGAGTGAGGGCAACATCCAACTCAGACAGCTAGGGCTAATTCTGGATAAAGTCATACCCTGATTTTTCTCTGTCAACTTCAACAAATCATTGGCCACTTCTATCTTGGTTTTCCCACTGGTAAAATGGGAACAAAGCTACTTAGCCATCTTAAAAGGTTTTTTTTATGAAAGTTTGTCAGTCCTTGAGAAATTAACTTTCCAAACACAAAGTATATTTGTGGGTTTTTTAATTGTTTTGCATCCTATCCCTTGGTGTCTGCAGAAATAGGAGTGCATGGCCACCTTCAAAGGGCAGAGACTGCTAAGAAGGGCAAGATGCCAGTCTACAGAGTGTCTTAAGCCAGAGGTGCTCAGCTTCCCGCCTGCAGGCCCGATCTTGCCCACAGCCCCATGTCATCTGACCCACAGAGCTCCCCACAAGTCTAGGTAGCACCACTCCCCCACTGCCAAATTTCCAGAGCCATGGGGAGCCTTGGGTCCTGCATGTTGGATCTGGCACCCAGTCCCAGCATGTAGAGCTGGGCAGGGGTCATGCAAGAGCCACGTCAGACCCCAGGGCTCAATCCCAGCACACGAGGGGCTGGGAGGGGATGGTGCCAGGCCCCTGGGAACCAATCCCAGTGCAAGGGGCAGGAGGAGTGGTGCTGGACCGCAGGGCCCAATCCTGTGTGTGGGGCTCGATCTGACCAGCGGATCAAACCTGCCCCACCCATCTGGTCCAAGGGCCTGAAAGGTTGGCCTAACTTATTAAGAGAAACCATAAGAAACTGGAGGGGCAAATTCTACTGCCACATTGTTGGGAAAAATCTAGAGAGGCAAAAGGCGCATTGCAACTGAAGAGCTTTTGCAGTGTGCAGAAACTAGAATCTAGAAACTTTGGCTGTGTGCAGATGAAACAAGGGGCATTGTGCACACCACTTTAAAGCGGGCTAAATGCTTTTGCACCGCTTTAATGGTGTCAGTGTTTGCATGCCTTAGCAGCATATTGCACATTAATTCCAGCCGCTGTAGGAAATTTGGAGGCATAATGTGCTTTAAATGATTTGGGGTGCAGCAAACTAAAACTCCTCCAAGCCCCTACAGCCACAGAGCAAAGCGCTAGGCTCTGTGCAGCTCCAGCCCCCCTCCCGCAGCCCAGGGACTGCTCTACCCACCAGAAGCTTGCCCTCCCCTCCCCACCGCCAGAGACGCAGGTAAGTCGGGCGCTTGCATGACACAGGGGGTTAAAAATCAGTCCTAAATTGAAGCAGTGTTTTTAAAAACCCACCACTTCAACTTAGGGCCTCCCATTTCATCTACACATGCCCCTAAGCATCAGTATTTTGGCTGCCTCCTGTATACAAAACTGAGTAGATTATTCGGAGGCGCCTTGCACTCTCCTCCTCTTAATGGACTGAGATGAGATATTTGATGAGAAAGATAAAAAATACAGAATATGAGTAAGAAAAAGCAACTTTTACTGTTTCTTTTTATACTACATTTCTCTAGTATATGAAAAGGTCTGATCCACCATGAGTGGACTTCAATAGCTATACTCACATTGATTTGAATAGTTGTTTGATAAGATCCTATATAGCTATAATATAGGCAAAAAAAAACAACTTTTAAAAATAGGTCAAGGTTTGGCAAGATTCCAAAAAGATGGAAAAATAAAATGACTTGGTGATTCTATTCAACTCCCAGGCTTCGTGCGGTTGTTCAAAAAAGCCTGAGGTGGAATTGATCTAACCTACATGGGTTCTTTTATAGGCGTAGGTTAGATTGGGGGTGAACAGAATACATGCCCACCCTTTGGTGGGGAGGAAGGGGGGTGCGGGTGTGCAGGGTACCTGCACTGGCTGAGGTCAGCAGGTTGGGGGCACCTCACCATGCCTCTCACCATGCCCCATGGGCTCTCCAGGCTGCCAGAGAGTGCTGAGTGGAGCCAAGTGGCTGGGCCACTCCCAATTGGCTGCAGGGCAGGGGAAAGCATGACCCAACACCTGTCACTGCAGACCCTTCCCCAGGCCCAGACCTAGGCTTTCAGGAGAGCCCAAGAGTGGGTCGCCATGGCAAGCCTGGCAGCCTGACCGGCAGTGGCAGGATGGGGGCTAGTGATCTGCAGAAGGGAAGACTGGGTCCCTCAGAGCTCTGCCAAATGGCAGGCAGCAGTAGCAGGCAGCCAGAATGATTGCAGGGGGATTGTATAAAGAAAAAAATACCGATCGACAGATGTTCCTCCCCACCCCATCCCGCTCCTGCAGCTGACAGCTGGCCACAGGTGGGAGGCAGGGCTGGGGACAGAGGCTTTGCTGATTTGGCTCCATGAGAGCTTGGGGACAGGGCCCACTGGGCACTCGGCCAGAGCAGACAAGCATGGCCAAGTTCCAGTGCACCTCCTTGTATGGGGGACTAGCCAGGGCCTGCAAACAGTGACCTAACTTGATTCAATAGGGGATCCGACAGACAGTGACCTAACTTGATTCGATAGGGGAGTCAGTACAGAATGCACCAGACTAACCTAATCTGCATAAATTTGACTGCACATTGATCCAGGGTTATCTTGGATCTGCTTCTGCCATTTCAGTTCGGTCTATGTGCCCTGAACTTCTGTACAGTTATGGGTTTGGTCTGATTTCCAATCACTTAGTCTGGATCATGTGTAACATCCATACCTAGCCACAATCTTTTGTTCAGGATGAAAATGTTTTAAAAATAATCTATAAGTAGTGACCCAATATATCAGCCTTGCTTACCTCTTTCAATTTTATTAGGTTTTTTTTTTTTTCCTCAGGAGGTTTAATAGATTGAAGGGATTTTTTGCTATTTTTTTTCCTTTCTGTGGCGCTACTGAATCCTCTGGGTCCATATATATTAGGGCAAATTCATGTCATAATTATTTTTCAGTTGTATCTGGGCTTAAATTTATCACAGACATGATTTTTCTCTGTATCTCTATTCTTAAAAAATACAAGTTTGCAGCAAAACAGTCATTTTTTTTCCTTCTGTGACACCCATTTAATTACCTTTCTGCTCCTGTGGTCTCTTGTTTTATATAATTTCTGCTCTGGGAAGTTACAGATCCATCCCCTCATGGGTAATGGGGTTGAAATTTTGAAACACATTCCTTTTATTGATCCTATATAAATTTCTTCCTTTAAAAAATTGAATCATATTCTTTTTAATATCTCAAACAGCAGCAGATGGTCTTGAACTGAATACAAAAGCTTTTATTTAGGATTTACCAACAGGTCTGCTATAGTTAAATTGATAGAGTAAAACTCAATTTGAATTATAGCTGTGAAACTGTATTATTTTGCATTATCCTAGATATTATTCCAGTGCAAATACCATAAAATATGATCTTTTTTTATTTAGGTTTCAGTCCAATTTCTTCCCATTTTTTATTCCAACCTCATCTTAAGGTACTTCATAATAATCAAATTACAGTTATAAAAAGTGCATTATTTCTGCACTTGTATCATATAACATATTACCATTACTTTTTATATTTAGGTTTTCTTTAAAATTGCATTTTCTCCTTGTTTCTGCTTGCAACAAATCTTTTTTTTGTAGTGCTGAATAACTTTCCTGTGCCTTCATGTCACCTGAATTTCCAAACCATGATCATTCTTAAGGAACTGGGACCAGCAGCACCAAAGAGGATTGAATGGCATTGATTCCTACTTCACTTTTAATTAGAGACAAGGTGACTGTGATTCTGATTTTACTGTGATTTAAACTGGTGTCAAACTGGACTACATCAACTGAAGTCAATGTAATGACACCAGTGTAAAACAAGTTAAAGTAACAGCAAAAGCAATCCCTGCTAGATCTGTACAATATATCATGTGGTCCCATACCAGAGACCCCTGCAGTTTAGTTACCTGATATCCAAGAAGAACAGAATAAGAACATGATACTTTTCATAGGTAGATCTCAAAGCAGATCATAGGTAGATCTTAAATCTCAAACTACCTTACACCGGTAGTTCAGTATTGTTATCACCAGTCGCATATGTAAAATTGCTGTGTGCGAGTGCTTGTACACATGATGGGGGTTTAGTCCTTAGGGTTGCATTCTATGCCTCCAAAATTGAAATGGTGGGGTTTTATTTTTTCTGTTACTTATGGCAAGAGGCCTAATCCATTCTCCCCCCGGAGGCTGCCTGCAGCAAGGGGTTAAGCTACTGGTGGGCCAAGTGGCCCTTGAGTTGTAGGAGGCCCTGGTCCTTTCCTCCAAAGCAGCGGCACCCCCCAGGGCTGCCTGGGTGGGGTGTGGCCCCACCTCGGAGGCAGCACCCAGCCTGCTTGAACTCTTTCCTCGAGTTGGATTGAGCTGGGTGCTGCCTCCAAGCTGGGGCAGCACCTGGCCTGCTAGCAGCTCACCTGGGTGGCCCCAGGGAGCATTGCTACTGTGGAGGGAAGGATCAGGCTGCCCTGCAGCTCAGGGGCCTCTTAACCTGCTGGCAGCTATAGGAGAGGTGGGCAGGCTCCACAGGAAAAAGAAAGAAGGATCAGACTCCTTGCCACTTCTGCCTTCAGCAGGCATATGCTGAAGGCAGAAGTGGTGAGGGGCCCAATCCTTTTGTTCTGCAGAGCCTGCCTGCCTGCCTCTCCCAGAGCTGGGAGATGAGCTGACTAGTCTGCAACTATGAGTTCCAGCTATTGAACTGCATTGGGATTTAGTTTAGTTTGCGACGATGCAAACTCATTTAAAAACCCCCAAAACTCTTGTACATGTAGTGTGGCAACATTAAGCCACAGTGACATTTCTGTCGCATGTACACGTGACGTCATTACCATGTACAAGTGCCCTATGTTCGTTTATTTCTCATTAAACTGCTCATGTGAGTCAGATGATTCCAGTTTAGTCTTGTGCCTTTGGTTCAATGCTCCCAACTAAATTATACCTTATATCCAAGACTTCTCTTGGTTTCTTCTGACCCATAGTTACCTCCATTGTCCTGGTCTGGAGGACAAATCAGGACATTATTTTTAAACATTAATATCTATTCCAGCAGGAGAAACCCAGCATATTAATGACAAAATTCTTAGTTTGTTTTCTTATTCCAGGTTCTCCCCAATAATGAAAACCCATCTTTTTTGTCATGCACTAGTCCAACTGTTGACATGGTCAAGCTAATAATGACTATGACAGTAAATCCTAAACTTGAGGCTTGCCTGCTACACATCTTAGAAACAGGCTCACGATCTCACTATTTCTTGTTGTCTGAGCAGCAAAACAGTTCAAAAGAAAAAAAAATAATTAGTACTTGCAGGATGTTACATGGGGCCACAACCCTCTGCTCCCTCACCCCAATTCCTAATAGGGACTGTAAAAAAATTATGCAAAAGAAAAAAAAATATTGACTTATTTTGTTCTGCTTTTTACTACTGGCAAAATGTTATCATATACATATCCCAGAACCAGCATGTGAAAATGTGAAGAAATGTTTATCATTTACATTGAAATTATAGTGGTGCATACTTCTTCTAGCTTAGAGTTTTCTTTTCAGATTTGATTCTTTCAGGTAGAAAAAACCTGTACGGAAAAGAAGCATACAAATATCTATCAGAGAAGGGGTACATGAGAAAGACTAAGAAAAACAAAACATTTAAACGTCAGCAAGGTCAGACTTGCATCTTTTCCCTTCTCAGTCTGAAAATGAAATCTTTTCCCTCTGTCATTAAGATCTGGAAAGAAAGTGACATTTGACTAGGAAGGCCAATGACAGAATTAAGAAACTCACCTCTTTTTGTTTCAGGCTATTTATTTATTATTACTCATTCAATATGTCTGAGAACTGAGAAAGGAATAATTTTTTTGATCATTCTGAAGCTTACAAATCTGAGGCTAAACAGCAGCATAGTGGTTGCTAGGTAACGTCATGCATTGCAAGTTCTTAGTTCTTATTTAAAATTCACAGTGAAGGACCTTAGAGTGAGATTAGTTTGTGGGCAGAATACCATTTCTGATGGTGGTATATTTACTCTAGGAAAAGCAATAGAAAAATACCAAGCAACAAAAATGTTATATTTTTGTTACTGTACCCCCATCCAAAATGCCCTGAACTGGAGGGACCAGTTCTTGAGATGAGAAGATATTCTGCTTCTATATCTATTCAGTCCTTCATCTTTTTTGCTGAGACTGTCGGTTCTAATTAATGACATTTTCAGCGGGGATGTGATGGACTAACACCCATTTCTCATTGGTCTCTTCACCCTGTTTTTTTTTTCCCTGAAGTCTCACAGAGAAACACAGAGTACTTCATTTAATGCAAAATCTCATTGGTGTCTCATTTCAGCAAAAGAAAGAAGAACTGAGTGAGTCACAACTGATCTATGTACTTGGAAAAAAAATACACAAGGAAGAGTCAGAAGTCTGTCTAAACTTTGTATGCCACAGAAATTAAATGTACGTTCTACTGCAACAGCTCAAAGATGCTGTCCAGAAAGTCTTATGAAGAATGTGTGTAGACATTGAAAGATAGCTAAGTACATAAAGGGAAATATGACATGCAAGAAGAAACATAACCCCTGTTTAAATGGAAGGTCTGAGAAATAAAGCCAAGTGAAGCAAACTAAGAGATGAGAATAGAAGAGAGCTCTTATTTCTATGTAACTAATTTCTCTTTTAGTGAAGAGCCATGAAAGCAATGTGGTAAATAAGTCAGTTTGGTATACCACATTTGTGTATAGGAAACCACTGGAGAGAACACATCACCTGGCACAGATTCTATTCCATGACAGAAATAAAGTCTCCATATCCCATTACCAGTCCCTTAAAAGTCTTTTCCCCCTTACAGTAGTAATGATAGTATTGTTAAGTTGCATTCCTATATCACCTTGAATCATAAATTGCTCCATATATAGATGCAAAAACAAAGAAGGGCTTTGGCCTCTCTCTCTCTTTCTCTTTGTACCCCCTCAACACACAAGGGCCAAAAGAAGTGTCAGGAAGCCAAATAATCTTCCTAGAGTAAAAGTTGGGAGTAACGGAACAAGTATAGGGCTGGGGAGAAGGTAGCAAGAAAGGAAGAGCCCAGCCTCTCATAAGGAAAGAGT
>NW_005841842.1:4398745-4423887 GCF_000455745.1 Alligator sinensis | reverse complement strand
TCTAGGGCTGGGAAGAAGGTAGCAAGAAGGGAACAGCCCAGCCTCTCATAAAGAAAGAGTGAATCCTGGGAAGCAGAGATCCATTACCACTGCCTAAGAGCTTTGCTGAAGTATGTGAGAATTTCATTTTCATTAGAGTAAGCCACACAGGATTTGGAGAACACTATCCAAGATTGCTCTGGGCCAGTAACAGGGGTCAGCACTGAAAGGGGCAGCAGACAGGAACCAGAGCCAGAGAACAAAGGTCCACAGAAGCAGCAAGCACAGAGAGATGCCTGTAAAGGTCAAGAGTAGACCGGCTCAATAGGTAGAACGGATTCCAGCTGACACCATCTCAATATTGCCAGCATCACTACCCTCAAGCCCCACATCCACTTGACCCTTCCCAGCCAATAAATTCTGTCCTCCAGTCTCCAAATCCCACCCATTCGCTCAGCCCCCACAGCAATTTTGCTCCCATATCAGTTCTCCCTATCCCCCAACTCCAAATCTGTTTGCTACTCTAGCTCCATCCATTCTGCCCTAGGATCACATCAAGTCTAGCCACTCCCTCAGCACTCGCATCTGCCCAGATTCTTCTTCAATCCCCCATGTATCCCACTAATCCTGCTTCTCACCCACTTCCATCAATCCTGCCCTCTCCACTTACCTTCTGCTGTTCCTGGGATTCTGCTACCAAAGGCTGGGATGAAGAGGTAAGAATAGGAGCAGAGCGGTAGCAGGCTCCCCTCTCCCTAGCCATGCAAACTGTTGCAGAAATGGGGTTAGAAGGGCCATGAGCAGAGGCTACTCCCCCATTCCTCACAGGGCAAGAGTGGGGAGAAGGGACTAGGGCCACCTTTTGCTGCTGGACTCCCCTTTCCCTTTGTAAGTCAGCCCCTTGTATGAGACCAACAGAGTTGGTGAGAGCTCTGCCTGCATCCTACAGTAGCCCTGATTGGCTGTTTGTAGCCCAGGAGGTAGGGAAGTGAGGAAGACAGCCAATCAGAGGGCATTTCCCCACCACAAGGCTAAGATATAGGTAATCTCACATTTATCTATTTATCTGTCCCTCCATCCACTTATTTATTTAAGAGAGGGAGGCCTGCATGAAAGATCTGCCATAACAATTAAGGGGGCAGCACACAGGGATTTGGTTGAATTGTGTAACCTAGATTTTGGAAATCAGGAATGTTCTTGAACTGTCTTTGCAATGACTGTCATAGATGGGGCTTCCCAGCAGTGCCAGGATTGATGGATTGGATATAGAATTAAAAAAAAAATCCCTCTCAATGTCAAGTGCTTTCATTGTCCGTGAATATTTCTGTTTTCAAAGTTTGTGTGTGCACAGTCCATAAGATGTAGTGAAAGAAGGGGTGGAAAACAGAAGGACATTGAGAAGGAAAAGGTTAAATTTCTGTGCAGAAACCCTACTTGCTAAAAGTTGAAATAGAAACCAAACTCTGATGTTAATGAGCTGCTGGCAACAGTGAAGTGTGCCAAACCAATCAATAGGGCAATCAAAGCAGAAGTTATAGAATTTAAAGTAAGACACGAAGGAGGAGCACATAAGAAGGAATAGTCCTTTCTTCTGGTAGAATTTTCATTGTTATTACCTGATCAAGCAGAAAAGGCACAAAAGAAAACTTTCAGAATTGTTCTTAGTAGGTGTCGTTAGATTGTAGCTTTCCAGTCCTGGAGCTCCGTAAGTAACTTTTTATGCTGAACTTCCTAAAGTTCAGTTCCCGTGTTATAATTAGCCATTACTATTAGCGAACCCTTGTTAGTCTTCCTATTCCTCATAGCCAGGTACAGACATTGTACTTTTACTGGTATAAGTGCTTGGAAACTGATCTAAACCTGTAACAGTACAGAAATTTAGCACACAGACTGGGTGAAAAAATGGTGGAACCCAGTCTAAGGTAGACCTGGATCGATGTGCGTCTCAATGGATTTAGGTTAGACCAGTGCATCAAATTTCTGTACCAGATCCCCTATTGATTCATGTTAGGTCACTCTCTGCCAGCATCCCAGGCACCTTTGGGGTCCCCCCACTAACTCCCCTCCCCACCTTGCAGGGAGGCACACTACCTTTCACTTCATGCTTGGCTATCCCATCCAAGTGCCCAGTTGGCTCTGTCCTTGGCTTCTCACACAGCCAGGTCAGCACAGTGGCTGACAATGATGTGGGGAGTGGGGAGGAAGGAGTAGCCAGCCATGCCCTGCATCCTGTTGCTCTCCCTGGGGCTGTGCGGCAAGGGAGAAGGGGATCCCTGAGTGGGTGTGTGGGAGCCCATCCAGGGACCCTCCATGTCCCCCATGAATGGGCACAACCCGAGGGAGCCTGACTGGGCTGCAGGAGACAGGCAGGCTGTTTGCAGTTGACAGATGACCAAAAGTGTGCTCCCACATACCTGGCAGCCAATCAGGGGTGCCCTGGCCGCTCAGCTGAGCTCGGCAATCTCCAGCAGCCTGGCGAGCCTGCTGGGAGGCATGCAGGAGCACCCCCAACTTGCTGGCCTTGGCCACTGCAGGCAGCCGGTGTGCCTCCCCCACCAAAGGGAGAATATGTGTTTTGTTCCCTCCCAAACCAACCTACGCCGCTCACAAAAACTTGCATAAGTTTGATCAATTCCACCTCAGGTTTTTTGAACATCTGTACTTAGCCCATGAATCTAGTTTGGTGCAGATCAATGTGCTCTATGCATTACATTCTCCACAGTCAATCTGAAGGTTGAGCCATTAAATCTCCTTTCTCCAGACAGATAAAGTAGGTAAGGACTGCCATAAGATTGTAGTACAGCACACCTGCATTACAAGACATTATTAACATTTTTAGCATACATTAAAAAAAAAAATTGTGTTTTAAAGCTGGACCACAATAACAATGGTTGTAAGGCAACAGAGAAATAAAGGGCGGGGAATTAAAAAATAGGGACACTAGATTTTGTTCTGAGGTTATTTATTTTCTTTGTACAATATACCCCACAGAATAAACAATGTAATTGTGAGCCACAACATCACCATCAGCCAGTAACAATAATGGCAACCTGATGCTGTATTCCAGCTACAGTCCCAAGATTAAGTTTCTGCAAAATTGATTGATTGATAAAAACTGTACCAGTTCAGGATGAAGTTCTTTCTTTGGTATTGAATAAATTTGTTCTTGGCAATGTCCATGCTTAAACGTGGGGTCTTTCATTTTGGACAAAAGACAAGATAAGTTGGATTTCCACTAAAGCAAAAATCTCAGTATGGATTTAGTTTATGTTTCAATAGTTTTACCTGTTTTAAGGACACTGTGCAAGAGTGCATGCTATTTTAACATAAAATTTTGAAACTAATACATTTGGAGGGAGATAATGCAGTATCTAAATACTCTTTGCCAAATAAGATATAGGTGAACTGACTCTTTAAAATAGCAATTATAACATTTCAGCTTGTTCCTGTGATGCTGCTGCTTGAAAGCCAAAGTAGCAAGCAAAATTGGTTGCATTGTTCAAGTCCACAAAAAACAAAAAAAAAACCCTTATTCTATTTGCTGTCTGGATGGTTTTATATAGTCACATTGGTTTTGGTTTGTTTTTTTTCTCCCTCCTGAACAACTCCCTATTGTTCCATGGAAATTTCCTTTGCTACCAATCTGTAAATACCCTAATGAGATCAATGAAAATAGAAATAGAATATTCTGTTATGGCATGCAGATTTTCAGTTTTTAATTTCTGCTGTTTACTCATCTGACTGTACAATAGTGAAAGCCTTTAGGTTTGATGAATGGCACATCCCATGATAGACAGTGCCCAAAGATTGTAGGTGATTTTTTTAAAAACTTCTTAGAATCTGTAAAGACATTTTAGGAATAGACAAACTTGACTGTTAACTCTACTGCTTAATTAATCAATGTTGCTTGCAAAACTAGCAGTGCAGATTTCTGTCATGGGCAGTGATTTTCCCCAAATATTTCATACTTTAAATCCGGGTAATAGAAGAAGAAATAATGAATCCCCATACAGAAGAATTGTAAGACCTGTGCTGAGTAGAACGGAATACTATAAACGAATGCTACTAGTTTCGTTTCTGCATTATCTTTGAAAGAAAGAAAGTGAAAGGATCTCTTATGACAACTAGTGAAAATGAAAGCGTAACTGTAAACATGAATATTTTCTTTGTCTGTAAAATGATGTATGCACAACTCCAGGACTGTAAAATGTCCCATTTAGTTTTTGAAACTGTGATACTGTTATTGCTGTGATCTCTTTCCAAAATACAAATGAAATGCAAAAGTTAATGGAGCTATTCTGATTGCCTTAAATTTCAATTACACATACATGATGGTTCTATGATTTAAGGCTGAGGCATATTTACTGAAGAAAATACAGAAATGGGACTGGTTCTGTTTATATTGTAATAAGCAGCATCTCCTCAATCTCTCTTTTGTTCATAACAGCCAAATAAAAATCTTATTAGCTGCAAGGGAAATCATCCAGCTAAAACCCAGTTGATAACAGAACCAGAAGAGAGAAAGATACAGAGAAAAAGAAAGAGAAAAAGACATACAGATACACAAAAGAAAATGAGTAAGAAAAGAACCGGGGCCTGATCTGAACCAGAGTCCAGGCAGGAGACCCTGCTGAAAGCCCAGTAAGAGACTGACTTAAACAAAGCAGCAGATTCTCAGACAGACGAGCCTGGTCGTAGCTAAGACCTAGGATTGAGGGAGCCCATTGGACAGATGGGGAGCCATTGAGAACTACAGCAAGGGAAACAGGCCTGTAGGGAAGCTGGGGCAGGCACCAGATACTCCTCTAATTTGTCTGGGGACAGTAGACACAAACAAAGACTATCCTGTGATGAACTGGGGCTGTGACGTTGGAGGTATGTAGTCTTGCTGAGGACGGGGCTTGGGATCCAGGGTAGTGGACTCAGATCAATGAAAGAGGATTTACAAGCAGAAAAACCTATGTGTGTCATCCATGTTCATGGGGCCCCTTGGGTGTCCCATTCAGCTGCAATCCTCCCCAAGAGCAGGGAGTCAGATAAACCAGCCTGAGATAGGTTCATGAGTTCATTACACTCACTTCTCTTGGCCGAACAGGGGTTAAGGGCTTGATCCTATCCCTATTGGCTGTGCGTAGATGAAACAAGAGGTGTGCGTGCATGACACTTTAAAGCGGGCTAAATGCTTTTGCACTGCTTTAATGGTGTCAGTGTTTGCATGCCTCAGCGGTGTATTGCGCATTAATTCCAGCCGCTGTAGAAAATTTGGCAGTGTAATGTGCCTTAAGTGACTTGGGGCACAGCAAACTAAAACTCTTTTGAGGAGTTTTAGTTTGCTGCCCTACAGTTATGGAGCAAAGCAGCGGGCTCCGTGCAGCGCCACAGCTCTGCAGGAAGCCCTGCAGGCAACCCGGCAGCAGCCCGGGAAAGCAGCTCCACCCAAGAAAAGCTGTGAGCCTGACCTCCCCTGCCCCCCTCCCCCCTGAGCCTGCCTGCCTGAGCTGCGCGGGGGCCCAGTGCTTCCCTCCGCAGCTGCAGTGACCCCCGGGACCACCCGAGCCAGGTGCCTGTGGGCGGGTGCACTGGCATCTTGCCCTCCCCTCCCTGCCAGAGAGGCTGGGAAGTCGGCAGAGTGTGTGCATGACATAGGGGTTTAATCAGCCCTAAACTGAAGTGGTGTTTTTTTAAAACCTACTGCTTCAATTTAGGGCCTCCATTTCATCTAGGCATGCCCACTGAAACCAGTGATGGGCTCCCGTCAACTTCAGCAGTGCCAGAATAGGCACTAAATAAGCAAAGCAGCTTCTTCTGTATGCATTACATGTGGGATTAACTTAAGCACAGTGAAAATGCAAAAAACCCCAAGAAAAAACAGGTGTTTTTTTTAATAGATACATCGCAAATTCACTGCACACCGTGACATGCTCTTAGACACGGTAGACTGACAGGAAATTTTCCTGGCATGCACGTGAATGAATTCATGCACACGTCAAAACAGATTGAAGGTGTTTTCTCCAGAGGGAGATTTTTTTTCTAGCCCATACTTTAACTGGAAACACAATACTCCAATTACCTTGGAGACCCTTGCTGAAACATTTTAACATCAAATTTTGAAAGTTCTGTTGATAAGAAGAAACAATGGACTCATGCAGATTTCTGTTTGAATTACACTATAGAGCACCTTGGCTATCAGACCACTGCTGTTTGATTTTACAAGGTTAGACATAGCATAGACATGACAGCTGTGATGCACTATTCTCGTTGCATCACCCTATTTAATACATTTCAAAGATAAAAGTCAAGCGAATTACAGCACTAATCAAGCAAGTGACAGTGTTAATCTATTTCTCCGTCTCAGTTTAAAACAGGATGTGCCACAAGTGACCCCTTTTCTTTCTTTTTCAAGCCATTAGTTTAACATTATATTTCCTTCTCCCTTCAATTTAGGCTCTGTCACAGTA
The DNA here is from genome assembly GCF_000455745.1 of Alligator sinensis. Classification (NCBI taxonomy): domain Eukaryota; kingdom Metazoa; phylum Chordata; order Crocodylia; family Alligatoridae; genus Alligator; species Alligator sinensis. The sequence continues at coordinate 4,417,450 of NW_005841842.1, read as the reverse complement.
AAATTCTTATACAGAAAGAACTATTAAATGGACTCCATATTAATTGTGATCTGGAACTGTCCATATATACCAAATAAATGTCTGTTATCTAACTTGCTTTTAATTATCTAAAAGTAGTTATGTAGTAGGAGAAAACCCAGAAAAAGAAAAACCCTCACCTTTGGAAAGTTTATAGCCACTTAATTACGTTATATCAAATTAAAAAGGAAGCCTGAAATAACAACTCAATATTAGTGAAGTTTGAATATAATGAAGAACTTCCAGGAGAGAGTGTATAAATTGGATTTAAATATGGTGCGTAGGCAAATCCAGGGACAATAGCACTCAAGCGCAGTCAGCAGAGAAAACACTGGAATGAGAGTAAGGAAAACTGGATACAATTCTTGACATGTCATTTTACCCTTCAGTAAAATGTGGATGGTGATCCTACTCCTCCTTTGTAAAGCACCTCAAGTTCTTGGAATAAAGGATACTACATGAACAATGAGAGGCAGTTGGCGTTGATGTGATGTTCGTGGCTAAGGTTGCCCTGTACTTCCCATTATAATGATCTCTTACACTTTCTCCAGTCTTTAAGCAATCAAGCTGAAATTCTTTAAGCTGCCTTAGGTCTGCGCCACTGTATTGGAGTCTATAGTAAATATGCATTATTATGAGACCAGCTTCAATTGCAGGATCACATGCTTTTTTTCCCCATAGGCTCCCTACCTCAGTCTGTGCATAGGCCTGCTGTGTGGATGCCTGCATTGAAAAAGGCTGTTATATGTATGAACCCTGCCTCATTTGTTGCAGAAGCTGCAAGATGCATAATTAATAGTGCAGAGGATTCTGTGGAGAAAATAGATGGCCTTGTGGTTAGTATGGCTGAATGCCACCTTGGAAAACTGGATATTATCCATGCCTATACCACAGAGTTGCCATGGTTTAAGGAAGGCACTATAAGCAATATTTTTACAGGTGGCCACTATTTTTCATTATGTCCAACACCTGAGACAGATACCTAATCTGCAGTAAGGCCACGCAACTGAAATCAGTGGAACCAGTGCTTTAAAGTGCTATATAACACCTAGCACTCGGGGGGGAGGGCAGGAATCAATCCTTAGGCATCTCAAATTGGGCACCCAAAATTAATGGACAATTTTGGTCTGAATCTCTCAGTACCTCAATTCCCCTTCTGTAAAACTGGGGTAATAATGACTCACTTGGGTTGTGCAAATAAATGTGTTAGTGTTTATGAAACACTCAGATACCAGTGTAACTTTCCTAAGGAATGCCATAGGAAAGTCCACGGGACATTAATTCTCTTTTCAGTGCAGAATTTAAATTACATGCAGCAAATGAAGGCAGGGGTATGGAGGGAAGGGGAGAGACCTTGAATGATCAGCATTAAAAAAAATGATGATCACTTGCCATCTTCTGCATTGAAGTCAGGGGAGAGCATGTGAACATGCACTTAAAAGCTCCATCATAATGCTTGTGTACAAAGATGCTGAATTGAAGTTACACAGGCAGCTTTAATTTTGGCATTGCCTAACTCTGGAGCATTCAGCTGAGAAACCTTGTCTCTTTTCTTAATGTGGCTTTTTCGCCTACACACGTACATACACACCTACACATACACATACTTACATCTCAACTGATCCAAGGGCCAAACCAGTCAGCTGCCAGGATTATGTGCAGAGTTATGGACATCTGCAACTCATTTAACATCTTTGCCTTGGTTCTCCCACCTATAAAATTAGGATCATTCCAACTGCTCAAATTAATTACCTCATATATAACGAAGAAAATATTAAGGTTCAAGATCGAACTGCCCAGAAAGGCTAGAATAAAACTCCCATTACTTTAACAGCAATAGATTTTGGCCTTCATGTTACCGTAACAATTAATATTAAATAATTCGCAACTTTTTAAACAGCTATCAAATGTTTCAAACAGGGGAATGCATATATCTTGACACAGAACTAAGGCTGGGGTAAGTTATGAATCACTAAAGCCAAGTCCTATCCAAAGGAGAGGGCACGAACAAACCACCAGCAAGCATTTTTAATTAGAATTGGTTTAAATGTTTCACTAGTTTAAAATTAGCCTGCTTAGTTTTTTGTTTGGGGAATTAATCTGTAACTGGGTGTTGAAATGGAGTGCCCTGCAGAAATAACACTTCAGTGAAAATGATTATAAGTTAATATGAATCACATTGTGCTTTTTAACAAAAAAATCATTGCTCAGCTGCGGAAAACAATTCTTCTTTCTTTCTTTTGTGCAATACTCACTGAAAATGAAATTGCCAGTCAGATGAAAGACAGGATAAGAACCCCCACATTCATTACAAAGAGCCTGATCCAACTCCAATTCACTCACAGGGAGCCTTCACTGACTTGCATAAAAGCCAGTGGAATCCTGAAGCAGCTGCAGAGCAGATTTTAGGGAATTTAATCCTCTCTGGAAAAACATTCAAAGAGTTAAGAGGCACTACAATGACTGGAACATTTAAGGAAAGAGAAAAAAAATACAGGATTGCATCTGATTCTTCTGACTGAATAGCATCAGTATAAATCAAGCTCCAGAGGATTTCATAGAACCTCTTAGGGGAAATTGCTCTGAGACATTTATATATAAAATGATATAAAACTCTGTATAAATAATCTTTTGGTTTCAGCCTTTTCATACTCGAGAAGCCAGAACCACCAATCATTGAATATATCAATCCAGGTGATATTTTAATAAACTTTGATTTTGTTACTCCAGTCTGAAGCCCTGTTTCCTCATCCTCATACAGCAAAACTTTCTGCAACTACAATGGTGTTTGCCCTGAAGGAGGAGGGAAGACTCAAGGTCCTACCATATTTGATGGAAACTATATGAAAGGTACAGTGCAATCACAGAGTTAGAAGTCATTCTTTTTCCTATGTCTAATACAAGTAAAGGAGATTAGAAAGCAAATATTTAACTCATCTAACCATCTGCCTCTAGCAGGGAACTCAAACAAGGAACTCACAGCTGAACACCTTCTGCCAGGTTGGATTTTGCAGGAGCCTCAATCCAGATCAGAACCTTTTGGTTGCCCCCTTAAATCAGTAAGGGGTACCCTGTAGACCTGAAACAGGGTTGGGAAACTCCCAGAGGCTGAGAGATATTGGAATGTCACATCACTACATCACAGACAAAGTGTATGAAAGTGTATTCCCCCTTTTCTGTGACATCATCTCCTTTCCTTACCCTCTCCATTGAAATGCCACTGTCATACAAAATCTGAATTTTAGACTCTAGCCTGTCTCTTGTGGTTTCAAGAATATGAGACATAATACAGCTAGGCTCAGCTATCCAAGACAGGGCTCTATTATTTCACTTTATTATTTACAGAGAATGCAACTGGCCAGGCTCTAATCCCAAACCTGTGGGCATGGCACAGATTCCAGGATCTAGGCGTGGATGCGGTTATTCTGAAGGCATAAAGCATTCTTGGACTTTTACAAATCTAATATAATAAAAGGCTTAGTCTGCCCAGAACGCTTCTGGCCAACTGCCCATGTGCCACCGAGAGGTCAGGCAGTGATTGGCTGGGCGGCCCAAGTTGCACAGGCCCAAGTTTGTGCCACTGCTGGGGAAGTTCAGTGGCAGGGAACACACTCGGCCATCTGAGCAGGGAGTGGGGCTTCCCCCTGCCTCCCTGCCTTAGGGTGAAGGTGGGGGGGAAAATCACGGTGGAAGCGCCCCCCTGCCACCTGGCCCAGACGCCCCCCAGAACACCCGGCAGGGAGGGGGAGGGGGAGGTGCTGGGGATGCAGGCGGATGTGGGTCAGGTGGACCCAGAGTGGTAAGCGGGAGTGGGGGGAGTGGGGTCAGACTGAAGTGGAGGGGTCAGATATAAGCAGTGGGAGGGAAGAGGAGGGGCGGGGAACAGGGTTGGACCCAAAGTGGCACGGAGGTGGGGGGAGTGGGATTGGACCCGAAGTACCAGGGGTGGAGTGGGCATAGAGCGGGGCTGGATGTGGGGTGGGTGCGGATGGAAATGGAGGGCACAGGGCCGGCTGCAGAGCTCTGTCCACACCCCCTCCTCCCCCTTATTCTTGACAGGCAGTTTGCTAGTGATCTCTATAAACACCAAAGCATTTAACAAATAAATTTGACTTCTCCCCCCCCCCCCCCCCACACTTTTTTTTCTTTTTCTTTTTTTGCTAGAAAGATAAAATTAAACAAAAAGCAGAGCTACTTCTCTCAATAATACTTTGCTTCTGGATGGCGCCTTCTATTATAGCAGGGGTAGCCAACCTGCAGCATAAGTGCTACAAGTAGTATGGGTAGCCTCTGTGTGTGGCACATAGCAGATCAGGGAGGTCATAGACAGCATAGCAACAGATAGGGCAGGAAGTAGAAAGCAGAGCAGATCAGGCAGGGAGCACAGAGTACTGGGCAGAAAGCCAAAGGGGCAGAGGGAGCGGATTGGAGTATTACCAGGGAGGGCATTGTTGGTTTAGAAACGGTATTCAAAGGCCTGTTCTTTGGGAATAGGCTTGTAGGTATAGATATATGCATTATAAGGGGTCAAGATGGGCAGCAGGGGTTAAAAGGATTTCTAAAGAGCTTGGGAGACGCACACACAGCTTCCCATAGCCCTGGAAGCAGATGGGCTGTCTAGCACAACAAGACCAACAAGGACACAGTCTAGAAAACAGCCTGGGAACCAAAGGTGTATGTACCATACTGTCCCGTAACACAAGATAAGTGACACCAGCTACAACAAAGGATCCCTCCCTGTTCTTTCTTGTCCCTCCCTGTCATAGTTTCATAGTAGTTAGGGGTCAGAATGGACCTAAATAGATCATCTAGTCTGACCTGCTGCCACTAGCCAGAGCATTTTCATAGTAGTTAGGGGTCAGAATGGACCTAAATAGATCATCTAGTCTGACCTGCTGCCACTAGCCAGAGCATACACTGGGATCACATGACCCCAGACAGGTGTTCATCCAACCTCTTTTTGAATTTACACAAGGTAGGAGCGAGGACCACTTCCCTAGGAAGTTGGTTCTAGATCCTAGCCATCCTAACAGTGAAATAGTGCCTCCTAATCTCTAACCCAAACCTGTTCTCCAGCAGCTTCTGGCCATTGTTCCTCATCACCCCAGGTGCTGCTGGGGGGGATAGGGCCCTTCTTATTTGCTGCTGATCTCCCCTAATGAGTTTGTAGGCAGCCACCAAATCCCCCCTCAGCCTCTGGTTGCTGAGGCTGAACAGGTTCAGGTCCCTCAGCCTCTCCTCATAGGGTCTGTCCTGCTGCCCTCCAACCAAGCACTTTTGGATGCATGACAAGGTATGGCTGGCCTTGCTGGCTGCGGTCTGGCATTGGCGGCTCATGTTCATCTTGGAGTCAATAATAACTCCGAGATCCCTTTCCGCCTCTGTGCTTTCAAGAGGGAAACTCCCCAGCTTGTCTGTGTGCTGTGGATTCCTTCTCCCAAGGTGTAGCACCCTGCATTTATCTACATTGAACCCCATCCTATTACCATCTGCCCACTTCTGTAGTCTGTCCAAATCTAATTGCAGCCTCTCTCTCCCTTCGAGCATGCCTACCTCTCCCCACATCTTGGTGTCATTGACAAACTTGGACAACGTGTTTTCCACCCCCTCATCCAAGTTGCTGATGAAGATGTTGAACAGTGTGGCCCCAGGACTGAGCCCTGGGGGATCCCACTATTCACATCCCACCAGGTCGAGTACGACCTGTCCACCACCACTCTTTGGGTGTGCCCCATCAGCCAATTTCTGACCCATCCAACTGTGTAGGCATCAATGCCCCAGTTGCTCAATTTATTAATGAGAATGGGGTGAGAGACAGTGTCAAAGGCCTTCTTAAAGTCCAGAAAGACTACATCCATGGTGACACCATCATCCAGGGATTTAGTTACATAGTCATAAAAGGCCATCAGGTTGGTCTGGCAGGACCTGTCTTTGATGAACCCATGTTGATTTCCCCTGGGCATGATCTCCCCTGCTGGCCCCTCACAGATGTGATCTTTGATCATTTTTTCAAGGATTTTCCCCAAGGCTGATGTGAGGCTTATGGGCCTATAGTTCCTGGGTCCTCTTTTCTCCCTTTCTTATAAATGGGGACCACATTAGCTAGCTTCCAATCTCCGGGCACCTGGCCCGTGGACCACGATCGCTCATACAGCTGGGCCAAGGGCACAGCAATGACCCCCGCCAGCTCTCTCAACACCCGTGGGTGGAGGGCATCAGGGCCTGCAGATTTAAAAACATCCAGCCCTTCCAGAAGATCCCTAACTACTTCTGTGCAGACCCGAGGCCTGGCAGTGTTATCCCCAAGATTGCCCTTACCTGTGGTGGGAGAGCTGTCCTGGTCCCTGCCCAAGAAAACAGAGGCAAAGAACTTGTTAAAAATTTTGGCTTTCTCATCTGGCGTAGCCACAAGATTACCATTTGAGTCTAACAGGGGCCCTACATTACCCGGTGCCCTCTTCTTACTCCTTCTCTTCCTTGAGAAGGGTCCCAATCCCCTTCCTCATCCTGTGGAAAGGGTCCCTGAGACCACCATGGACAAAAGCATACCAAGCAGCCCGTCTCATGCACCCCACTGGAGGAGGGGCCGTGTTCCTCAGCATCCCACCTCCAGACTGCCAACACCTAAGAGAAAGAGCCTCAGAGTGGAGCCTGCATCCTGACCAGATGTACTTTGACTCTGATGACAGCCCTAGGATTGGTAGATATAGAATTGCTTGATTATTTGTATTATTGCTTTTTTGTTATCACTCTGTATCAATCAGCTCACCTGTTCTCAGCTGGCAGGTGTTGTGGTCAGTCTGAGGGTCATGCCCACCTGGAACAAAGGGCTGGGTTCCTAAAATCCAGTGTCAACAGGCATGTGGCTAATTTGTGTTGGACCTGCCAAAAAGGTTGCCCCCTGCCTTGCAACAGATGCCAAAGGAATCTGCAAACAGTAACTAAGTAAATAGTGCAATAATAAGGAGCGTTTTCCCCACCATTATAATTTAGCCAGACCTGGAATATCAGAGCCACTCTGTTAAACCATACAGTAATACAAACTGCAGAAGAGCATATGGAAGGAAATGAACAACACCAATTCTACCACAATGTAAAATGTTAAATGTGAGTGGATTTGGGGCAACAAACCTTTTTCTTTATATAGAACAGTTCAAGTTGAAAGATGTAAACAGCCTGTCAATTTATTTTTCATTTCTTCTTCTTTAATAAGGATTGAACTGTAAAGAGGCAGGTGACAGCTCCACCAGGTAATGAATAGGCTGCCAAAGTGAAGACAGTGACTGATCATCCATGGTGACAACTCTCCCATAGTTTACCTTAAGGGAATAACGGGCTTTACTCTTTCTCTCTGCATGAAGACACTCATACAGCCTGTGTATAAACATTTGCCATACCCAGTCTATTATCACACGGCTCACTTTAAGCTCAGGCTGGAGGGAAGGGCCAGAGGTTGGCAAGTCTGAAGGAGGGGCTGGTAGGTTCACTAGTCTATCTGGGGGCTAAAAATATCCAAGTCAGGGTCAGAAGTTAGGAAGAGAGCAGGACTGGGGTGAGCAACTGGACTCTCCCAGCCCTGGGCCTGCACTCCGAACATCTGCAGATGTTTGCTGAATTGAGTTAACCTGTTCCTGATTTAAAGTTAGTTCACCTATTCAAGCAAACCATGTTAGGCCTGCCATTTTTCACCTCATTTAACCCAATCTGGAACCCGGAGGTGGGGAGGGGGAGCCGGGTCAGACTGAAGCGGCAGGAGGAAGCGGGCAGTGGGGTTGGACCCAAAGTGCCAGGAGGGGGCGGGGGTAGAAGGGGGGTAGGCGTGGATGTGTGTCTCCTTCCCCGCCGCCCCCCCACCCCCTTCATTCTTGACAGGCAATTTGCTAGTGTATATATATTTTGCATAATATATATTAAGCAGAAAACTATAAAAGCATCTTACTTCGGATAAGTATAATAATTTAGTTATGATATACCTGATCAGTTCTGTTATTTACTAACTTTTGATGGCTTTATAACTTTATGCAAGTCTAGAAAGGTGATGAATGCCCTGAAGAGAAGTTAGAAAAAATAGCTTTGTGGGTAGAGGCCAAGACTGTGAATGAATACACTTGAGGCCAAATTCTATTCCAGCTACTAGGCGTCTAAAAGGACTTACACGCCTGTGCACTATCGTATTCCACCTTGCTTAAGTCCCTGAAAAAAAACAGTTAATACAATAAGTCAGGGGTGTTCAACCCCTGGCCTATGGGCCAGATCCAGCCCATAGTGCCATATCACCTGGCCTGTGGTACTCCCCAGGGGTCTGGAAATTTGGTGGCAGGAGAGTGGTGGCACCACCCCCTTGCTGCCAAATCTCTGGAACCATGGGGTGCCCTGCACACTGAATCCAGCACCTGATCCCAGTACTCAGGGCTGGATTGGGGGGGCAGGGTTGGACCCCTTGGATCCAATCACAGCACACAGGGTAGGGATGGGGTGTTGCTAGGCCCCAGAGCCCAACGCAACCTGCAGACAACCCAATCCAGCCTGTAGATGGGCTCTGCACTACTCATCTGGCCCAAAGAACCAAAAGGTTGAGTATCACTGCAATAGCTGGATGGATCCTCCTTACCTTTGCTGCTTTTTGTCACTCAGTTTAGAGGTCAAATGATGTGTTACAAATGTAGATGTATTAGTGCATTTTGAGGACTTGAACAAGGTGGAATAGAATCATACTTAGGTGCCTAAGTGCACTCACATATTCAGTGGGTGGAACAGAATCCAGCTCTAAAGGCTAAGAAACCAGAAGGCAAACAAAGAACTTAAAATGTATTACTATAAAAAAAAATCTATGAGTTTTAAGTCCAGCCTTTGCTTTTGAAACATTTAGCATTGTCAGTACTGAACATGGAATATTTTTTCCTGTCCATCTCACAGGGATGCTCTGAAGGCCCTGCATTCAAAAGCGTATCTAAGTTTATCCCAGTTATGCAGCTGGTCCAATTAAAGATCAAAAAAAAAAACTGCCTGTCCATGTAAGTACATCATTTTTAGATTTTTCAATGAAATTCATATACGTGCAAGATTAGATAATCCCACCTCTTGCTCTTGCCTCAGTACTAACTTATTGTCAATTAGGTTACATTCAGCATCATAGGAAAGTAGGGCTGGAAGGGACCTCACCAGGTCATTTAGTCCAGCCCCCTGCTCAAGCCAGGAACATCCCTGACTAAACCTTCCCAGTCAAGTGCATGTCCTGTCTGCACTTGAAAACTTCCAAGGATGGAGATGCCACAGTTTTTCAAGGTAGCCTGTTCTAATGCTTGACCACCCTCAGTCAGAAAGGTCCTCCTAATCTCCTACCTAAATTTCCCCTGCTGCAGATTGAGGCTGTCCCTCTGTCCTCTTTAGGTATTTGAAGACTTTTATCAAATCCCCCCCTCAGTCTTCTCTTCTCTAGACTAAATAACCCCAGTTCTTTCAGCCTTTCCTCCTATGTCTTGCTTCCCAGGCCTCTGATCATTTGTGTCACTCTTTTCAAACCGTCCACATCCTTCTTGAAATGCTGTGCCCAAAACTGGACATAGTATTCCCAGTGAGGCCTCACTGGGGCTGAATAGAACAGAAGAATCACTTCTCTTAATTTGCAAGTGACACTCCTGTTGATACAGTCCAGTATGCTGTTGGCTTTTTTTTTTCCTTCTTTTTTTAGCACAGCAAAAGTACACTGTTGGCTCATACTCAGCTTATGGTTCACTGTAACTCCTAGGTCCTTCTCTGCAGTACTGCCTCTCTTATTTCCGCCTCTCTAAATTCAATTGTGGAAAAATCAAAACGTGCAGTTATGATGAAGTTAGGGATTTTGTTAACTCACACTGGTTAGAGTTGTTTTTAGATTGGTACAATCCATGTAGTAGTATGCACAGGAGCTCTTACTGCCCTGTCCCATGTCCGTTTTCCAGCTGTACTCATTCCTAGGTAAATTGATCTGCTCACAAGATGTTAGGTCTCTGTTCTTATGCTTAGGTCAACACTATAGATATTTTTATTAGTGTAACAATGACAGAGTGGGGCAATTTATTTCTATGCTGACAGACATCCTAGGCCAGATACCAAAACCAACAAAAACATGTTTTCGTCAGTGTGTTCTGAACCTTTTAAGGATCTTAAGTTTACATATCAAAGGATTCCTATTTTAGTTTTTGAAGAATAAACAATTTTAAAAAATAATTGTTTTTCTTCAGTGTGCGAACTAAATGATAGGTCAGTTGTATGAAAAAGGGCAAAGAAAATAAGATTAGAGTCCAGTACATATCTTCGAACTCAAAGAGATGCAAAGCAGGGGTGTCTATACATGAGCGCAGAGGCTGCTCCAAGGTGCTGGAATTCCAGCGTGTCAGAGTAGACTCAATTAATCAAGTCTGCTGGAGTGTGGCAACTGCCATACTCTAGCAGTCTCGTGCATCTCATGTATCAGTGTCCCCATGCTTAAAAGTGATGCCAGGGGCACTTGAACTAAAGCTTGCTGAAATGCCATTAAATCGAGTGTTCCCCCCTGCTTCACCCCCAGAGCACATGTAGAAGTGCCCCAGAACAAGGTAGCACTGGTCTGAGAAACCCAAGGCTGCTCTGCTCATGCTTTCTCCTGATCTGGAGTTGGTAACTGTGTTCCTATGCTGCCGTTCCTAGGCTAATTGGCTCTGCTAAGACACAGATCATTATTACTGATGATTTGTTGTTACTTTTAAATAATTATTTTTATTTCTTTGTTTTTATAGATGAGTGTCTATAGTAGGGAAAAAGGAAAACAAGCTGACAGATGTGCAGTTCCCCACAGACTGCACCGTGAGTTAGTGAATCCCCACCCCGACAGATGTTTGCTGTTTGTGGGGGGTGGGGAGGGAAGGAGATCAAGCTCCACTTTGGAGCCAGTCCTGGGGAGAGAGGCTGCATGTCTGCAGCCTCTCTCCCCTAGCCCTGCATCCTCCCTGCCCCCATCCCCACTCTAGGTCAGCACCCGCCCCATCCTGAAAACAGTTGCACCCCAGCCCTGCTCCTGGGCAGGGACAAACATGTTAATGAAGGCACTCTGCTTTGGAGCACCTTCATCTGAACTCTCATTAAATGAGGGTTAATTTATCCCATGATCAGGGCCTTTTAAAGCACACTGCAGCTGTTCACTTGTCAGGGAACAGCTGTAAAATGCTTTCAAGGGGCTGATCAAACAACAAACATAACTTCGGTCTGTGCCCATTAGTACAAGCAAGAACAACATGGCTGTTAGGTGCCTATCCATCTCAGCAGGACTGTACCCATCTTTCTGCCATACTCAGGGCACCACAACCAAAATGGCTCACAACTTTATAGAGCTGGTCCAAACCCATGGTTTGGGGAAAGTACAAGGCAAATTAAAATAAAAACAAAAGCTTATTCAAAATCAAATGGTGTGTCTATATTGATCAGTAAGCAAGCCAGGTAGCACTGGGCTGAGACGGACAAGGATGTTCTGGCTCATGTTGTCTCCTGATCTACAGTTGGTAGCTGTGTTTCCACAGGGCTGTATCCAGGCTAATTGGCTCTGCTAAGAGACAGAGCTAATCAGCCTGCCTGCAGCACTGTGCTGAGGTGGCTATACTGCTTTTGGCTTGTGAGGTAGTACATGGGAAGGAGCATAATATACCTGAGTGCACAATTGCCTGAGAGGAAACAAGCCATATAGATATTTCCAGAGAGGAAAAAAGAATGAAGAAACATCCCCAGAACATTTTTCATTGTACAAACACGGGATGAAAGTAAAAAACAGATATTAGTCCAGAATGCACACACCTGTGTATAGTCACTTCAGTTAAATACATGCGAACAAGGATCCCTTGTGTCCCATTAAACTGGATACTCTAAGGCAGTGAGGGGGACAGTTGTGTACAAGAGTGGATCAAAGGCAGAAAAGGACCACCCCACACACATTTTAGCAGGTGTTGTGCAAAATCTCAGCACTCTCATAACCCTCAAAAGACTGTGAAAAGCCTGAAAGCCTGTAGTAGCACAAGATCTATTAGGAGCAGAGGCCAGGACAGAAATGGTGAGGTTGTTCTCCTCCTCCTCCTCAGCCAGAAGAATATACCTGTGTACCATGGGACGGAGCACATGCTGTGCCCATTCAAAAGCGGGTAGCTGTGGTCATAGCACGTCTGCTCTCCATCCCTACCCAAGAAAAGGAATTGTGATTCTCTACAGCACAATGGACCAGATTCTCAGATCCACAACAGTCCCACGTTTCTCTGGCAGCAAAGGTGAGGCCTAAGGTGAACAGATATAACAACTTGTGCATATGCCTAGCTTACGTAGTGCTACATGGCCCTGTTCGCAACCCTGTCCCTCATAACCTCCAAGGAGAATATATCAAGGACATCCCTGGAGACTATTTCTCTTTGGTTGTTCTAATTCTCATGGCAGACCACTGCACAGAGGATGCAAAAGTGACTTATAATCAGCTCTGGCTCCTATGACCTATTCTTGCTCTAAGTACAAGAACAGTTACTGAAAATTAGGTGCAGTATCATCTGAAATCCCTCTTAGCTGGTCCAGTGTAGCTTTGTGCTTTAAATGCCTACATGGCCCTTAGTGAGGAAGCAAGATTTTCACTCTTAAATGTCTGAGGCATGTTCATATACAAGCTGAGACTGGATAAGTACACAGTAAGATCTCCAACAACTAACTAAATTGAAATCCACATCAGAACATAAGCAGGCACCACTTTTTGGCAGGTCCACTATATATCAGAGATATTTAGGTTTTTGCATCCTTTTTTTTTTTTTTTTTTTTTTTACTCTTCAGATCTTCCTCAATTACAGTTCCTAACTTATTTGCTGCAGTAGATGCCTGACAGATTCAACATATCAGAAAATGTAATTCTCAATTCTCCATTTGTTTAGGAACAGTTACTCTTTTACCTAGAAAGACATGCCTTGCTGGGAAAAACTCATTTCTACTGAACCATATACAAAGAGCTGATTCTACCATACATCTTGACCTTGTCTATCTTCAGGATTCTCCAGGGACCTTGTGTCTCTGACAACAACAGGATAATAGCAGCCTCAAATGCCCTGGTGTCCTTGATCACCTGTCAGCATGGGTGTTCTTTCAGTGAAAGCTGGCTCAAAACTGATGGAATAAGGTTTTTGATTAATATATCAGAGTCCAAGTTCCCTTTATTTTCCAATAATCATAAGAACACTGACATTTCAGTTTCACACCTGCCAAGCCAGATTTTCTACTCCATTAGGGCCAGCTTCTATTCCCCCTATTAGCTGTGTAAGTGGACTTAAGTGCCTAAGGGTGATTCTGTTCCATTCTGCGTGAGCCTGGAAAAACAGTTCCTACAAAAAGCTGGGTAGGCCCTCTTCCATCTCGCTGTTTTTTTGTGACTCAGTCTTAAGGGTACGATGGCAGTGTGGTACAGGAGTAGATGCATTAATGGATTTTCAGGGATTTGAACAGGGTGGAATAGAGTTGAACTCAGTGTACTTAGACAGCTAATAGGTGGGATAAAATCTAGCATTTGGTACACAGAACACTATATTATTTTTCCACCTATTGTTAAAAATGTTAGTTGGGGAGGAGATCTGCTTGGCTCTGAGGATTGTTATTGGGCCAAGCCACCTTTCCTCTGTGGTGACTGAGCTATATCTATCCCAGATTAGTAACAATGAAAACTAATTATTAGCATAGTGATGTTTAGTAGTTTCTTTTAAATGAGTTTGGGGGCATGGGGTGTTTCAAGAGCTCCTAATGGAAACATAGAAGATAGCTACAAAACAGCTTGCATTCATCCAACCAGATATCCTGTAGAATGTACCATAGACAGATCCCATTACAGAGTTGTATTTTATAATTAGTGTCTCAGTTAAGAAAAAAAAAATACTGTCCTAATGATCTCAAAGATAACCATCCAAATATGAAAATCAAATGCAAAACAATGAGGTGCTATCTCCTTCAGCTGCTAAACTCACCATGAAACAAGAGCCTTTCTAAGGCATGAACTGACCCATTCATCTTTGCTCTGAATTCTAATGCTGGTATTGTTATGACAACACTGTAATTTATTTCACTACTAATCATTCTGCAGAAACACGTGCCATCTATGTTTATCCACTGTGGCAGATCTTGGAATAGGGGCAGCTGGATGTCTGGTTGCTGTTTAAGGTTTCTGGAAAAGTAAGCCGAGTTCAAATCTATCCCCCCCAAAATCTTAAACGGGCCCCATTGCAAGCCATAAGGGATAAGGGGAAATGTATCTTACCTGCCAAAAGCCTACGCTGGCTCCTGGATACTAAAAGGCCATACTGCTGCTTACATCATCCTGTGCAACAAGTGCTCTTATTGCCCTCTTTTCAGTTACTACAGCCTCCATCTTGTGTCCATGAAAATTTCTATCCTGCACATACATGCTATGCATGCAAACACCTGAAACACGTTAAAAACGGATTTTTTTGGAGTAACAAAAAAGCCCTGAATTTATCATCATAATATGAATGATCAGGGATATTATAATGACTGTCTTATTTGTGTTCCTTTTCACTTCAGTGAAAACCTTAAATCTTACTTGAGTGGCAGCTGCCACAGCTTTTGGGCTGGATCCACTTTGGTGAGGCAGGTTAAGGAGTCTTATAGTGCTCCTGTTTTTTACTATAGCTGCTCTGTGCATAGAGACAGCTTTCTCCAGAGCTATTAATTTGCTCCTTTACATGAGTTTATAAAAGAAAAGAAAGTTTAGACAGCAGCAAGATACCTTTTTCTAAAATCTAAGTCAAAGATGCATCAGGATTACCCACTGATCTTGATGGTGTCTGACATGCCTTCTAGGAAGAAGAGCATGATTTACCCCTTGCTAAGATTTACTGCATTTTTTACCAAGCCCTTCTGACAGTGGGGTCAGTGGTAGAAGAGAAATGGTGGTCTAGTATAACTTTCCACCCTGGGGTTAGACTTTAAAAAATCCTGTTTTCTCAGACTGTGGTTTATAAGACCTACCTCAAAATGTTTAACAAACATCATCAATGGTGACTTTTTACTGTGCACTCAACTCTACTGTAAACAAAGTCAGGAAAAGCAGGAGCTTCAGAAAGTGTGTCCATCACAGTTAGTGCTTTATATTCTGATATCTGCTTGACACTTGATATTTGTTCTCCCAATCTATCAACTGATCCAGCACAGTTAAAGAAATATTTTCTACATTAAGCTTGTTGTGACACACTAGCAAATCAGTCTTCCTGACAATGTTATTAATTAGATGCACTTCATAAATCCATTTATCAGGCTTGACCCACTGAGCTTTTAGCTTCATCCAGTATGAAGTGGAGAAACACAACAGATGCAGAAATGAACTCAAAGGAGCATCATACTCTGGAGTGGTCAGGTTCTCTATTCATCAGACTAAGGCTGTCAAGCTGGCAGGCCACCAGCTGCATGCAGCCCCTGAAAGGTCAGCACGTGACCAGCAGGCTCCTGCCTGGCTGCCACCACTGCCCCTCTGCAGTTGCTGCAGTAGCCAGGTTCTTCAGGCTCTCCCACCCTCCTCCTGCTTCTACTTCCTGCCCCTGCTCTTGGAGGAGGGGTAGCACAACAGGAGGAGACTGTGTGCCTGATCCAGGCATGCAGTGGGGAACAAGGCTGCCCATACTGTATGTGCCATAGGGCAGGGGGTTGGGTGCTTGTGGTTTATTTGACAAAGGCAAGAGCCAGGCTGTCCACACTGCAGGAGGGTAGCACACCTGGCCAAAAAATGTTGTTACACGTGTGTGTTGGGGGGTGGGATATGAACAGTTACGAGGAGGAAGGAGCTGGACTGTCTGCACAACACAGTCAGGAGGAGAAGGGGGTTGGGGGTGCCAGGCTGCAGAGAGACCCTGGGGCAGCACCTGCGCAAGTGGTCCTCAGGTCTGTTGTCCGTGCCTAGTGCAGCCTCCCAGACTGTGTAGCTACACAGCTACACAGTGTGTAGCTCCTGTCTGCCTAGAAGTTGGAGAGTCCTGTATAAGACAAGCAATTGCATATATATGCATGCATGCATGCAATTGATTGTCCGACGCGCACACACTTGATTGAACCCTTGTCATATGGAAGGCAGCATGCATTATTGCCCATTTAGATGAAAAAGGAACCCTTCTTCTAATATTTTTGCCTTGTTCCTAAAATAGATTCTTCAAGGCATATATGTTAACGTCCTAATATGACCCATACATTTTACCTTCTGAGACCATCCTAATTTAGCTCATATACATGATGTGCAAGTAGCTATTCCCTCTTCTGGTGAGATTTCTCAAAGACAAGTGGGATATAGGAGGTCTATTACCAATAGTTTTCATTTCTTTCTTGATACAAACTTGGAGTGGGTCTAGAAAGAGATACTTGAGCTCTATGAATGCACACTGCAATGCCAGCTCTCCACAGACTTACAGGAGGGGTTAAAGAGAAAAATAACTAATTGGAGGTGAAAAACAACAAGGGATTCACAGAAGTAGAGTTAATTTAGAGGAAACATACAAAGAAAAAAACCCCAAATCATACACTAAAAGTCAAACACCTACTATAACATACAAAAATACAAAAAATATTTTTGCTATGATTTGTGTTTGCATGGCATATATAAAGGTGACTGCATAATAACAAAAATAAAATTCTTAGTTTTGTATAATAGGGGGTGTGTGGGTTTGGTGCACGTATGTGTATGGTGGGTGTGTGTATGGGGGTGGTTGTGAGGGGGTGTGGCTGGACCCCTACACACACTGTCCCCATGGTGCAGCAGCAGCAGCCAGGGCTCTCAGGGTGCAGGCAAGGGGCACAACCTCCACCAGGCTGTCTGTATTGCTGGTGCTCCCTGCCACTCATGCACAGCCCTTGCACTCGCACAGCACGGTAGTGAAGCCCCACATACTGGAGCCAGCCATGGGCAACTAGTGCCTCCAGTTTGGGAGGGCACCAGATCACAGACCCCAGCAGCCTATCACAATTGGGGTTGCGGGGGGGGGTCCCCCCAGTGGCCGATCACCGAGCGCAAAATCACCAGCGGTGAAACTGGAAGTTCACTTCCACTGGCACTTCCAGTTTCGTGGCTGGTGTTTCCAGGGGGTGCACAGCTGGTCTCAGCGGGTGCATGTGTACCCACGTGCACCCCCTACACATTGCCAATGGAGCCAGCTGCCTTCCCTGCCAAGGCTGCACATTACAGGAGAGAAGCCTCAGGCACTGGACCTGGCTGCCTTCCCTGCCAGGGCTGTGCTGCAGGGGAGGGAAGGCCCAAGCATCTTCTCCTGGCAGGCAGGGAAGGCAGTCAGCTCCAGCACCTGAGGCTTCTCTCCTATGCTGCAGAGCCACAACAAGGATAGCAACTGGTTCCAGCATGCAGGGCTTCTCTCCCACGCTGTGCAAGTGCACGGGCTGCATGCGAGTGGCAGGGAATGCTGGTGATAGAGGTGGCCCAGTGGTGGTTGCACCCCTCACTGCGATGTGCAACACTGGCTGGAGCTGCACCCCGCCAGGCACTTGCACCCTAAGCACCCCACCTGCTGCTGCTACTGCCATCACCTGCTGAGGCTGCATGCCATGGGGGAAGACAGGGGCAATGTGGGGGGGTCCCCCCACCCTCCCTCACACTGTCCACCTGAGCTCTGTGCTGCCACTTCTCCCCTGAACACAGGCTCCATGCTGTTGCCAGCCCTAGCCCCATGTTCCACGCCCCTGCCAAGCTGCAGTTCCACCCCTGCCATTTCCCTACCTACTGCCCAGAGCCAGGAGATTGGGGAAGCAGAGCAGGTCCCCTGGGGCTGCAGCAGATTCCCCATGAAGAAGCTGCAGGCTGGCAGGCCAGGCCCTTCTGCCCACCAGGCAATAGGGGATGTTTGGGGCTGTGCGTACATGTGGGCATCTCACTCCCACCCTCATGGGTGCAAGGGCTGGGTGGAGCACAATTTTATGGTGAGTGCCACAGGCCACATGAAAGAGCTTGGCAGGCTGAATCCAGTCTGCAGGCCATATTCTGCCCACCCCTGCCTTAACTCCATCTCTAGCACATACATGTGATGATTGTGCCAGGTCTTTGCCAACACCTCCCACCTCTCAATCTGGTCTGGTAGGGCTTGGAGCCAGCACACTGATCTGGGGAAGGGCAGATTAAAGCCCCACCCAGTCCCCAGCTGGGATTTTCCTGGGGTGGGGCAGTCCCTCTCAGGCTGTTTTCTCACTGTGCCCCTGACCTGTTCCAGGGATGAAACAGCTAGGGGAGATGTCCCTCCCCCACTTGTGGCAGACCCGGCTGCAATCCCCAGCCAGGTTTCCCACCTCCACCCCTTTGTCAGCCAGCCCTCACTGTCCTGCCTAGAGAGCAGAGGGGTGGGGCCAGCCCCACTCTCTGGAGCAGATAGCACTGCCCAATTCAGGGATGAAAAGCATGCTGGGGGACTCTGATTTAACTTAAGCTAGGAAGGGTTCTGGGACAGAAGTTCCATAAACAGTTTGACCCAAATCAGTTAAGTCTAATACTATATTCAACCAGGTTTCTCTCAAACTGGTTTTGGCCTTTTTGAAACTGGTTTATGTGCACTGAGTTTTTGTTCTGTTACAGGTTTAAACCAGTTTCTGATCACTTACACCAGTTTATGTGCAACTTCTAGCTCTATCTTATCAGTTTCCCCTCCTATAGTTATTTGGGGG
>NW_005841842.1:4393716-4398735 GCF_000455745.1 Alligator sinensis | reverse complement strand
TTTGGGGGGGGGGGGGGGTTGTTATTATTTTTTTCAGAACCAGTGACTCGCAAGGAATCAAGAACAAGAAACAAGGCCTCCCTTTTATCTGGGAGTAGCAAAACTGCTAGGCTGCACTGACTCGTTCCTTCCTACTTGTTCCCATTAAATTTTTATGCATTTAAAATAACAGAATTATAGAAAAGCAGAGCTGGAAGGGAGCTCAGGGGGTCATCCAGTCCACCCCCCTGTTCAAGGAAGGAGCATCCCTGACTAAACAATTCCTGACAAGTGTGTCTACTGTGCTCTTAAACTTCCAAGGATAAAGACTCCACAAGCTTGTAAGGATAAGGGTCAGCAACTTATCCCACAGCTGGCCTGTGGGATGAATCTTGCCCATGAAGTCATTAGATCCAGCTCATGAAGATGCAGGACTTTGCCTGTGCCCATGCTGGGACTAAGCAGGGAGCTGCAAACTGCCTGTGCTGCTGTCACTTCTCCCTGCCTGCTCTCCCTATGCCTCAAGGTGGTGTGAGGGTTCAAAGAGTTCAAAGTGGAAGAAGCTTTCAACTCCCCACCCAGCACAGCTCCTTTTGGGTGAAAGTTGTGCTCGCGCTGCATCCAGGGAACAGAAGCAGCAGTGGTGCGGAGCTGCACCAGAAGCTGTTTCCACACTGCTTCAGTTTCTCCAGATTTTCTGCCCTGCCCCAACTCCCACCCCTGCCTAACAGATGCAGCTCCCAATTGCATGGCTCCAGTGGGCATGCAGAAAGAGCCCCCCAGCCCACATTAGGCTTGTTTTGGCCCACAGCTTGGAAAAGGTTGTCAGTCCCTGCTCTAGGTAGCCCATTCCAGTGTTTAACCACCATCCTAGTGAGAAAGCTCTTCCTAAATGCCAGTCTAAATTTTCCCTGTTACAATTTAAGACTTATTTCTTGCCTTGTTGCCATGGGGAATAATCCATCAACAACATCCTTATAAGAATTCTTCAGCTATTTGAAGACTTGTCAAATCTCCTCCTCTCCAAACTAAATAATACTAGTTCTTTCAACTTCTTGGAAGTCATTTTTTCTAGGCTTTTAATAATTTTTGTTGTGCTCCACTGGACTCTAGTTTGTCCACACTTTTCTTAAAGTGCAAAGGCTTAAGAAATAAAAATAGCCCTGGGAGTAGGGACCACAGCCCAGGCTTCCCAACCCCAAATTTGGGACCTAACCACCAGGCTACTGAGTCAGGCTTCATCTTGCCTACTCTTCCATTCCTTGCTTCCTAGTGGTTTCACTTAAGCAGGAGGGATGGATGGTAATCCTCCCTTTTCACTCAGCCAATCCTGCAGCTTGCTGTTTGGGACACTCATAGGAGATGGAAAAAAAGTGTGTTTGAATCCTCTCAGACAGAGGAGGGCCTAGAAGCCAGATTATTTTCCTCTTCCTGATGTGGCAGGTTAGAAAGTCCTTTAAAGAAGGTAGAAGGTACAGCAAGTCCTGCTTGCTGGTGGAGGGTTTCAGGATGCTGGGAGCACTGAAAAGGGGCTAACTGAACAAGAGCAGAAAGGGCAGAAGGAAGAGCTTCACAACCAAAGGGAGAAAGGCACTGGTTTTCTTTAGCACCTGAGCGGCAGTATTTTGTTCATTAGCCTGACGGGGAAAGGGTCATGTTTTTCTTTGTTCGGCCACCTCTGCTAAGGAGGGCTTTGAATAAGAGGGCTCTTTTTGGAACTTAAAAAAAGAGAAGACAAAACAAAAAAACCCAAGACCAACTTCCAGAGGGCACTGCTAGCACACACCTGGATGAGTGCTCTAACTTCTAGTGGTATTCAATCTATGGCTTGCAGGCTGGATCCAGCCCCCAAAGCAACTGGATTCCACCCACAATGCAGGAGACCACCTGGAAGCAGCGCAGCCTGCAACATCTCTTTACCTTGCCCCGTGCTATGCCACTGATTCCCTTCACAGCTTGCTTTCTCTCTCCTTCCCTCTCCCCTCCCAACCTTAGTAGCCATCTCCCTCTCCTACTCTGCTAGAAGATAGGAGTAATGGCCTACAAAGCAGCCATGTCACAAGCACCCAGCCCACCGCTCTAATCTATTGGACAAATTGTGGATGGCACTTCTCAGAAATGGGATGCTGTATTCTGGATCACAAGTATACAGAAGAGCTAATGTTCAAAAGATGGGAAATTAACACATACTTTCATGCTTAGAGTTTCTTATTGGAAGTCCATGGAGCTAGCTGGGCTTTCTGGATAGTCTCTTGGGGGTATCTAATAGGACTGTGTGAAATGCCGGTGTTTCATTTTGGTTTTGGAGGGACAGTGTTTTGTTTTGGTGTTTCACAGGGCTGTTTGAAATGTCTACTTCATTTTGGTTCAAATTCAGCATTTTGGAGGGACAGGGATTTGTTTCAGTGTTTTAAATCACTGTCATGTTTTGTTTCAGCCAAAGCAGTTTCAGAGCTGTTTTGAAATTGACGGCATTTCAACCATAGGCTCTAATGGAGAATCACAAGACTGCCTACAACTTTGTCATTTCCTGCCCGATTTGGATGAAACTTGCAGGGATGCTCGCTCCTTCTAAGGCCATAAAGCCTGCCAAGTATCATGGATATGGGTGCAGGGTTTTTAGGAAACTGCATCTCAAACTGTTCAAAGCAAACGCATGTCATTTGCCGGCAGCTGCAGCCTGCTGTCATCCTGCATGAAGATCTGGGGGCCCGCTCCCCTGGGAGAAGTTTAGCACAGCCCTGCAGCCCTCCCGGGAGGTGCAGCCCCCCGCACTTGTATGCAGGATGACAGCAGGCTGCTGCTGCCAGTGCCAGCACTGGGTTCTTCCTGGCACTCAGAGCACACCAGGCAGACTCAGGTACTGGCCCCAGCCAGCAGCAGCGTGTTGTCATCCGCATGTTCCCGAGCTGGTGAGTACCAAGTTTAAAATAAAGCCCCACACTCTCTAGCTCCAGCAGCAGAGATTGGGGCATCTGAGGGCTCATCATAGCACAGCCCCCCCTGTGCAGCACAGGGCTGTGGGGGACAACAGGGATTCCCCCTACCCCCATCTGGTACCCATGTGGCAGCTGCACCATTGTGCAAGTACAGTGTGGCTTGGCAGGGTGCTGAACACTGCCTGGGAGCTAGGGTGGCTCCAACAGTCAGCCAGAATTCCTGGTTTGATCCCCAGCTCTTTCTGGGGTTTCAGCAGGCTGCCGCTGCTGGCTGGGGAAATAGCTCAGAGCCAGCAGTGGCAGCCTGCTGAAATTCTGTGCTGATCCAGGGGCCTGTACCCTCTGGGAAGAGCTAGAGGAAGTGGTCAGAGGACTGGGGGGGGGGAAAAAAAAAAAAAAAGAGCCAGGAACTAGAGGAATGTTTAGGGGCCTGAATATGCCTCTGGCTTGATTCCCCAGCCCTGGGGTTGGAAGAGACATCAGGGACAGATTGTTGTCACTGGCCAGCAACAGATGTCAGTATCAGAGGAGTCCTTGCCCCTCCTTTTTCCCTGCAAGCCTGCCTCCGAAACAGCTCCAAAATGTTTTGGAAAATTTTGGACGGCCCATTTTGTTTTGGAGTTGTTTCAGAAGCCTGTGTTTCATTTCAGATTTGATGTTTTGGACTGTTGAAATGTCCAAATCCAAAACAAAATGAAACTGCCACCAAAATTTTGCACAGCCCTAGTATCTAGCTTTCCCCATTTTGTTAGAGGCCCTTTCCCTAGTCAAACTGAAATCGCTCAGTGCCCAAAGTCTACCCATTAGCTGCATAAGAACCTTGTATGGCTAAATCCAGTCAAGTTAGCCTGCTTTTTGTGAGCCGATTGTGTGCATTGGGACACTTGGTCTCGGAGGCACCTATTCTAAAACTGGACTAGGCCCTGAGAGAAAAGGGATTGTTGTTCTAGGTTGCCAATTTACCCCTTCCTGCAGAGGCATATTCAGCAGGCTTTATAGAATTATCCTTCCTGCCCTGGAGCATGCGCCTGCCAGAGACTGAGATTCTATCTTGCTCAGGGGGCATCAGCAATAAGTCTGCTGAAAGGCCGATGAAGTCCGAGGCAATGGGACAACACTGACAGGAAAGCAGAAGGGGTGGACGCAGATGGTGTTATTTTCAAATGCAATCAAAGATGTTAAAAAGTACCCCATCACTGTACATTAGGCAGTTACATGTGGTTTGGGGTTTCAGGTACAGATATCCGAGCCAGCTTGGTTCCATCACAACCATCAGAATGAGATATTTCTACTTTTTCCTGACAAAAGATACAGAAAAAGAAGGAAAAGCCCCACAAAATTAAAAACATTCCCCATTTTATACTTTGGGCAAGCCCTTAATTTTACCAATATTCTTCATCCTTTCCCTTTTAGCTGTAAAATGTTTTAATAAGATACACCCTTCAGTGTGACAGCCTTTTAGACAGCGATAACCATCTCTTCCATAGAAAAGGAAAAAAAGCAGTACTTGGGATGGGCTGAAGCTGTTGTTGATAAAGCCTCATCCATTTTCCTTTAAGACAAAACTCACAAATGGGTAGAAAAAAAATAGCAAAAGTTGAAAATACAGGTTCTGTCTCTGGTGTTGAATGTTGTAACCTCAGTGATGGCAGAGCATCCAGTCTTCTCAATTACTCCAAGACCTGGTCATGTTGCAGCAGCATCAGAACATTTAGGACGCTGTTTAACCACTTCACGGGTCATAGGCTTTCAACACTGATGCAAGAAATGCAATCTTGTCTGGCTACACCAGACTTATTAAACAGAAGGCAAAGTAGTATAGGAAAGTGGAAAGAAACGCAACACTTAAAAAGAAACAAGGCTTACATTCCAGAACTTGTTTAGATTTAGGAAAATCCTTGGAGGTAGAGATTGGATCCATGCGAACAATCCAAAAGAAATTTGTTTTTGATGATACAAACAAAATATTGCAGGATTAATAATCCAAAATGGATATATGAGGGTTTGGAATTTTGACCCCCCCCTTTAAAAAAGTGTGTTAAAAAAAAAAAGTTCTGGTTTCACATTTAAATGGGGAAAAAAAAAAATCAAAACGTTCAGA
>NW_005841842.1:4367411-4393685 GCF_000455745.1 Alligator sinensis | reverse complement strand
GGAGGCTGTGGCTAGGGCAGGGAATTGCCTCATTTGACCAAATTCACAAATAACTTTGATCTACTCCAAAACTCCATTTCCCAGGAAGTTCACAGCTTGTCAAAATAATTTTACCCACAAAATACCAATACCATCCAAGTCACTGTGACCCGTGCAGGTCTGAATCCTTCCTCTGATCTTAAGAAGCAATGCCCCGAGGTCTCCTGGCAAGCACTGTAGCCCTAGGAGACCACGGCATTAACAGGCATGATGAAGCTTTTTCTTTTTCGCCCCTCTTTGGTCCCCTCAAGGCTGCTTTAAAAGAAAAAAAGAAAACAAAAACACACAAACACAGGGGCCTCACTGTCCGTTTACTCTTTATGCCAAATTTCCAACATACCAAGTTTGGTCCAGCTTTATTCTACTTATTGGTCAGTCCTGACCAACAGTCTCTGGGTAGTATTTATAGACTTTTGTTCAGGCTAATCCAGACTAATGCCATATTACTTTGGTCAACATGAAAAGACACAATAGAAAGAAAAGGGCATTATGCACTCCTGGCTTTACACCCCTACCATAGCTCTGGATGTGTGTGCATGGTTTAGGCCAAACAATCACCAATTCCACATGCTGTGGTTTGGGGAACAGGCCAGTTGATAGTAATGGCGCCTTCTTGCAGCAGCACAGCACCTGTTCTCTGCTAAGCTAGGAGGAAGGCTGTAGTTCGGATCTGTGTTTTTCCTCCATCTGTTCCAGTGGTAGGTTTGAGGAAAGGAGGGCAGAATTTTATAGAATCACTGGGTTGAGAGGGACCTCAAGGGTTATCGGGTCTAACAACACAGGAGGGGGCCAACCCCTAGCCTCAGACCCAGGGCCATAGCTTTAGCAATCCAGCACACCCATCCCTAATCTATTGCCCAGTCCCAACTAGTAAATGGCTTAATACCTCTGAGAAAGTTTATATTTATGAAAGGAAAAAGGTTTTACTCTAAACCAGAAGCTGCCTGGATCAAAACTATAGAAAAAATAAGCTGTGTTCATGCACCAACAAGCCATACTGATGTAATGAAACAGTCTTTGCTCTGAACATAGTGGTTTGTTGATTTATTTCTTACTTTGAATATAAATCAAAGTATCTTCAATATGATACCAACTATTTTTGAACCCCTGCCATTCCAGTCAAAGTCAATGGAAGCTAGAAGTGCATTGCACGTCTCAAAAATCAGACACTTTATTTTCAAATGCGTTTAATAGCTTTTTCATTTTTAGATTACTAGGCAAAGGATAATGGGGCTTTTCCTTTAAAGTACAGGACAAGTTGGCACAGCAGATTAATTGAGGTAATCTGTTACTAAAAGGAACATAGAAAAAGTGTCTATTGGTTTGAAAATAGACTTGGGACCTTATAATGTTGCTAAGCCCAATGTCCCAGTACATTCTGGTTCCCCAAACTTACAAACATCATCTCAGCCTGTACATTTCTTAAAGTATATATTGATATTGTTTGCACATACCAATGTTAAGATGCGCACAGATGAAAGCTCCTAGAAGCTTTAATAATGACCAGAGCAACTGCCATATACCAAGGCTGTCCACCTCCTAAGCACCCAAGGGCCCCCAGGTTGTATGATGCACATGCGGACGCTACGCCCACACCCTCTGCTCCCTGGTCCCATGCTCCTCTACTGCACCATGCCACCCCATCCCATGTTTTGGGATTCCGAGAAGGGGAGGAAAGAGGGACCAAAAAGTGGAAGCCAGAGGAAGGTAGGAGAGCCTAGATGCCTTGGTTGCTGATGCACCTGGAGTCAAGGGAGAACAACAGCTGAGTGTTGCAAATTAACTCCTCATGAGCCACATGCAGTCTACAGGCTGCTAGTTGGACAGCCGGACCATAGATACTACTTTCAAGACTGATGTAAGATTTACAAAATGCATTGTATACCAGGGGAGACAGAGGGTTCACATGTACCCTCTGAGAGTGGTGGTGCACCCCCTACAAAAAGGCACCACTGACACTAGCAGCAGTATCTGCAGGCAGTCACCGCTCACCACCTCTGCCACCGACACTGCAGGCAGCATCTGCGGGTGGTCCATCATCCCCACAGTGTCTGCAAGTGGTTGCTGACCCTTGGTCAATGCTTGCCACCCCCCCCCCCATCCCCAATAGCATCTCCGGGAGCTTCACGCTTACTGCTGCTGTGCACCTCCAGCCACCAGGGGCACACATCATTCATGTTGTATATACATTTTTGCCCCTAAGCCTAGTACAGGGTACTGTTAACGTTTCTTACTATTTCCATGTGAAGCCTTGTAGAGTTTGCAATTACTGTAAAGCCATTTTTGATGCTTGTGACAGACTCTTCAGGCACCTCTGTGAAGGATCCCTGTAGGTACCTTTAGAGCTTGCAGCTCCCACAGGGACCAGTAGCTATCCACATATAGGTCCTACTACAGAGCTCATCCTGAGGTGCTGATAATGTCTCTGTATAACTCCAAGACAATTTTTACATACCCATACCACATTTACTATGGTTCCTGTATCCATATTCTCACATTATAAAAAGAGTCATGCTTAGTGTATTGTGGTACAAATAACGTTCTCCTGACAAAAGGCCAAGACCTGTCTTTAAGATATAGTCTCATTGCTCTCTACTATACCATCAAAAATCCAACAGCTCACTTCTTATGTTCTGTATAGACATGGACACCTCCTATGCCACTGTAGGTTACAGCATTTTCTCAGCTACACAGTGGCCCCAAGCATCTGGCACTTTTGTATTTCACCGTTATAAGCTACACAGGTCAAAGCATAAAGTCAAGGTGGAAGCAGAAAAGCCAAGTCAAATATGTGAGACCAGCCATCTCAAGGCAGAGAATAAAAAAAAAAAAAAAAATATTAACTGTGAAGTCCTTGTATTAGTTCTGAATTGTGTATGGAGAGTTAAGCTTTAATTTATTTAAATTGATTAACTATTAAATATCTTATTCTCCCTGCTCATGTTGGCAAGATACCCAAGACATTCATAAAAACAAAGTAGGTACCCTAGTCCCATCTACTGGCCAAATAGCACCCTCAGATCACAGTGTATGTCATTCTCCAAAACAAATTAGATAGACTTTCTTAATTATAATTATTAAATTTAGTATTGCTTGAAGTATTTTAAGATAAATGGCTTCATTTAGAAAAAGTCCTATCTAAGATTTCTTCTTTGCAGTGAAGAGAAATTCTGTTCAGTTGCTATACATTAATGAATACTAAATGCTAGACAAAGTTATGCCGAGGTAAATTTTATGTTTATTTCGTAATAGAGTATTTAAATAGCAATACCTTTATTTTACTGAGTGTAAGTGATAATAGACCATGTTTATGATAGATCAATGCTATACAGTAAAATGTTACTCTGTATCATATATCTTTCGTTATGCTGCATTATAAAATGCTTTATACAAACTAAATAATGCAAGAAAACGGCAAGAGAAATGTTGCTTAAAAAGGTTGTGTGCTAAGAAGCCTTTGTTAATTACAGTCAAAGGAAACATGCAAGAACAGCAATGCTTATATACAAGTTCAGAAGTCCAGCCCTGTTAGCTCTTCCAGTGTGGACTTTCTGCAGTCATATTGGTCAGCGCTCAGGTTTTAGGATAAGATGGGTATATCAATGTTTATCCACACAGCCCTGTGTCTCTCTCTCTCATTAGAGGATGCACTGGAGATGAGTACAACTAGTTGATAAGCCGATTAGAAGGCTTCTAAGGAGGCTGATCTCTGCAGTTAGTTATCACCCATGTCCATTTCCTTATTAGGTAGAGCTGTGTTGCTCCTCAGGAAGAATATTTGCCAAGTCAGGGACTTATTTTGCTGCTGGACCATATGGTCTCTCTACCACCTTAAAATATTTTCCTCCAGAAGTTATGATGTAATCTTTTCTATAAACATTAAGGCTGATTTGTCTTCATACAAGCCATTAGCACTTAGATTCTAGACTAGAAAAGGAATTGTAGCAGTGTTGTTTGCTATTAAAGAAAGCATCATCTAAAATGCTGTATTGATTTAGAGGGAAGTCTAAGATGGGCAAAGAAGGACCTTAAAGATGGTAACAGGTGTTCTCTCTACATGGCTTTAACTAGTTCAAGCCATGTAAAGGGTGACCTCAGGTTTGAACTTAAAGTACCTTTTCCTGTC
Organism: Alligator sinensis; assembly: GCF_000455745.1. Classification (NCBI taxonomy): domain Eukaryota; kingdom Metazoa; phylum Chordata; order Crocodylia; family Alligatoridae; genus Alligator; species Alligator sinensis. The sequence continues at coordinate 4,389,520 of NW_005841842.1, read as the reverse complement.
TATCTTAGCTTACTACAGCTGTGCAACAAACAGGAGAGATAAAGTTGCAGGTGTACCGATTCCTCAAAGAACTCAGCTCTGCTGACCTGGGTTCAAATCCTTACCTTAATTTAGCTGGAAATGGGCTTGACCTTGTGCCTCGTACCTCCAAGATAATGATTCTCAGCCCAGGTGCCACAGAACCCTGTAATGCCTTGAGATCCTTTCACAGGTGCCACACAATGTTAGCACGGTTAGATTTGCTAACATTATTCACAGGATAAACACAGAGATAAGCCCACCTTTGGAAGTCTTCCACCTGAGAAAAGAAACTTGAAGATTGAGATAGAAAACAAAAGCAATCCTCTAAACTGGTATTTAGGATATTTACATGGAGGTAGACGATCTGGATTCCAGTTCCTGATCCAATTAATTAATTATTTAAGTAGTGTGGAATCGTCATATCCCTTGGTGGCGAGGGTGCTTTCCCTGGCAGTGGGAGATAAGAGCTGAAAGCCCTCTCTATGTGCTGACCCTGAGGTTATCTCCAAGCTTCATCTCTAGTAGTTTCACAAATCTAGTCTTTTATTTCCTTTACTTTTCCTGCAAGTGCCTAAAGCAAGTTATTTTGCATTGGCTCAACTGGAACTTTCTATTGAATAAAATAATTAAAAGTTTAGTCTTTCCTTTCAGCAAGGAACACTGAAAACAATGAAAATTCAAAAAAAAAGAAAAAGAGAGACTCCCCCGCCCCCACCCCACCAGTACCCTAAGAACATACTGTGATATAATTCTATGTAGTGCTCCGAGTCTTAGATATGTTGAGACTATATTACTGGGTCCTTCCAAGAGAAAAAAAATGCATTACAACAAGACAGAGATGGAAGGGACATGAACTAGACCTATTCCCCTTCTGTCACCATTACTCACTTTAAGTAGTACTCCCACTCATAAGTGCTACTCAACATTAATAAGGTTGTCTATCATCTGTATGATCCATTTAAAGAGTCTGCAATCCCTTTACTATCACCCAATAGACTCTTCTACAATTCAGAATCCACAGGAAGCAAGCAATTGCTTCAGAGGGATAGGTCTTGTATGTTGTAGACAGAGCTGGTAATTTATGTGAGAAATTCTCTATTTGCTGAAAAGTTAAGTTCCAGGATCAGAAACACTATTTATAAAAACAGGTCATATTCAGCAACTCTCCGCTGCTACCCTCCCCACCCTCAAAGCTGAAAAAGTTATAAGGCATTTAAATCATTCTAAAAAGGAAGTTATGCAATTTCTTGTAATGATTTTTATTTAAAACATTTAAATTCAACAACAAACTGTGACAGCTGAAAATTATGTCTGTGTGATGAAAGGTGCTTGCTGAAGGCTCTATGAAGATTAGACCAAGTGTTTTTTCTGTCATTTGTTTAAATATTAAGCTATATGTTGTTGTTAAAAGCCTAATAAAGTCAAAGATGTAGTAAGGCCTTGTATGTAATGAGGCCTAGTAAATTTAGCAAAGCCTTATAAAAAGTTGTAATAGGCTTTGTAGCATAGTTAAATTAACCTTATCAGAAGAATGCAAGGCTTGTACTGCTATTGGTCAGTCTAAAGACAGTTTGAAGCAGGGAGAATCTGGATGGATGTAAGTTATCAGCATAGCTCCAAAGTTATAAATTGGCTGGCACATCCAGAAATCATTTAGAAGGAAGATGCAGCTCTGTAAAAGAAGCTCCTGATTTAAGATTAGCTGCTGGCCTGGGTTCAGCGGGCCTGTGGATCTCAAGGAGCCCAAGGACTGAATACCAGGGTCCTTCCCGGTACTCCTCGGACAGCGCTGACTGGGGATGCCCGGCTTCACTGAGCTTTGCAGAAGAGAAACTTGTCATACATCAGGCATCAGAGGGGACTGCTGATAAAGTTGCCGACACGAATTATTGTCTGTCCTTGTTTTGTTATTTACATGTAGTTGTATGTTTGTTGAGTCAATAAATCTTAACTTATCTTTCTATCCCTGACCATACTCTCAATCCCGAACCCTCCGCAGGCGGCTGGGACAAACAGTCACCACCATTTCCAGTTATACTAAACATTTTGGTCAACCTGTTTTCATCATTTTGCTAAGCAAACTAAAAAAAGAGAAAGAAAGCATGTATGCACATGCAGACAAAGCACATGCGATGCCCAAATAGTTAAAAACAAATGATATGCATATTGTTTATTTTTATATAGTATATGGTATGCATGCAAGTTGTTTATTTTGTTTTTAACAGTTTGGTTCAAGCAACAAATAAATAAAATAAGAATCACCGTGTGTGACCCTGGTTGTGATAATTCATAAAGTCTTGGACGTCACTGCTTCTGTGCCATTTCTTCCTAGTGCTTCCAGGCTGTAGACATGGGTACCAACTCTATGCTAATATTTACCAGAATCTACATAGAAACACTTCCCTGGATTAGGAAGCCAAAGAAAAATAAAGCCACATAATTTTGAATAAAAATAAATAAGTGCAGACTGCATCCAAGCACTAATTAGATACTCATGGATGAGAAAAACAAATAAGTATTGTTCTGCCCTTGTGGTTTTTGAGATTCACTGCCTTTTCCTACTAAAGCTTCCAGATAAAATGTTGATAGATCTTCAACAAGTAGTAAATACCAAGATGTATACAGACATAAGCAGTAACACTACAGTGGTCATAGCAGCTCTCGTACAGTTAGGAAGAGGACAGGTTGCAGGGATGAGAAGTATGGAGGAGACATCAGGAATTAGCCTGTGTGCACCTACGGATTGAAATGCTATGCGCACTAGAACAGAGGTTCCCAGTAGGGCTGTGCAAAGCTTTGGTCTCCGATTTGATTTGGCAGAGATTTGACCCAATTAGGTGGCTGAATCTGAATCAAATCAGATGACCCTTTAGTTTCTCCGAATTGAATCGAAACCCTCCGAATTGATTCAGAGATTTGGACATACACAGCTTTAAATGTTTTTTCTACATACCTCTAGGTAGCAGGGGCTCATGAATGCTGCAATGTTGGTGTGCATGGAATGTCCCACAGAAGCAGGGGGCACTCCCCAATGCGCTCATCAGCAGACCCAGAAGTAGACCAGAAGCACTTCTGGTCCACTTCCAGGGCTGCTGGGGAGCATATTGGGGGGGCCCTGCATGCCCCTCTAGTTCAGTGACTGTTGCTTCCTGGTTCTGGGGGGGAACCCAGGATCCTACTGCAGCCAATTGCTGAGCCAGGGAGGTACAGGGGGGCCCCATGGCAGACCCAGAAGTGGACTGGAAGTCTTTCTAGTCCACTTCTGGGTCTGCCAGGGGGCCCCCCTGTCTTTCCAGTCCACTTCTGGTGTCGCTGCTGAGCATGTGGAGGGCCCCCCCACACACTCCTGTAGGATGCTCCATGAGCCCCACCATTGCAGCAATCATGAGCCACACCTGCTACCTCAAGGTATGTAAAATTGTTATTTATTTATTTATTAAACTGTGTCTTGGAAAAAAATCAGCGATTCAGACATCTCAGCATCAAATCCTAAGATTCTACCGAATCAAATCAGGGACAGTGATCCAAATCAATGAATCAAATTACTGTACCTGATTTGGGTCGAATTCAAATCCAAATCAAGTACTGTCCACTTTAAACACCCCTATTTCTCAACTACTGGGCCGGTGGGTTGGCTGCCAGGTCCTGGCATGAACCCCCCAGCTCGGCCCTCCCGTCTGTCTGCCTGGGCGAGAGGCTTCTGTCACCGGCAGTCACGTGCAAAGTTAAAACTGGGCAGCGGGGCAGCCCTGGGAGGGAGGCAGCTGACTCCCTGAGCCCCATCCCACTCCCGCCACCATGGCTGCGCCCAGTGAGGCACTGCCCGCGCAACAGGTACCAGGGCCAGTACCCGGCCGGGTAGGACCCCCCTAGCCCCACCTGTGGCTGGGAGGGGGGGGGGGAAATGCGGGGGGGGGAGTGCCAGGGGTGGAGAGCAGGGAGGCAGGTCTGCTTCTTGCTTCTAGGGAAGGCAGCAGAGCCCCTTCTTCCCAGGCAGCCCTAGCTGGGTCCCCCTGGGCCACTACCTGCACAGTCCCCTCCCCTGCATGGTCCCCCAGTGTCTGCGGCTGCGGTGCCCCAACCTGCACCCAGGTACAAACGTAAGTATTTACAGCTGTACATATTTAAATATTTACAATCTAATATAAATTAGATTGTTTCTATACCCAGTCCACCAAAATTCTTTGAGTGAGTTTGCCGCTCTGCAGTATAGAAAAGGTTGGGAACCACTGCACTAGAAGCACCTTTATAAATGGTTCTCTTAGCAAAGAACTAGTTTAGTTTTCTAAACATGGATTCCTCTCATGTTATGATGTAGCACATGGTGCATGAAACTGTGACAGCCAGCATGAAGCCAAGACACTGCAGGCATAAAAAGTGAAAGCAGTCAGTCATATGAAGGAGAATATAATACAGGGTCCAAGGAAACAGCAAACAGTGCCAAAGTACATTTTGTTGATTTTGATGGGGAAAAAGGGGGAAGAATTAAGAAGGTTGACATAACCTGGTACAACATTAAACTACAATACAGTACAACATTAAATATCTAAATAAGACGATCTAAATAAGGATGCACAGCATTTTGCAACTGAAACAAAGAAAAAAATGTCAGTTCTGCTATCAGCATAATTAAGAATAATAGTCACTTTCTTGGTCTTTGAAGAAAAAGACAGACAAAAAGGGGGTAGGTCAGAAAAGATAGTAAAGGAGGGAGAGTAGAAACAAGGAGTTTAGCATATATTCCCATGGCTCACAATGGCTGGCCAGTCCCAGACAGATGCCTTGTGCTGCTAGGTAGTCCCCAACAGCTATGACTCATCTCTGGCTTACTATCCTGGCCCAAAATACTGAGATACGCTGGTAAAGAAAGAGACCCTGACTAGACTGCAGCTAGGCAGAGCTGGATAAGCCATCTGACCGCATCCTGCTGGAGCTATGCAGTTCAACTGGCCTCAGGATCAGGTTAAGGTATGCCAGACAAAGGCAGACAGAAAGGACACGAAAAATACCTTGGAGGACAGAAGGGAACACAGGAGGGAAAGCCAATAGAGCAAGGTCCTCATACCCCAAGCAGGAGCCCTCATGGGTAATAGTAGTCAGACATCCTTACTGGTGCTCCCTAGATTAAGTATTGCTGCAAGCAGTGGGGAGTGCACCTCCAGGGGTGGCTGCTATTCCCTCAGGTGGTCACATTGTATCCATCTTCTACCCCAGATCCCCAGTTTGGCTTTTGTCTCCCCCACGCACACCTTGGTATTACAATTAATATGCTTTCAGGTATGCTGAGTTCAGCTGTTGGTGCCTTACTCCCTCCCACTCCTCCCCAGGCTACTGGTTTGACTAATCTGAGTGGGGCTGTGTTTTTCTCTTACCCTCTACCTTGGGCCACAGCTTCAGCCCCTGTCAGGTTCCAGCCTGCTCCACTTTAGTCCAGGCTCCTGGCCTATCTGGGCTTCAGCTCTGTAGAGACATCAACCTCTCTCCCTTGGAGGAAAGGATAGACAAAAGTAAAAACAGAAGGGGGGGGGGGAAACCTACAGGGTACTGAGCACACTGCTCTGTGGCCTCCAAACATCCCTTTACAACCACCTGGGCCTACCAGGTGAGATCAACAAAACAAGCAACAAGAAGAAAAATAGACCCCCAATAGTTTACCATAAATAGCCCTTTGGGTGAACTTACTCTCCAGTCCCCTACTGGGTTAACCTAATAGTCCTCTAACCTTAGCATGTACTCACTTTCTCTCTCTGCCAACAGAAGCTCCTCTTGCTGGGCTTATACACCCTGCCTGCTCCTCAGAGAGTTTTGTCCATCTCTGCCACCGGGGCCAACCAACATCTTTCCCCTGGAGGAGAGTATATATACCAGTCAGCCCCTCCCTGCTGATCAGCAGACCTGGCTTTCTGCTCACCTGGCCCAGGTGCTGTTAAATTCTCCCATCCAGCTGCTCCTTGTTCTGCAGCCAGCCGCTTGCAGCCTAGTTTCTGCAGGGAAGGAGACCATAACAAAGGGCCAGCTGTCCTTCAATAGGTGGTCCCTGCTCTCACCTGCAGCAGGCAGATTGGCCCCTCTTGTTAAGGGGGTTTGTGCTAGCCACTGGGAACTCCACTACCCTGGCTGCTCTGACAAGACTGCTTTCTGCTGCAGGTAATTGTCCTCCCACTCAGAATACAAAAGGTCTTGTTTTAAAGGGACCTTGTTGATTTTTCTTCCCTGGCTTGCTTTCCCCTGTAGCAGGGTTAAGATTCTCTGATACACTCCAGTGATATTCAAAGTACATAAATGAAGGGCCAAGGCACTGGAGAGAATTATGGGCCTCATTGCCTTTCCTCATCCACCAGGAATCTCCTTGCCATTCATTCCCTTCCAAAGTCTGGTTCTTCAGGATCCCCAAAAAGGGTGCTGACTGACATAGACCAGAGGTTTCCAACCCGCAGCCCAGTACCAGGTCACGAAGGGTTGGCTGCCGGGTCATGGCATGAGTCCCTTACTCAGACCCCCATCTGTCCACCTGAATGAGCAGCTTCTGCCACTGGCAGTCATGTGCAGGGTTAAAGTTGGATGGCAGGACAGCCCTGAGAGGGAGGCAGCTGGCTTCATGTGCCCCATCCTGTTCCTGCTGCCATGATCCTACCCAGTGAGGCGCTGCCCACGCAACAGGTACTGGGCCCCACGCCGGGCCAGGCAGGACCCCCCAGCTCTGACCGCAGCTAGGAGTGGAGGGATGTGGCAGGGAAATGCCCGAGGTGGAGGGTGGGGAGGTGGCTCCGCTGCTTGCTTCTAGGGAAGGCAGCGGAGCTCCTTCTTCCCGCGCAGCCACTGCCTGCACAGCCTCCTCCCCTGCAGGGTCCCCCAGTGCCTGCGGCTGTGGTGCCCTAAGCTGCAACCAGGTACAAATGTAAATATTCACAAATTTAGATATGTAAATTAGATTGTTTCTATACCTGTTCTGCCAAAATTCTTTGAGTGAGTTTGTCAGTCCACAGTATAAAAAAAGTTGGGAACCACAAACAGACCATCCTGTTGTTATCTCTTTCACTACTTAGCCTGGATTTGAAGCATGCAAATTTTGATTCACTGATATTTGACTGACACAGGGAGAGGCCTCTAACCACCACTTAACCCATTAGCCTAACTAGTAGGGCACTTGCCCAGGGCATAGAACACCTGGGTCCTAGGCCCCCCTCAACCAAAGCGGGTTCGAACCTGCATCTTCCATTCTCTACCTTTCCTTCTCTGGTGTCAAGGAGTTATTTGCTATGGTTTTTCTTTACCCCACTTACAAGTACTTGTGTGCAGTTATGCATCTACCTAGGCAATCCTATTCCATTAACCCGAAGAGTCAACAAGGCCATGGTGGAGCTTTCTGAGCATGATACATAAAAGTAAAATACTTTTTGCCCCCAAATCTCTGAAGACATGTTTATGTCATATCTGTGGTGTGCCCTGGCACAGGTGCACCTGAGCATACCCCTCCCATCAACTACTTGCACATACACCCATAATGGCATCAACAGCATATTTCCAGGTTTGGCACATGTGGGCAACCAGGGAACACTTGGTAACATCCCTTTTCAACATGTTAGAGACATGATGTATACAAATCTTAGGTGTGATCCTATTCCACCCTGCTTAAGTCCCTGAAGAGAATGTAATGTTGACTGTTGTAGATGGTAACTCATCCTATGCTCAGCCAAGCAATAACTAAGTCCCAACTTTCATGCTCTAGAAGCCAAGTTTGCATGACTCGATATTAAATCAGCTTCCTGACTGCCTAATCATATTCTGATGATTTTGCATTACAGAGTTTTTCAATTTGAGGGGAAATATTTTCATAAACCAGTGCCCACAAGAGGTTTTTGTTATATATTCAACATTTGGGACATTTAAAGAATTCTTAGAATAGGCAGTGATTCAAAATATTCAATAAGAATTCTATTTATAATTGTTGGCTGAAGTCTGAACCTCTGTTATGGGAATTTTAGGAGGAACTTCCAGTAGCAGATGAAAAAGATTTGAATTTTTCAGCACTGGCATTTCCTTCAGATCAGTGTTAATTGAAAAAAGGTAAACATTATACCTCATCAGAGACCTGTACTTTTAAACATTTGTTCAAAGTGCTGCATTTACTAAATGCATATTCAATAATTCTTGAAAATCATGTTATGAAATAAAATGCTTTATTCTGATGGGTCAGCAAATGGACTTTACTCCAGAAGCAAGAATGAGCTTTAGGAGCTGTGTTTTGCACACAGATCATTTAATATCTTTGCTATTTTTTTCCATAGTCCCTACTTGAACAAAATTCTTAATTAGGTTTTGAACTTATTGGCGTGAGGACTAAAACCTTAGCTTTGCCAACACTGGAATGGAGGATGAATCATGGCATGGGAAATGGTGGGTGCAGTTAGCCAAAGATAACTTTGTAATCTCAGGCTGACGCTTCCTGGCAACCTTTCTTTGGCAGACTTAAGGGTGACCGTTCAAACCACAGAATAGAAAACATTTTTTTTCTTTTTAACTCAGGGATTTTTGCTGATTCCATTCCTACAGTAGCTGATCATCACCTTAAAACAGAACTAGGAACTAGGTCCAAAAAAGGTACGCATTCTTCTAGTTATACCATACTAGTGTTTTGTGAGGGATGATGTCCACTTCTCCAGGCTCTTCCAGGTGGTCTGTTCAGACAACCTTTTGATATGCCATTCATATAGCATATGAAGGAGAGTATCTTTGCATTAAACTTTAGCTTCTGAAAAGGAGTCCACTTTTCAGACTTCGAGGTTGCCTTTAAGGCACCCCACAAGCTCCAAAATATTCCAACAGAGTTCACCCGAGGAAACATTTGCACCATTGTTTTCCTGGTCACCAAGTTTGATATATTTTTTTTATGACTGCAGACAATTTTTCTGTGCACGAGAGATTCACAAAAGGCTCCCTGTTAATAGGATCTTTCAGGGTGCATGCCCCCCATTAACCTGTGGAGCTTTCTGTCATGACATTTAAATATGGGGCTTCTGGCAGACAAGAGGCCAATGGCAGAAATAGTTGGCTTACCCTTGGGCTGCTTGAAGCCATCATTTCTGGTGTATATTCAGGTTTGTGTTGAAGGGGTTTGTGGGAAGTCCTTGCCTTCTATAGAAAACTTTACTTCTGTATCTAAAGGCACTGGGTTGTGATTGGTTACAAAAGACCTCTCCTCTGTAGGACGAGGAATTCCCAATGAGCCCTAATGGGTGACAGAACTGCAAAGCACAAGACTTGGAACAACTGGAGGGGCACTGCAGAGAGCCTAGTGCAGGATTAAGCATGGTCAGGAAGTGGGAACTCAGGATTGTCTCTCTGATCTGAAGGGTTATGAGCCACCCTAGACACAGAAGCCTTCAAACCCACCTGAGGAAATGTCTACCTTGAAATCTCTTCAGTGATACCAGTGTGAGTATTAATGATGTCCAGCTGTGAGTACCCAAGTCTTAATAAACTGGGCAGCATCCAAACAGGCCTGGTGTTCCAGCAAAAGAAAGCTGTAGGGTAGAGAAGACATGTTTGAAAAACAAAACTAACTCTAAATATTCTAGGAAATCACGAGCGTGCTGAAATTAATGTACCTCCCCCCAGAATCAAATAACTGATGGAGACATTGGCTGGGAATCCCTTGATATGTTAAATAAGAAGGAGAAGATATTTAGAATACTACATTCTCTACTAAAGCTTGCCATATCCTTTAAATTTCTCATAAACAGTGACTCCTGATTGTTCTGATGTCCTTCTGATAAGAAGCAAAAAACCTGGTTTGGATGTTTGGGAATTACATATTTACTGTTAACAACAATTTCATATTGTAATTCTGGACTTTTCTGTTTCCTGGGTCTCATGCTGGTTGTCTCTGAATTATTCAAATAACTCACTTGTACTCCTCTTCCTTTCCCCCTTCTCACTCTGTGCATGCATGCACATGCAAAAGATGGCATCTCTACCCTATCCCCTACCACAGTAGAGCACTGGCTCAATACAGACCCAAGAAGGAGAGTGCTGTCTAGTTGTTCACAAATGCTATTTCATGCAGCACCTTTAAAGAAACCTCTGCATTTTGTTTCCTGAGGATTAAGTAAGATGAATTGCATTTATCAGGTACAATCTGAGGAGTTTACAACGTGAAGTGTTATGCTGTACGATGGAGACTTAGTAATTATTGAACAATATGAATCACACAGATCACTGCGAGTGGGCTGCTAACTATATGGATAGGTTTTTAGAGCAGGCTCAGGATGTCAGAAAGCCTGGTTTCTATTCCTAATAGCAGCACAGTCTCACAGTGTGCTTTGTCCAAATGTAAATGTGCTATCCTACACAGTGGCTCCCTGGTGATACCACTGCAGTTGGGTATGTGTTGGGGTTGGCAACACATAACAGCTCACATTATTTAAATGAGAAGGCATTGGTGGCAACATGTTCTCTTGCAAACCCTGAGCCCAGTTAAATTCTGGGCACACTGCAAGGATTATTTAATATCCCAGCCTTTCTCTGAGATGGATGGGAGCAATTAAGCTATTGCTTACTTCAGTTTATATAAGCTTATTTAAGTAAGTACCTTGGGGTGGAGCCTGTCTCTCACTATACTTGCGGTGCCTAGAATAGCGGTTTTCAACCTTTTTAGACCCAAGGCACCCCACAGCAGACTTGAGGAGCCCCTGAATGGACTTGAGGCACCACTCAGAAAATGCCAGCTCTTGGTTTTCACGTGGTTTTTGACTACAAAAAAATGAGAGAAGCAATTCTGTTGCAAAGAGCGCAGAAAGATCACGACAGCTTAGAATGTTTTAAACACTACAGATTTCTATTTGAAATCTCTAGTTTTATCATGTCAATAAGGCTTGAGCACCTAACAGAGCTAACATTGCATGGCACCTGGAACATGTGAACAGGGTGCCTTTCACCTTGGTTGAGGATCACTGGCCTAGAAACAAAGGGGCCTGTACAGTCTGGAAATTAGATGCATCTTTAAATAACTATAAGCCCACTAGTGGTGCTCGCTGGGCACACCTACACGAGATGTTTACTGTGCAGTTGACTAATTAACTGCAGCACACGTTTCAGTGTCTACACATGCATGTCATTACCCAATGATTGTGTGTGCGCTTCGGCACTGCAGAATTATTTCCCGCCACATGGAGCTTTCTTTGCACGGTGCAATTATCAGCTGCAGAGAGAAAAACCCCAGTGCAAAGGAGTTCCCGCCGCTCGCATGTAAATTTGTTCCCCATTATTGGCTGTTTCTAAATTATCCCCGCGTGGCGGCTAGCGATTGGCTTGCTAGCCGTATAAAAGGCTCGAGCAGTTTCTGCCCAAGTTGGAGATCTCCGGGGAGGACCTCATTTAGGGGGACTCCGCATCCATCTTGTGGAGAACTCTGGGCCACGTGGTAGAGCCTAGCAAACTCTGTGCATGTCTCGGAGCCGACCGGTGGTTTGATCACCCATCAAGAGTCTCTCCCCGTCACCAGATGATCCTTGACGTACCCCTGCCCTGCGCGCTCATTGAGAGTCACAGCACGGACTCTCGTATCGGTTTAAAGAGCTCTCATCATTCGAGTTTTTCTTCTTTTCTTCTGTCTACAACTGTAACCAAGAAAGTTTTCCTGCCTGCACCGCGACCATCTACGGTGTAAGTAAAATAATCTTTAATCAACCTCCACGCGTCAGTGCCTAATTCTAGTTCGCCGTGCCGACTTACCCGGCCCACGTGCCCGGGCTGCTGGCCACAGCCCCTCAGCCCCGACAATGCACATTTATTAGGGCGCACAAAATTAATAAACTCTGCAACAGGGTAGTACTTGTAAATACAAGTACTGCCCTGCTGTAGAGGTTTTTTTGTGCGCAGCAAGACGGTGACCGGCTGGTTGGGGCACGAGGATGCTTCAGTGCCAAAGGCTGCCTGCTGGTTAGCTCTGTGCTGAAGCACTCTTGTACCCCAGCTAGCCCCTCTGTAGCACATTAAGCCTGGTCAGAGCAGCCCCGGGTTGGCAGGTTGACCCCCAGAGTCTCCTGCCAGCTGGGGTTGCTGCGATCCAGTTCAATGTGCTGCAGTCCAGGCATGCATGTAAAACACATGCCTGCAATAAACTGTGGAGCAATAAGCTCTGCAGTTTATTGCTGCCCCTTAATGGCACATGTAGATGCATCCACTATGTACTGTGTTTTAGTAACCATCCAATCCTGTAGCATATGGGTAGCTACGCCTTACATGTCTACATACAGTTTGTAAACACAGCCATGTAGAACCCAACTGTGCCTATCTGGCGTCACATTAGGCTGTCGTGTAATGATCAAAAGACAAAATAGGTCTGCAATTGGTGGGGTTCTCTAGGTGCTGCTTAGTAAAAATAACAGTGGATCATTAACAATATATTTTAGATATGTATCCAGGTAACAGAAAGAATGGATATGTGCATCTAATGTAACAAAACGAGTACTAACATGTGCTCCTGCCTTGTATTCAAGTCTTGACTCATCACTGACAGAGATCTTTAAAATTCTTTCTTATTCTGCAGGATTACTATACACTGAACTAGATCCCCCTCAGATGGTGGTCGTAGTCAGTTTATCCCTTTAAACATACAACAATCCAAGAGACATAAAACAGATCTATGAAAACGTTAATTTTTTTCCAAAATAGGTAGTTCTGTGTGAGCTATCAAGAAACAGTATTGTAAATGTGCACTCTTTTCAGTGTTCAGGTCTTCGGGATTGCATTTATTACAAATGGGTGTTTATTTTTAGCCTTTCCCCCAATTTATCCCTTTATGCTAACATTGTTCAAGTTTCTGAGGGTCAAACAGAGTTCAGTACTATAGGGAAACAGTTAACTGCTGAACAGCTCTGTCAGACTCCTGTATTTAAGGAGACAAAATTGCATATTACAAGAAAATGATTGTTCAGCTACCTTTTCATTAACAATTTGTCTAAAAAGAGACAGACTCAACTGCATCTATTGAAACTTGGAAGCAACAATTTTCATGCGCTTCATAAGGATTATGCCACACTTCAAGCATATGGCAAGCTATAAATATTATGAAAATTCAGTACTGAGCTAGTAAAGGACAGCAGCATTGTTTTGTCACTGTTTAATTGAATATCAATAAATAGTACCTGTTTTTTTAGATACACAGTTTGCAATTGATCTGAAGTCTCCATCTGAATTATTGCAACAATTTTATTTTATCTTTCCAGCAAGTTAAAACATTATTATTTCTAAAGGGCAGCTGCTAAGTATTGTTAAGAAAGCGAAGACTAAGAAGTAGAATAGGACACTTTATCCCTGTGTTTTCACATTAACTGTACAGAGGGGAATGGCTAAATAATGCTATGCCCAGGGGGCAGATAGGTGAGATGACCAGAATGAGATTGCTAAATGACCTAAGCACATGTCAAGAGTGTGTATAGAACTCCTGGAACTGTGTAGCATTACTTTAGAAGCTAATTGCTTCTGCAAGTTTCATTAAATTCTGTACTGCTTGGCTGACAGCACAATAGCTGCATAGACCAATCTCTGAATCCATATCCACAAAAGCCATCCCTGCTGGCGCTAGAACTGAGGGCATCTGGTTTTCCCACAGGTCCATGCTTAAGGAACTTTCCCCAGCCTTTCAATACACTTGCAGAGCTGATCAATATAGGGAGACGCCGTACAGTATAAAGCCCACTGCACCTGAGAAGCATACCTTTCTGTGGAAGGAAAATGAATTTTTACCACTGTTCCTTCACTAGACTTACCTTGGAAGACGGTTTTAGTTTCCCCCTGGAACTTCAGAGGAGCCATCCTCCAACTGTAGGCTGCTAAGGAGAATTTGTGGCTCTCACAGGTCATGATAAATTATAAAACCCTGAGGAAAGGGGAGGTTATTGTCACTTTCCCCTCTTGCAAAACTCCACAGAAAGATGTCATGTTCTGAGTTATGTCAGAAACAGGGAAGACCTGGAGCTACAATATTTTCTGTCTTTGTCTGAAGTACTATGAGTGCAAGGCTTCCAGCAGCATTCCGATCTTCCATAAAGAATGACAGCTTCTCCATCAGATTTGTCTGTATTTCAGAGTTTTAGTAGCTGGTTCTCAAATGGGGATATGGGCTGCTGTTTGGGTATGTTTACCCAGTCTGTTCCGAGAGGTAATGTCAAAGCAGGAGGTATTTGAAAATTGTTTTAAAGGGCAGAAAGAGGCCAAAATCAACATGCACACACCCGGTGACTCTGAACCTGTTTAAATTCCAAGATGTGGACAGTTGTTAAAATAGACTAGACTAGTGATGACAGCTGGACGCCTCTGGAATCTTCTAACATACTTGATGTATGGAGACCTGATTGTTTTTTAGTGGCTGGTGAGAGCGGGAGATGGGGCAATATCAGTGCTAGTTCAGTAAAGGCAAAGCCTTGGGCTCCAGCAGGATGACCCCATAATAGTGTGGGGTCCAGAAACAGGAAGATCAGAAGCATGAGCAGCAGAAATGACCTGAACTGTAAGAGAGTTTGTGGGCTTCTACAGAGCTCCAGGGAATTGACAGTCTTCAATTTATACCAAATGGCCCCGTATACTATTACTAAACATTAGTGTCACATTGTCACAGGGTACCACCTGTAGAACATTTATGGCCTATCTTGAGATGTGTTACCAAGATTTTTTTTCCTTTCCTTTTAAAATGAGGTGGCAATAAATGTTACTTTTTCCCATGAAGAACAAATGTACCAACAGCCATATTTCCTCCTATGCTAGCTGCCTTTTTTTTTTTACCAATTATATGTTAATGAACTTATTTTGCATCAGAATCATTTGTTTTCTAGACATCACCCATTTTTCGGAAGAGACAGTGAACTAAATCCCATTTCACTTTATGTGCCTAAGTAGTAGTCGATGTGTAATTGCAATTTTTGGCACTTATGCACAGTTAGAGAAACAGAATCACCCTGCCTGTGTACCTGATGGAAATAAAATGGAAGAAGAGTGTCTTCCAATGTTTTAGCCCAATAGCCTAGTGATTAGGTAATTGTGCAGGGAGTAGAAACTCATATTCTAGGCCACCCTTCATTTAGAGTGGGTTTGAACCTACATTTCATAGCAATGTGTTCTAACCACCAGCTCTCCTCTTGAAGCTGGCCCACTATACCTTTCATTTCATATTCATTTGATAAGATCCTTGGCCCCACATCTTCCCCATGCTTAGCTGTCCAGGGGGCCAGCTGCAAAAGGAGGGTGGGAAAGCAGCCTGTATAATGCCTCACTTGTGGCCTGATGGCTAGACCACTGGGCTTGCTGGAAGCAAGAGACACAAGTTTAAACCATCTCTGAGCAAAGGAAACCAATGACTGGGGCTTCCTGCTGCCTGGACAAGTGCCCTAATCACTAGGCTATTGGGATAAAAAGTGGCCTGTCAAATGTCTCTGAGTTTTGGACAGAAGACTTATTTTCATCTTTTCAAGTACTCTACTAGCATGATGTTTTCTAAAGCAAAAACTACGCTATGGATTGTTTTCCTAATTTTAGAGCTGTTTGATTATTTTAATCTAACACTATGTATCTCTGCTTTAGCACGTATCAAGAGCCATATGCTGAGTTCTCTGTTTCTGCTTTTCAGGGCTTAGGTACCTTTTTCAGTTCAGCTGCCCCATTTATGTCATTCATGCTGTTTTCCATAATGTTTTGTCTTATGTAGCTCTTAAGCCTTACCTGACTGAGTTAATTGATTTCTGATTCCTGTATCTTGTTGCACATCATGCAAACACATGTTGAAGAGCTATGTTGTATTACAGATGAGCTAGATCAATTGATTGTGCTGTGATACAGCATCACCACCACTTCTCCTGGTGCTTTCTATGAAGGCATTAAAATTAATATTAAACACTTTAAATCCAAACAGCATTTTGCACAACAGAAATATTTTGAGAAATGGAAGCTACACATGGTAACATGGCATGATGTTCCTGTTGTAACAAAGTGTCTTATTTATTTAGTCCCATTACTAGAGATAGGCACTTCCATGCAATCCTTTTTTGAGAATGCTAATCTTTTAAACTAGGTGGAAAAATCAATGAGTAATCATTTTAGTCCCTTGTATGGACATTTGCAATAATATCTTTGATTATTTATTGAATACACTTCAGACACAGAGAGCAAACTGTACATTTGAGACAACTTTTCAGTTACTCTCCCTGTCTTTGACTTCCTTAGCTTGCCAACCAGGGACTTTGGAGTAGCTTTAATAAGGTTTCTACATCTGACATAGTAGACATGATACATTACTTCAGAGTGACAACATGTGCTGCATCCAATACCTATGTTGCTGCTAAGGGAGCATTTAAATCTCATGACACCAATTATTCAAAGGATAGTGAATCTCTCCTTGGATTATCATATCAGCCTGTTAAATCTTACGCTGGATTTAATAACTCCTTTGCTGAAGAAATCTTCCTCAACTGCAAAGGATATAAAGGACTGATTCTTCTGTGCCTGAACAGTTGTGTAGCAATTTATAGCATTCAAAGGAGTCCTAAGGGCATAGCCCAAGTACCGAAATCAAAACAGTAGTATTTTGCAGGGGTAGTAAGTAGACATATAAAACAATCTAAGAAAGGAGTAAGGAAGTCAAATGTGTGAGGGGGAAAGACTATATGAGAGGAAGATGACAGCTTGTAAAAGTGAAAAAAATGAGATTATTCTGCATGATGTGATTTTACCAAAAAACTTGGTGTCAGAAAAACATTTTCAGCAATCTCTACTCTTATGCTTGTGAAAAGGCCAAACTGTTAATCTCCCTTTCTCTGTATCCACCAGCATCTTCAGTACAAAGAAGTGGTAGCTTCTGTTTGGAATCTCACCTGGACAAATGAAGACAAAAGAAACTGTTACAGATATGCTTCATTGAATATTCTCATTTATATGTGAATATTGCATTTTGCACAGAACATTTGCCAGCAACAGCAGATTACTTTTTTCCTTAAATCTGTCCACATTTGATCAAAACAAAATAAGCCTCTTTAACATTGAGCAAAATTCTTCCACTATTGCACAATCATCTGCTCGGGCCGTGGCCTAAGCATTCTATTTCCACTCAGACGGCCCTGGCTATATTTGCATAATAGACATTTTTGCTGCACAAATTTCTCTCCTTTCAGAGTGCTACGAGTGTATCTTTAGTCAGTATATTACAAATGTAAATTTAGTCCAAGTGAATTATACATCAATTTCATGGGTTGAATCTCCTAGGCAGTGGAAAAAAGTATTTTCTCAAGATGAGATTTCAGAAGATTTTTTTTTTTAAAAGGTGGCATAATTTCTTATTTATTTATTTTTCTGCATATTTCAGTTACCCGCTGTAGTCTCACAGGGAAAACACAAAGAATAATTATTCTACAGTTTGTACAACAAGACATTTAAAAAGAAGCCAAAGAAGTGAACAAGCATCTACAAAGAAAAGTAAACTTACAATATCATGTCTGGCATTTTAGATAAAGCATCGCTCTTGAATACAATTACCATTTAGTAGTTAACGCATCTTCAGTGATATAGCAGATAATTTAGTGTTCTACTTTTCAAACTATGATGTGAAACTTTTGGTAATAAAGGACAGTTTGAAGGAATGGAAGATCATAAAATGGAAAATGTAATACATCTAGATGGCAGAATGGAGACAGCAAGGCATATGAAACATTAAATGGGACTACTATCACTGTAATATTTTAGAAAGTGGCAAGATTCCTGGTCCAAATGTCCTAATATAGTTGAATAATAAGGCAGGGCTAGACGTCCCAAGTAAAAGGACTTATGCATTGGAAAATGATATTATTAATAAGTGTCTGATACAATACAAGACATGCTCAAACAACAGAATTGGGTACAACAAATATGCTTTAACAAATCCATGTAGCTTAAGATATTTAAATTATCCAAAAAAACAATAACATTCTCTAAGCAAGCGTCTAGAAGTGCCGTTTTGTATCATTACAACATCTTCACATTTGTCAAGTTGCACACAAATCTCTTTGACGGTAATAAACTTTTGTTTATGACAGATGTTCATTTGACGCTGATCAGTTTAACCAACACAAAACTGCAGTGAACAATACTAAAGCCATCTACTGGGTGAATAATCCACTAAATTGATGCGTGTGGAATCTTGAGGGATTAACGGCTTTAGCTAATCCTCCTAGAGTGAAAAGGCAATAACACAACTTGACATTTATTATCTGTAAATATGAACATTCCCTAAATTAAACCATTGCTTTTCCTACTGTAACTAGTACTAGCCAGGAAGCAGGGCATAACATAAAAGGGCAGGGAGAAATTTAGTAGCTTCCGTGTGGCAGCAAAATCATTTCTCTGCCTGTCATGCCCATTTATACCAGAAGCAGTCAGTGTGGTAGAGGCAAACTGTTATTACAGCAACTAGACAGTTACAAAAAAAATGTCTTTATTTGCAAGCTTTCGGGCTCACGCACCATTCCTCAAGCAAAGGAGAATGCAAAGATAGTAAAAATTCTCCCAGGTAGAAATGAAAATTCATATTGTACAGGAGAGCTGGAGCGTAGTGTAAGTTCTCCTGGCTGGAAAAGTTCATTTTATGCAAATTAGGCTCATTTGTCTAACCGAGGCAGTTGTTAAATATGTTTATGGTCTTTGTATCTTCACAATGAGATCTGTAAAGCTCTGGTCTAATCTAAAGGCATGACAGCAAGTTAGGATGCCACCACCTGGATATTCAAATTGGGGTGCTGAGCTTTCTAGTTGGCAGTCTGGGGCTGCTGCACAGACACGCTATTCAGTTTTAGTCTGAGAGAGAGACCCTGATGACTTCCATGCAGGCTCACATCCAGCCTGCCTTGCTGGAGACAATACTGTCATGATGTGGAGCACCTGAGGGGAAGGGACAGAAAAGAAGGGGAAAATGAGAAGACACAAGACCCAAAAGAGAAAAGTGTGGTCCAGTGGTGTGAGTCAATGTGCTGGGAGCCAAGAAAGAGCAGCAATATTGCTTATAGTGGCTGTGTTCTTTGAGATATGTGGGTTTCACAGGCCCTACTCTGGAGTGCACATGCCCCTCACATGCACAAGATCCAAATCTTTTTGAATAGCAGTCTCCTGTGGCTCCTCCTAACAACTGCCATAGCAAAAGTAGAAGGAGCATGAACATTAGCCTCAATCTCTACTAACTTCCCTCACAAGTAAGAATCTCAGGCAGACAGGTTTGCATCAGTGGGAGAGGAGGGTGTGCCATAGGTCCCGAGGAACCACAGCTACTGCATGGTGCATTGCCACTGCTGAGTGATTGTCCACACAGATTTCTACTTCTGGTGGCTAACACAGCAAATACAACCCTACGATGTGCTAGTGTGGTGGATCTAGGGTTTTGAAAAAGGGGGTGCACATGGTGTGGTGCATCATCCCATAACACAATGCATAGTTTTCTCCAATTAAAAGAAACTAGAAGCTTTTCTAATATGCCACGGGTTTAGGTCTATAGTATTCAGTTTAAGATCCAAGCAAAACAAATGTAACTGGGCTTGAAAGGCCTGACTGCCAGCTCCAGGGTGAGGCAGGCATTTAGTGCCAGGGTGGGGGGGGTGCAGCTGTTACCCCACAACCTTGCCATGGACAGAACTGTTCACTGCACCCACAAAGGAGTCTTCCAGACACCCTACCATGGCCCCAAAGTGCCCCTCATTGCCCTTTTATGCATTGCTCTTGTCACCTCAGATGCCCCCTGGCTCCACTGTGTCCCCTGTTATCCCCAAAATCTCCTGTACTAAGCCCCATTCCACCATGCCCAAAGCCTCCTCAGATGCCAGCATGCCATTTAGCCCCGCTAAGTACTACCATACTGTCACAGCTTAAAAGAAACATTAGTGCCAATGTTTTTCAGTTTCAGGGCAATGTGAGTGGACCCTAATGCATGAGGAGGAGGCCTGAGGAGGAGCTTTAAGTCTCTTACTTGGACTCGATGAAGGTGTTTTAAGCCTAGAAATCAGCCATGATCATGCAAGGCACCAGTGCTGCCACTCTTAGACACCGCGTGCAGTCTTGCACCTACAGCTAAATTTGTGTGGATGCAAAGAATTTAGGAGTTTTACGTTTCATTATTGTTCTGAGAGTTTACTCTCCAGTGAGCTCTCAGGCTGTTTTCTTCAAATATTTAGTGGGTTTTATCTTCCTTCAATACATACATGCAAATTCCTCAACTTCACATACGAAAATTCCTTCATGATTAACAGGAATGATTTGTATTCATTTAAGAGAGAACAGACCTGCGTATCTTCTCTTTGAAGAAGGTAAAGTAGATATGTACCTTATAGACTAAGATATATGTAAAGAGCACAAGCTTTTGTGAACTCTTCTCACTGCACAACAGTGGGCTGGAGCCAAACCAGTGGGGCCTCACACTGCCACCAGGTGCACCCAAGATGAAGAAGCGATAGGTGCTATTCTGCAAGCACTGGGGGCTCGTGTCTCTCTTTGGCCTCCCTGATCCAAGGCTGAGCCCCCGACTAGGGTCAGCAGATGCAGTCCCAGCTGGCCTGCTGTTTTGGGAGGGAGCACCAGTGCAGACTTCTAAGGGCACCTGAATCTCAGATGTGCAGTGAAGCATCCCGCCCCTGCAGGACTGCATTGCCAGGCCAGCAAATCCACCCCAAGGGAGAGGCATGTGGGGCTGCCAGAACCGCTGCTCCTGTATCTGCACTTGCAGAACAGCACCCACCACTTAGTCTTAGCATCACCCAGTGGAAGCATGGGGCCCCACAGGCTCGGCTCTGGCCTGCTCAGTCACATAGCGTTAAGGTAGCTTACGACGTCTACATGTGGGTTAAGGCACCTTAACTAATCACGCCTAAATTTGATACTTGCTTTATGCAGGTATTAAATTTAGGCACAATTAGCCTAAATGCACCATTTTTAAGGTGCATTCAGGGAAAACACATGTAGATCTGTGCTCTTAATGTGCCTTAAAATGGCTAATTTACCTTAAATCATCACATGTAGATGCACCCAGTATGCCTCAAAAATCTTTCTCTCTCATACAAAGATTTAAAATATTCTATCAGTTCCAGGGAAATTCTGTATTCTAAAGGTAGAGAATATGACCCCAGTCCAGGGGTGGGCAATTATTTTGGGCAGAGGGCCACTTACTGAGTTTTGGCAAGCCATCGAGGGCTGCATGATAGGCAGCCAGGGGCAGATAAATATTAATTTTCTAAATTTTTTAGGGGCCCCACAGGCCAGATAGAATGGCCTGGTGGGCCACATCCGGCCCCTGGGCCACATTTTGCCCACCCCTGCCCCAGTCCATGACAGGCTTGAGGTTAACGAGCGTACTTGTGTGTATAAAAGGTTATACATACATAAGGTGTGTATAAGGATATGTATGCTGGTTCTTGATGACTGCCGCAGCAAGCAGATTCTTTTCACTAGTGGAATTTTTTTAAAGCATCCATTGTGTCCAAGTGACAGACACATGACAAATACCTGAGTCAACCTCTGGCTGCAGCAGCCTCTGTTGGCAGGTTAAAAAAAAAAAAGTGGCGCAGAGCGCAGGGTAGGAGTCCCTTGCTAAATCCTGAGAACTATGCACTAGTAGTTTCTTTCACCTTTTCCTCTCCATATCTTTATTTTATAGTAGTCAGCTTCACCTTCGGAAGCAGTCCTGCTATTTGAGTGAAAGGAGAACGACCAGTCATTGTCACTAATGGTAACATTCCTGTTTCCAAATCATCACCTTTTGTTGTGTTGAGTTATTTATGTTCAGTCTGACCTGCACATTATGAATTTACTAGAAAATAGAATGAGTGCCTTTCAGCAGCCTGGCAGTTCCTGCACTACCAACCGAGCTTCCTCATTGTCCAAGTGTATTTAACAGCTGTGCCAAATTACTTTTATAGCACCTGTATGGTAAAAATAAAGTCCTCATTGTTTGTTATAAAGCCTGTTGAGATAGTCTGCTTTATTGGGAGGGGGAGGGGAATCCTCAGCAATTGGATTTCCTTTTAGTTAAAATTTATTATCATTGCAAAGCCTGAATTATCCACTAAAAACACAAAGGGAAAGTCTCC
>NW_005841842.1:4344239-4367380 GCF_000455745.1 Alligator sinensis | reverse complement strand
TCCTGCTGTTTCTCAGAGCCAACAACCACCATTTGCAAACTATGTCACTGTCAGATTGGGTGGCTCATTCTTCTGCAGCATTTGACATTTTGGGCAGTTGAGGTTAACAGAAGCATTAGATTTATAGAATCTGGCAGATGTGAAATAGAACTTCCACTCCATTTCGTGCTGGGAATTTGCAGGAGATTGGTGTATATTTTTACACCATACCATTCTGTGTTGCTATTGCTTAGTCTCCGCTCCTCATGTTCTTGTCTCACCAGAAGAATAAGATCGGTTTTCTTTTCCAGTTAATGCAGAGTAAACAATATTCCTTCACAAATCTGCAGTCCTCCTTTCCCAGTTTATTTAACCAGAAAAAAATATCTGGTAAAAACAGGAAGGAGTTACTGCATCTTTGGTGCAGAACTTTTCTCATTAAATTATTACCAGATATTGCACTTAAAAAAAGTGTCCAGAAACAATCCCCCAGAACAAAATCACCCAAGATAACAGGGTTGTTTTTCCCCCCTACACAGCATGGATAGACATGTAAGGAACTATATACTAATGTTTTTATGTGGATCTTTTATTGGCTTTGTTTGTATGGCAGTGTGTAGATTTATTTTATTTTTCCAATTTTATCTGTTTTCCTAGGTATTTTCTTTGGAGTCAGCATATTCCTTAGATGTTTTATGCCCATTGCAGTTTTGATTTTACAACAGTAATTATTGGGGGGGATTTTTATGGTTTTTGTTTTTTTTTAATTTTTGCAATTTTTTTCTTTTTCACATTTGCTTTCTCTCGTCTTTTGGGATTCCTAGAATTTTATTTACATAGTATTGCCTTTTATTTCTATCTTGTTTTGGATGGGGGTTTTGTTTGTTTTCACTTTTGTTTTGACCTCATTTTTGTCTGTCTTTATTGTGGTTTTGTGTGGTGTTTTAATTTTGTACTGGGGGGCAGGTGTTTCCTTAATATATTTTTGTTTAATCTTTGTCTGAACTGTGCTTGTGTTATTTCTTCTCTTGGATGCAGGGGAGTTTATGATTTTTATTATATTTTTATACTATTACTATTTTGTGTTTATTTTTTGCTTTTTGCCCTGCTAGTTTTTCCCCCTCATCTGGGGAAGATTTTGAATTTCCCCCCATCTTTTGCAAGCTTCTCTTCTTATTTTTCATTTTGCAAATTGTTTTTCTTATTTTTTTCTATTGTGGGGTATGCTTTTCTCTAATTTATTTTTTCAGTTTTAGTTCCCTCTCCCAAGTCATTGCTTCATGTGGTTCTGTTGTATTTTTAATGTTTTTCTTTTTTCTATTTCAGTTTTCCTAAATTGCTTTTTCATAATTCCCACCCTCCTTGTTCTTTTTTGTTGTTGTTGTTGTTTTTTCTGGCTGTGTCTATACATGCTGTTTTCTCAGACTGTTGTTCTTCTGCATCTGTTTATTGCTCATTTTTATTCCCTATGTGTTTTTATTGATGTGTTCATTTCTATCATATTTTGGAGCTTATTTTCATATGGCTTCTTGTATATGTTTCTTGTGGACTTCCCATTTTTTCAGTGTCTATTTTCATGTGATTTTTCAAATTTTTTGTTTCACTCTACAAGGTGCTCTACTCCATATCTCATTCTTACCTCCTCTGATATTCTTCTTGTCCATCTAATTTGTGTGCTCTTTTTGAGGGATTTCTTTCTTTTCTTTCTGTCATTTATTCTAGTATTTTGCTCTCCTTATTGTGTTGTTCCTTTTTTCATTGTCCTTTTTTTTTGTCTGGCTTTGACCCTTATTTCTTGCTTTTTGGCTTTTTTTGTGCAATGCCTTCAACCCTTTTCTGTATATTTTGTGGGATTTTCACTCCTTTGTGTATTTTATGAAGCATTTTTATTTTCTTAGTGCTTTTCCAGCTTTATTTTTTTTATTAGTTTCTCAGGTTGTTTGCCTCTCTCATATTTTCATAATTGTGTTTTACTTCATTGTGTGTTATATTGCTTCCAACATGTCCTGCTTCATTTATCTAGTTTTCTTCCACTTTTGGGGACTTTCATATTTTCTAAATATTCTTGTTCCTTGTTCTTCCTCTGTTAGATTTTTGTGCTTGTTAATTCTGTTTTCATTTCTCATGTTTCAGGTATAGTTTTACACATTTTGTCGAGAAAAGTATTGCAAAGGACATACTTGTTTTCATTATTTTCTTTATCTGATGTACACATTTTCTTGTGCTGTTAGCATTTTTCTAGTCTTTCTTTGATTCTGTTCTTTTTTTTGCAATGAGTGTATGTGTCTAAACACTTGCCTACTATTGTGTATTAATAACAGGCTTTGTCTATTTTTCCCCTTTTGTTTTCCTCATTTTCCTCACTCTTGTTCTGTATGGTTTGCTCCTTTTATGTGTGTGGGAATGTGTTTTTCATCACCTCCTACTGAGACTGATACACTGAAACAGTGGGAATGCTTGCAATGCTCTACAGTCTAACAAGCTACATGGCAATGGGAGTGTTACTTTTAGCAAGGGAACCTATGGTAAACAGCTTGAAGAGGAGAGGCCAAGGAAAACAAAGTGCCAGCTCCCCATATTTGCAAGTTGGGCAGGAACCTGACCATCTCACCCTTTGTGAAAACATATTCTCAGTGCAGAAGGAGGGGGAAGATCCCACCTAACTCAATCCTGAAGCCTTAGATCAGTAAGCAAAGCCTAAGTGATGGCAGGTATCAAGCAAACCATTGCTTCACCTAAAAACTGGTATCATTTGAAGAGGATTTTCCTCCAAGTTTGTTCCACAAAATGGATAGGCTTCTATAATGCTGGCATAACTCATTTTGAAAGGAAAATTTTACAGAAAACCTTTGGCACACAGTATGATCCCATAACACAAGAATGGCATGTAAGAATCAATAATACGTTATATCAATTGTATAAAAACCCAACCCTGACAAAGGAAATTAGAGCACAATGACCACAGTGGCCGGGCAACATCGAAAGAATGGAAGTGATCCAGACACCAAAGGAAGTACCAGAGGGGAGAATGCTGCCTGAAAGACTAAGATGAAGATGTCTGGATGATGTAGTGTCGGACCTACAGAAATTAAATATGGATGACTGGGAGATGAAAGCACACAACAGAAGGGAATGGAAGAAGATATGGGAGGCAGCCAAGGGCCGCTAGAACTGATAGTGATAAATTATACGCACGTACATATTACACGTTATGCTGCAAGTTGGAAAAATCTGCTCAAAGTATAAGAAAGGGGGCATTGGGTATTAATATTCCTAGAGAGAGTGCGTGTCCCTGGATTCAAGACTAAATTGTATAAAAAAGGATGGTCAACCCAGAGACCTCAGCTGGAGGAAGAGTTGGCATTCACCTGATCAGCAGGGATCCTAGTTTTCCATTTGTTATGGAAATCTGTGGAGAAACATGTAATCCACATTTTTCCAAGAACTACCAAAACTGATTGAGAGTAGGTTCAGGCTTGATATCAGGAGGCATTACTTTATGGTTAGGGCTGACAGGATCCCAATGGAGGTTGGATAGATATCTGGCTGGGGTATTATTATCCCAGCACTCGTTCCTGCCCAGGGCAGGGGGTCAGACTTGATGATCTGTTCAGGTCCCTTCCGACCCTAGAAACTATGAAAACTATGGCAGTGTCCTGCAATGAGCAGCGCTACTTCTGCTCTCTCTTTTTGCCACAGTTTTTGTCTCTCAACCAAGCAGTGGTGGGGGGAGTGAGCTGCTGATTGCCTGAGGCGCAAAAACTGCAGCAAAAATAAGAGAGAGCAGAAATGGTGTCGTTTGCCATGGGACACCACTGCACTTTTGGTAGCTCGCAAGGAAAAAAGGATTTTTTTGTGTTTTTTAAGCAGAGATTTTCTGCTTTTTTCCTGCAGAAAACTAGATCTCTGTTGATCAGGAGTGACACTGTACAAGAAGATAACGGAAGAATAATTATGCAAGGCATGATATGTGAAGACAACAATCATTCAGTGATATGCCCCTGCAAATGAATGTAACGAAGAAGAAAAAGAAATTTTATGAGACCCTACAGGCTCTCATTAGTAGAATCCTACAGCATAACATCCTTGTCATGCATAAGGATGCAAGGGAAAGATATGGAATACATTCAGTGACTTTTTTGGCACATATGGGATTGGTTCATGTAACAGCAACAGGAAACAGCTTATGGACCTTTGCCAACAAATTATCTTGTTGTGGTAAGAACTGATTTTCCTCCCCAAGAGGTTCACAAAGCAACTTGAGGCTCACTAATCAGTCTAGCAAAGAATGAAATTTAAACAGATCAGTTTTGAATTTGTAGAAAGTTTCATTCATCTCTTCAACACATTCACGCAGGGATAGAGAGAGAGAAAGGCAGACGTGCAGCAGCAGGCATCATCTGTGCACTGCCAGCAGGCAAGTGATGCTTAAAATGTTTTTTAAAATTTCCTGCAAAAAAGCAACCAAGAAAATCAGTTCCTCCAGATTTACAGACCTCCCCCACCCTCAACAAGAAGGGCATTTCAACTTTTTCACATACACTTTCCATCTGGAAAGATTTGATGATGCAGAAAAGGCTTTGAGGAGCATGAAAACACACATGTTGAGAGAGCTGAGAATAACATATTGGGATTTTCCAAAGGGTAGGAAAGGAAAATATGTTACAAAGACCATGTGGGATGCTACAGTCAGAAGACAACTGATAAAGCTGAACTTTCTCATTGCTAATGGGCAAGAAGAAATTATGGGAAGACTGCTAGCTGAGCTTGCATATCGATAAACGCTCATTCATCTCACCTTGCTGAACATTCTACGTGTGATTTTTGGGATGGGCATAAAATTCCCCAGATCTCAACTGTGCCATTAGTTTAAAGTCTATGAAGAGCCTTAGTGTATTGCAGCCCCTGGAGAACATAATCTTTTGATGCAAGCAACCCATAAATGACAGTTCTTACTGATGGGACAGGAAGCACAGCTTCTTCTGAGAGTTGTGCTCGTTTAACCCATGACTCCAGGAAGGCCTGATGCTTCACTAGTCCCCTCACAGTCTAGGGCTGTGCAAAGTAAGGCACCTCTGGATTCTATGAATGCTCCAAAACCTTTTGACTCCTTATGCTGAAATGCAAGTCAGAGCAGGTCTGTCCAACTCATGCCCATGCCGCTTTACTCTGCTCAAAGTAGGTAGCCAAAGGCTGCTTCTACAAGATGCCATTTCAAATGGAGGTATTAATTCATGGCTGTAACTACTTAAGCCACTAAGACAGAGACTTGGCTTCCTGTGCCCAGTATTCACCTAGTAACTCACCCCTTTACAAAATCTGTATAAAGTGCAGCAGGCCTTCAACCACTAGCCTGAGGGGAGGAGGGAGGCTGTAGCAGTGGCTGGTAGTGCTGCCACAATTAGCACAGCAGAGCTGGCACTGCCCCTGCCCGTGCCTGCAACATCTTTGGAGGGTCACGGTTAGCCGCATCCAGGCAAACACCAAGCACCCTCTACCTGAGGCCACATCCTACTATCATCCTGCACCTGCTTAACTAGTTGATGAGAAGTTTTTTTCCAGTGGTTGGTCCCCTATGTATACTTTCACAGGTCACAGGAACAGTGGCTAGGACGGGTCACCATGAGTCAGGAGGAGAATGGTAACAGCAGCGAGCTAATCCTTGTCTTATTGTGGAGACTACAATTGAGTTGTAAGAAACCTGGCACTGTGCACTTTACTGGACCACCTGACAACACGGATGCATGAATCTTCCACAAAGGACCATGATGTCCTGCAGCATAGCCAAGAAAGGGAACAAGTAATTCCCTGCAACTGGAGTTCTTTGAGATGGACTGTCTGAACGCATAAACTCAGTGAGGGTGCACATACCTCAACCAAACTTGGAGACTGACTTTACCTTCATGTTCTCCATGTGGTGTACCCTTGCCTACCCTTTCATAGCCTATTTCAAGGACAAAAGGGAACAGACCAAAACTGAAAAAAGAACTAACAACAGCTGATTCCATGGATCTGCATGTTGTTCTAATAGGGGTAGAGGGAGAGGTTTTTAGCTCTGGATGAATCACCAAATCATTAGGGACCATGCAGAAGGTCAGAACTATCTTAGTGGGTAATAGAGCTGGTGAATGGAATGAAGCCAGCAAAGCGAGAGCAAATTCTCCACATCTGGAAGGAGCAAGTACTTGGTGACTTTCTACAGGCAACACCTTTCAGTCTATGATAGACCATGATGACAAATTCTGCCTAATTTGTCAAGAGTTACCTTGGTGAAAGGAAAGTCATGGTGATCTGCAAAAACCTGTGCCAGATGTCTTTCCCAAAAGCTTAGTTCTACCTAGAAGCAGCAACTTAAATAAAAATAAGTTAATACTAATTCATAAGGCCATTGAGACGTGGACATTCTCTACTAAGCATCTAAAATGTAACTCAGGACCTTTTTCACCATTTTTTCCTTCTGTCTCTTTATGTCAAAGTGTGTCACATCTGAATTTGTAATACCAAGTATACAAGGCCAAGATAATGGGCTTGGTTCTCTACTACACTGTAGTAAGCAGTCACTTGCACCTCTAAAAAGTGTGTGTAAAGCAGATATAACTCATTCCCAGATCAGAATTTTCATTCACTTTGTATAACCATAAGTAACTGCTCACGGTGCAAGGCAGTGGAGAATCAAGTTCCATCTCATTACCTGTTCTGAGAAACAATTTGCACAAAACCTCTGGTGCACACTTGATAAATAGAGCGTTTTGTTAATACACTGATCCTTAACAGCAATAAATCTTGCCTGTATAAACTTTTCACGTTAAAAACTAGTGAGAAATGTTGTCATGCATCTCCTTGTTAAGCAATGGGCGTGTCTACACGAGACGTTTACTATGGAGTTGCCTATTTAGTTCTGCAGCAAAACGTCAGGGTCTACACGTGCGGTGCTATTAGGATGGAGTATAATAATTAACTCTGCCATAGGATAGTACTGCCAGACACAAGTACTATCCTACAGTGGAGTTAACTGCACCGCAACGCACGTTCAGACGCTGACGAGGTTGGCTGGGGCATGAGGGTGCTTCCATGTGGGGGCTGCATGCTGGCTAGCCCCATGAGCTTGGCGGTACACCCCCTGCAAAAAGTGCTGCCTATGCTGCCTGCAGGCAATTGCCGCTCGTCACCCTGCCCCCGGCTGCTGGTGGCATCTGTGGGCAGACCCCAATTGCTGCTGGTCTGTGGGTGGTTGCCGATCACTGGTCAGCGCTTACCCCCTCCCCCCACTGCGGACACCACTGTGGCCACCTGCAGGAGCTTGCTGTTTGCCGCCACCTGCGGGAGCTTGTCTTGGCCCCCCCAGCCTCCAGGGGCACACGGTGTTCATGCTAATACTTACTGTTATTATCCCGCCGCTTTAGCAGCCATTGAAGACAGAGATGAGTATTTTGGTGTAAGAATCAAAGTTAGCATCCACAACACTTTTTAACCTGACTTTATTATGAGGAATGCATAATTGGCAGAGTCTCTGAGTATCTCTTTTCACTTCCTTTAAAATTTTTTGAATCATAGGCCCACACAGTGTCTATTCCCTCACCAGTAGTATAATCTGGCATCCAATGCGGGAAAGGAAAGCGGCAGGCAATGACTCTGGCATCGTGCTCGAGTTCATCTTCAAGCTTTTTCTCCAACTGTGGCATCTGCAGAACAACAACAAAAGCCACTGAGAGGGTAAGACAGAAGCATTCTCTCTTGAAATATTTTAAATGCCTGAGACAAATCCAAGGTTTGAAGATCTCTGTTTTAGTCCTTGGAAGCTTTTATGATGCAGAATCATATTCTTCCTAGCTAGAAATGGCTTTTCATTTACTCTGATGCTTAACATTTACATATATTTTTATAATTTATGATCATTTTAAGTAAGAGCTAGATCATCCCCTAGGCAAGAAATCTGAGTTTGAGGGGGAAAAAAAACTGCACAATTAGATTCCTCTTCCAGACTACAGCCCTGGGAAGGGCAAGTCCTTCTATTATGTCCCAGGTTCCATGTCAAGGGAAGGTTAAGGTCTTTAGTGTCCGCATGATGGCTCTTGAAACAGTCGATGCTTCTCTGATACCTCTGACCCCAAGTTAATATAAATTGGGTTGTGGTTACTATGTGAATAAATATTGACTTACAGCTGAGTAAGCAATGGTGTAGAGAATCAAACACCTTGTCCCCTAACTGTCACCATGTGCAATGATACCACAGGACCAGTATACACCACTCCTTTTACAAGTACAGCCCCAGGGCTAGGACTCCACCCAGTCCTACCCCCATCCATTTGTAGAAGACTAGGCGGATAATCAAACCCATAGAAAAAAAGACTGCCTTACCAGCACAAAACAATGGTTCAGCTACCTGGTTATTTTGTGTCCTAGAGCATAGAGGCTAACTTTTATTACAATTCAGGAAACGAATGATGTTATGCTGACATACAATAATGTACAACTGTTTAAGCATTTTTTAATGTATGAAAAGATATTTCTCTCAAAACATATTTGTAGATGTGAGATTAACAGCCTAATTGTGTTCAATAAAAATATTTTCTTTCAAGCACCGTAAATTACTTGCCTTTTATTTTCTAAAAATTACTGTAGTATCAAAGGAAAGTTAAGTAATTTATACATATATAACGCATCTTAGAAAGCTACTGACTGAATTAAAGATTGGGTTAAAAGAAACCAAAAGTTTCTTACAAACATAATAGACAAGGTTTTATACAGAACTCTTCATGTCATCAGTGGCAGGCAGGCATTCTTTCCCCAGCTCCAAAAAACCCAAACAACAGAAACACTATCAAAAGTTGCAGATAGTTTCTACTGTCAAAACCTTGAAAGCACATTCTGCAGCTGCAGAATAACTTTAATGTATCATTCTTTTAAGAGATAAATTGAAGTTTCAAAAGGATCATTCTCTCTGAGGCACTGATATTCACAGACTTACCACAGATTACTTAAAATTATTTAAGCATTCTGTGTTTCAATTTTGTTCAAACAAAGAAGGCCTGTAAATATCTGTGCTACTATTCTTTTATTTTCTGATCATTTCGCTTATTTAACATTGACTTCGATATCTCAGGCTGAGCTAACATAAACCTCAAAATGAAAAGAGCCAATTGTGCTACACACATTACCTAACTATAGTACACATAAATAAATAAACAAGTCTTAGCATACAAGAATGCAAAACACTGGCACGATCCATCAATTTCAGGCATAATTACACTGAAGTATTCTGAAAAATCAGTCAATGTATTACATCGTAACTATAACTTCAATCCTTTAACTGGAATTGGCCTATACTAGTAAAATGAAATGTCTCAACAATATTAACTGTTTAGATCTTTTTTCAAAGGTGGATGCTTTTGTGTGCCTGCCTGCATATGTGCATGTTTTTGGGGCTTTTTTTTTTTTTAAACAAACACTGAATACGTACTATACTATATTAATATCTCCAAAATGTCTATTTAGTTAATATTTTTTTAAACCCTCCTTTACTACAAATGTAATCTTTTTTCACTTTGACCAAATCCCACATAGCATTGTCAAACCTGAACTTTTACAGAAAGCTTGCATGAATGGATGGATGGATCATTCAGTGTATCCCAGGGATCATTTAATCCAGGCAGTGCAAGTTAGTTATAATGTCAAACGGAAAAACTAAGGCAGCTGACAGTCATTCAGTTAAAGGCAGGATGGGATCTGATGTGTGATCCCAACAATTGCACCTCCTGCCATATCACACGTACATGGCAGGACATGCAATTTTGGGATCAGAGATCAAATCCCAAGAGCATCCTCCCTGGCAGTACAGTGGGAGACCAGGATCATGATCCCAAGCTCCCTTTGCACTGGCAAAGGTGCCTGGCAATCAACAGATTGTCAGCTGTCTCTGGGGAGCCACCAAGCTAGTTGTGTAACAATATTGTGGCTGGTTTCACTTTTTGTTGTGTCATTAATTGTATGAACGTCTGGCCAATTACACTTTAAGATATGATTAACTGGGTTCATGAACGACATGTACCCTTGGAGGCTGGCGGGGCACGGCAACTGCCCGCAGGCAGCGGCGAGTGGCGACCGCCTGCAGGCACTGCCAGCAGCATCGACAGCGCTAGTCTCAGGGGGTGCATGTGCACCTCCCACGCGTCGCCAATAACTGGGTTAATCGCATCTTAAGTGTAACATCTGCCAAGGGCCTAAGTAACATGTTTATGGCTTCTGTCTAGCCCAACACTACTTACAAGATATATTTACCTATACAAAAGAGAAAATGAGTTACAGGTTCAAAAGCTAGGTCCAATCATATGAAATGATGAGACTCCCAACTCCACTCTGACATTACAGCAGGTTGTGAGAAGTCCTAAGTTCTTCATATGTTTGAGCCCATTGCATACATGGCAAGAATTAAAAACACACAAAAACTAAGAGCCCAATCTTAAGTGTGATCTTATTCTACTCTGCTCAAATCCCCAATAAACAGGTAATGCAAAAGGTATATGGGCCTTACAGCTAAGATGATAGCATGTTACAAAAGCAGCAGCTTTAATGTTTCTTCAAGGACTTAGCAAAGTGGAATAAAACCACACTTACGTGCCTAATAGGTGGAATATGATCAGGCCCTAATTACTTTGACTGGAAGTATTTTACACAAGGTTTGCAGAAGTAAAATATTTTTTCTTTTTTTTTCTTTTTGTAAAGGCTGCGGCACTTTTCTCTACTATTGAAACTGATCAAAAACCCCAATGGCTAATGTACACCATATTAGGCCCCTACTAATTAAAAACTACATAACAAATGTTTCCATTCAGCTGGGTGACATTTGCTGTTCTGTGCAACTGTTTACTTGTAATTTACCACGTTGTCTGTTTTCATCTGCACGTTCACCCTCAGGGATTCTGCAATGCGGCTGCAGAATTTCTAACTGCAGATTCATAGCTGTACCAGCAAGTGAACCAGACAGTGATCATGATATCACTCAGTACAGCAAGGGTGCCCTAATTTTCTCACACATTAACTGCAAAGACAACCACTACACTATGGTCTTGTCAAAATCATGCAACCAAACAGTTGGTATTGTAAGTCAAGGATACACTTGGAACAAAGGCTTCTAGTGCCCTCTCCTGGAACAAAAATTACTACTACAGTAAACCAACCAATATAGGTCTGTATCTCAGCCTCCTGGGAACAAATGCAATAAAACTTCTGGAACACATTCAAATATCGAAGAGACATTTCCTTTCAATATGCTAACAAAAGTAAAAATAAAATTTAATTATAAGCTACGTAATTATCAAAATGAGAGCATTGTGGCCGGTGCTTTAGTCAAATAAACCTTTAGTACTACATCCTTCAAGAACAAAAGAGGACAAACAGAAGGAAGACATTGTTATATTTCTTACTGCAACTCCCTGTTAATGTTGCAACAATATTTTATCACAGATTATTCCCATTACACACTACATGTCTATGCCATATCAGTAGGATACAAAGCTCTTCACACCACTCAAAAAAAAAAAAAAAAAGCATTTATGGGGAAATGAAATGGGGGATATTTGAAATGTGTTTAAAACACATAAAAGACAAGTTCTCTAATACAGTGTTTATTTTAAAATCAGAGAGATTTTAGTATAAAAATCTAACAACACTTGGAAAAAAAGAGTAAAAAATGAACGTGAAGTTTGACGACATCCATGTAGTATACCACAAAATTGATTGCTTTCTTGCAATACCATTTTCACAATATTAAACAGCAATATAATTTCAGAAAGAGGCTGATGTTTCTGAGTGATAGACAACTTCCTCTAAAAATAAAAAAATAATTTCCCTGTATAATCTACAAACTAGCAATCATACTAAAAGCACCCCATCCTGCTAATCTTTACAAATGCATCTGAGGGCTGTTTCAATGCTACTAAATGAGGTGTTTTCAAATTCTGAAGAATGCATGAACAGAATATTGAACTTTGATTTTCAGCCAACCAGTCCACAGAACTGAGCTAAAATTAGTCACTGCTCATCCTACTTGAAAATTATCTTACTGAAAAATCTGAAGAACAATCAATTTCAACTGAACATTTCATTAACTTTTCCAAGTAATTAAAGATGCATGTAGAAGGTCACAGCATTAATGTTCTAAACTGTATTGAAATGTGGATTGTGAGAGGCGCCGAACTGGAGTTTCAGAAGCACATTTAGATACTTGAGATTTATATTTTGTTCACAAGCTTCAAGTTGTAGCAGCAGGATGCATAATATCTTAATAATTATTAAATACTAATAATCCACAATCCATTATGCTGTTAAAATAAGTAACTGAATGTCAAATGTACTACACTAAGTGGGCTCATTTTCTAAATCAATGTAGCAATTTCAACTGGTTTAGTGTAAAACTACTATAGACAGTTAAAGATCATTTAAAAAAAAGGGAGAGACTTACCAACTGAGGTACCCCAAATATAACAACATTTGTATACTGGGAAAATCTAACCTATAAAAAAATTACAAATGTGTTTATTATGAAGAGAATGTATAGTCTAAGACGATACAAAATTATTAGCCCACCTATTCATCCCCTTGCCCCAGGGACTAGCACAAGAAACCATGTAGAAACTGTTACACCAGCTTTAGGCCACTTAAAGATTTCCCTCCACATTTCCCTTTGCAGACTGTGCCCCAGACTAGCTCTACATGCCACTTGTAGCACACAACTCAGACCAGCCTCATGCATCATGTGCCACATGCAAGGGTGGTGTGTGCTACATGCAGTGCCCAGGTCTGGAGTTGGCATGCGTGCTGCAAACAGGGCAATCCAGGGCACGCATGCTGCATACATGTCTGAACTAGATCAGTCCTGCATGATGGATCTGACACGATGGATTTGCATGGGCCTGATTTAACCTATTCAGCCATGTTTAATTTCAAGGTTACTGTTTTCAAATTTGCTCCTCACTTCTGTCTGCTCAGGAACAGAAGCATCTGACAGTAATGAAAGGTGGAAGGGACTGCCAGGGGAGAAAGTTGGGAGGATACAGATAGTTAAAGGGCTACTTGACTACACAGATTTATTTTCCCTGCTCTAACAGTGGAAGGGGGAAAAATTCAAGGCAAACCTCCGATCATTCGATTCTACACCTGGAAAATTATAATGAATTTATAAAATGTCCATATATAGAATATAATTACTGGGAGGTCGTCTAATAACCAGGGTCGTCTTCTGTTTCACTAACTGCAGTAATTAAATGATCATATACTGTTTTCAAATAATACAATGTAGCTATATGTATGCACACATACATGCATCCACAAGCACAACTATACATACATCCACACACAACTCAATATTCTACAGTATTTAGAAGTTGTAAAAAAACCAGATTTACAGCTGATTGAAAAACAATGTGACTATCAAAGTCTGCCACATAATGCATGCATGCATAATTTTGCAACCTTATCTTTCATATTTCCCAACTTTTGGGTGCTTAAATTAACCACATTAAAAAACCCAGGCTAAAATAATGTTAACAGACTATCACAAACAGCTGTATATTTTTATTTAAAATGTAAAAAATTAAATTTAAAATTTAAAAATTCTTTTTTTTAATTCACCAGTCAATTTATTTTGTACTTTGGTTTCTATAGGTTATTTTTTAAACCAATACATACCTTCCATAAATCTGAAATGTAAAATTTGGCATCATGATGCACACCTTCCCTCCAAGCACAGTATCTGGAGTACCAGACTAGCCAGGGATTTAATTCATAACCAACAGCTCTGAATCCTTCTTTTGCAGCTGCTATCACCTACAAAGAAACAAAAAAGAATCTTTATTAAAGACCAGAGCAAGCTATAGCACGCCACTGTTTAAACCAAAATTGTGCTTACTTCCAGTAAGCGCATAAGAGAAAAATGTAATTTTATTCAGAGCAGAAATCAAGGAGTCCTTTATTTTTGTCTATTTTCAGGATTGGAGCTTTCATTTAGAAGTTCTTACATGCAAGCTTTATTTTACTGCCTTGAGTATTTCCACTGAAATAAATTAAAACATTCCTTTTTATAAATAAAGCACACAAGTACATTTGCAAGATTGGTGTGCAAATCCAGAACACTGCCATGACTTTTGCACGTATTTAAGAATGCAACTAGCATTGGTGCCTTGCCTATAAACTGGTGTGGACAAAAAGCAGTGAAGAAGAGTATATGTGCCTGTGCTCATCTACAAACATAGGGGGACCTGGAACCTCAAAGGTAATTCAGGTGTCTAACTCCCATTGATTTCAATCATTGAGAGTTAGGCACCTAAATGACTTTTGAGAATCTGGGACAATGCACTTAACAGAGAAAGTGACAAAGTAAGTAGTTTTTACTACAGTCCTTTTCTGTTACAGATAATTACCCAGTATCTTTGTCGTGAATAGCATACTACTGTTTCAATTTTAATAATGGATGTATGATTTAAAAATTATGATTGTCAGCTTGCTTTTGTTAAGCAAAGTAGTCTAGATTCTAAATTTTAAAATATGTAAAACTGCTCACCTGCTTCATAAATCAGTTACTGGTTGCAGGTTATATTCTGCTCATTGTAATAATAAGTAATCTCAATAAATCCTGATTAAAATGAGTAAGGAAAGTATGTTTTGGTATTTCGTATAAATAATTTCTAACTCCTGCAGCTTTACATGAAAAAAACATACTGTAGGTCCCATACATAAATAAAGCCATGCACTCATGCTCTGATTATTCAAAGAGATCAGACATAAAACAATATAAGATTAATAAGGAGATTATATGGTAACATCACGTGCAACTTGCAAGAAGTATGAAATACAGGTTTGACAAGTATTTTAGTGTCTGCCTCATGCAAATCTTGATTAAGAATTCTGTATGACAAAATTACAGAAATATAGAGTAGGAAAAGGAGCAGATATTTTTGTTTCTGAATAAAACTGGTCAAATAGCATTCAAGTAACATAATCTAATAATTTTGTCACATTTCCATGATAGCATTTGAAGAATCTTATTCTCACAATCTGCCCAATGGTACTCCCGGGTGAATGAATAACAGTCTGAAGTTTGTGACCTGCATACTTAAGAACAGCTTCATCCATTTTGGGCTGGATCCGCGAAGGGAATAAAGTATGGTAACACACAACATCATCATGCCTTCCTTTGAAGTGCCTGGCACCTGGAACGTGATTCACAACCTTGAGTTAGGTACTCAGATTCCCCATACAGCATGTGGGGAGACTTAGGTGCCTAAGAATAGGATTCACAACAGGCAGCATGCTGATTTGGGGGCAAAAAAAAAGCCAATGGGTTTGTGGGTTTGAACCACTTCAGGTCAAGGAAAACACTAAATCCAGGTTTCCCATTTCCTGGAAGAGCACCCTAACCTCACAGCTGTCATTAAAGGCAAGCACTACTACCACTTTCATCCAGAATGATCATAGCTTCTGTGTTTTGCCCTGAATGCAATGCTACATATGTTCACCATGTTCCCAGTAGACCTACTGGATCAGACCCCACAGGCAACTTATAAACTGTCTAATTTGTAAATCCCAGTTCAACATAGGCAGGAAATAGGCACAAAATGGTCAGCCCTGCCAAAATGAATATAGATCTGGGCACATGCAATGGCATAACTTTAGGCAATTTAGGAACTTTGAAGAAAACTTTGGCACCTATGGACTCCGGGGAGCCTAAGCAGTTAGGCAGGGGTTATGTGAATCGTATTTTGGCACTTAAATTTTACACAAGGCTCAGTGGAGGTAAGCCTTTATCGAAAATTTCTAGGGTTGAGGGGGACAGGGCTGCAACAAAATATCATGCACAAAATTTAGGGGATTCAGAGCACTCACAATTCGTCCATCTCCACTACCAATGTCAACCAGAGATCCATTTCTGCATTGTAACATTTTCAGAACATTTTCAATCTGAGTTGAAGTTGCAGGAACAAAAGGCAGGCAAATTTTTCTCAGAGCTGGAGTTATGAAGGGAGTGACAACAGCATAGAGTGCTACCAGTGTCCCACCAACAACACCAGTAACCAGCAAGCCCCACTTCTTTTTTCTTGAATTGTCATTATCAAAATTCATATTTTAAGATGTCTTGTGGATGGCTATCTTGCTTCAACATTTACAAAGAGAAACTGAAAAAAAGGAAAAGCATATGTAACGACTTATTTGAAACCACAAATATGCCCCCATTTCAATAGGCAAGTGCTTGCTGATGATACCAAGATATTTGAAAAAACTTGAGTTCATATAAAGCTTCCATTTCCTCTGAACCAGAGATAAATTCCCAAATCATATTAACAAAAGATGAAACTGTCTTGGAGAAAATTATACGGTCCTAATTTAATTTTAAAATCTATTCTTCCCACTATATTCTATAATTGTCTTTTCTGCTTCACCTACAACATTCAAATATTAAGCAGTAAGGAATCTATTTTCATCTGTGTTTCAGGGAATTTACATGTTTAACTCCCATTAACACAAATAGAAGTACATAAATCCCACATAGCAAGAAATGAAACACCTGCCCTAAAAGGAAAAAAGAAAGAGACTGTTCTTGTTTCTAATGATTACAAACTTTCTACTGAAACTAATATCAGTAGCCTTTCTCTCATCAAAATACAATTATTTTCTGTTATAAAAGAGGAACTTTTTTTTTCTCCTTTTAGGGCAGACGAGTTCTATTAAGCAATTAAAGTGCAGTGCACAGCTGGATGATAACATTGTGGTTTAAATAGTCATAGTAGTTAAGATTAAAACAGTACACAAGTATTCTCTTTATCTCAATTGGTTTATAGTTCTTGGGAGTGCTATGTTATATGTCATTGCAGCGCAATGCAATACCATGTAGATACCCCAAACTAGCTGCGTTTGTTCTCAAGTCCCAGAGCCAGCAGTGCAGTCACATAGATTTCATAGACATTAGGGCTGGAAGGGACCTTGGAAGATCGAGTCCAGCCCCCTGCCCCAGAGGCAGAGAGTTAGCTGGGGTCATAGGATCCTAGCAAGATAAACATCCACATTTCTCTTGAAGGCGTTCAAAGTAGGTGCTTGAACCATCTCGGATGGCAGGCTATTCTAGACCTGGGGGACTTGGACAGTAAAGAAATTCTTTCTTATGTCCAGTCCGAAATGGTCTTGCAGGAGTTTATAACCGTTCGACCTTGTCATCCCTTGGGGCGCTCTGGTGAACAAATGTTCCCCCAGATCCTGGTGAACACCCCTTATAAACTTATAGGAGGTCATCAGATCGCCCCTGAGCCTGCACTTTTCCAGGCTGAACAGCCCCATAGCTCTCGGCCTTTCAGTGTAAGGTCTGTTTTCCTGACCTCTAATCATGAAGATCAGAGTCACATCGCTGTGGCTGCATAGGGCCAGCTAACAAGTTAAGGAGAAATGTTTATTAGCTGGGATGCAGTACTGTACAAATGTGGCTACAGGATTTCCAGCACTGAGGTCATGGGCGACTGTTGCCACCTTAGTCGGGGGGGGGGGCACATGCCCCCCCAGCAACCAGTCAGTGGGAGGCCCCCAGCCGGGTGGGGAGGGGGTGTCCCGTCCGCCGCTTGCCGGGGGGCACTGGTACTTCTGTTGCTTGAGCAGGGAATGCAGCCTGTCAGGGGATGTACCAGTGATCTCAGGGGGTGCACATGCACCCCCAACGCGTCACCACTGACTGAGGTTAACTGAGGGTTAGCCTTGCATGCTACAGATAGACCAGTAAGAATCCAAACATCGAGCATTTTTACACAAAAAGAAGCGCCCAGCGCTATGCCGCTTGCAGTTGTATAAACGGTAAAATGCACATCAGCACTGAGAAAATGGCAGTGGCGCACTTTTGAACTAAAACACATTGGAGGTGCTTTAGTTCCAAAGTGCCCCGCTACCATTTTCTGTGGGCTGACACGCATTTCGCCACTTACACAACTGCACACAGCGCACTGCAGTTCACCTCAGCTCGCATGCAAAGCACACTCGATTAATCAAGTTTGCTTGGAAGTGGCAGATCTCCAGCAGGTCGAGGGACAGAAAAGTATGTGTATAAATCCCCATTATTTCTGAGAAACTGTTTGAGCTTGAGGCACTGCTCTTTCAATATAGTTCTAAACACTGTCCAGCAAAGGGCAATGAAAATGGTGAGGCATATGCTGAGGGAACTGGGCTTATTTAGTCTGGAGAAGAGAAGACTGAGAGGAGATTTGATAGCAGCCTTCAAGTACCTGAAGGGGGGTTCCAAAGAGGATGGAGCTAGACTGTTCTCAGTGGTGACACATGACAGAACAAGGAGCAACGGTCTCAAGTTGCAGCAAGGGAGGTGTAGGTTAGGTATTAGGGGAAACTCTCTCACAAGAAAGGTAGCAAAACACTGGACCAGGTTACCCAGAGATGTTGTGGAATCTCCATCCTTGGAGGTTTTTAAGACCCAGGTAGACAAAGCTTTGGCTGGGATGATCTAGTTGGGGATGGTCCTGCTTTGAACAGGGCTTGAACCAGATGACATGAGGTCCCTTCCAACCACAATATTACCTTGCCAGAAATCTGATTTTCTTTAAAACAAGGTGCATGTACTGTATTAGTCTTATAACCCTAAAGTAATCTAGGCCACGGACAGATGTACATCTGAAGTACTCTCGTGCCATACAGATGTGTAGCACCTTACTAAAGCCCTCCTGCCAGATTGCTTCAAAATCAGAGTGTGGTGATCCCCAGCTATAATGCTGCTCAGTTCTCTGGGGAGTGTGGAGCAGACAACCCATGAGCACTCTCCTGTGTCTCAAGAACTGCAGAAACTGAGGAATATTTCTTGCCAGCCCTCCTGGAGCAAGCAGTACCCCCACACTATGAGCTGATGAACATGGCTGCATCTTAGCTCCTGCCTTTTTATACTTCCAGTCTTTCTGTCAGGTGACAATCTGATTAGTCCTCACTGCAGGGCAAATGTGGTGGTGGTGGGAGGGGGGAGAGTTGACAAGCCTGTTGGGTAACTTTATTGCTAAGATAAGGTTTTCCCTGGTGGAGGCCGGGAAGAATGACAGTTCTGCTCAATGAAACCCAGCTTCTTACCCAGCATTTGCACGTGAATACCAGACCACCTCCATTTAAGACCTACTTACTACTCAGTCTGTGCTACCAACCTCTAGAGTGTCAGGCCAACACTGAAAACAGTAAAGAATAGAAGAGAAAAAGTTAGTAACAACAAGCCCACAAATCCAAAGTGGAGCCAGCATCTTGGCAAAGATATATATACAGCCTAGCCAACTTTACATAGTGTTGTCATCCAAGCCATTAGCATTGCCACACTCAGTACCCCTGCAGCAGCAAGGTCCCTTATTTCTGCTGGCAGAGCAGCACCACTTCTGTAAATTACAAAAGGTTTTTGCCCGAAAGCATACATAGATGTGCCCGCACTTTCTGCCAACTGCTGAGGCACCTTTACCAGCTGATGCCTCCCAGAGTGCCCCTGCCAGAAACTGCGCAAGCAGAGACATGCTCTAGTGGCTTCCCTGTGGTGGCTGCTGGGTGCCTGCAGGCAGCCTGTATCAAAGACAAACCCAAAGAGCTTGTAACCTTGTAACCACCGAAAGCTATGGCAAGAGTCCTCAAATCAATGGGAGCTAAACGTTTTGGCAGAAATGGCACAAATTAGCCCAGCACACACCCCCAGTGCCACTCCGATCCCTTTCCCTTACCCAATGTGCTGCTCAGCTTTCTGCTCTTCCCTATGCTCCATGCCTAATCTGATGCTCTGCATGCTGCTCCCTGGCCTATCTGTCACTGTGCTGCCTGTTCCTTCCTCAATCTGCCACATGACACACACGGAAGTTGTCCGTGCCACTTACAGCCCCCAGGCTGCAGATTAGCCATCCCTGCCCCAAATCATCATTCATACTGAAATGGTATTTTGTAATCA
Organism: Alligator sinensis; assembly: GCF_000455745.1. Taxonomy (NCBI): domain Eukaryota; kingdom Metazoa; phylum Chordata; order Crocodylia; family Alligatoridae; genus Alligator; species Alligator sinensis. The sequence goes on along the minus strand of NW_005841842.1, from coordinate 4,347,456 downwards.
TGTAAGAGAGACTTAAAATAGCAAACACATGATTAAAAAAAAAGTACTCTCTCCAATACATACTCACCTTTTTGGTCCACAGTTGAGTTTTACGGATGTGGCTATAAGCAGATGAGAAATGAGACACTGTTGGGTTGATCATGCAGATTTCATAACAACAATGCACCATGAATGATCCTCTATCAATTGCTATTAATTTGTACCTTTCTTTACCCAAAATGATATTTTAAATGCCACTACAATTTTACTTGACAGTATACAAATTTATATGATCAGTATGCTGTATGCATTTTATGGTAAAAGGTATCTTAACAAATGTTAGGTTTGCAACAATAAAGTACATATGTTATTTCAAAAACCAAAAATATGCAGACATTTGATTTTTGATCTCTTGCACTTTGCTTTCACATATTAAAAGGGCCAGTTGGTACTATAAACACTAATTTACTGAAATTACCATACTTTCTCAAACACGACATACACCTTTTAACCAAAAAATCAGACCCCCCCATTGGGGTACATGTTTTAAGCAAAAAAGCTATGTTTCTGGCTGGAGATACAAGCACCCTACTGTGATTCTGCTCCAGAGTGTAGCAACTTGAGTATTACTACAGGTTTCCCTCATTTTTTGCAGGTTCTGTACGTGTGAATTCGCTCTTACGTGATGACCCTTTTTATACCAATTCGTTATATGCAAGGTAAATTCACTCTTATGCGATCTGTGTGGTGGAAACCCGCAGTCAGCTGTTTTGTGCATTGCACTGTGGGAGTGACAAGCACCAAAATATAGGCTCCTGTGTGGCTGTTCTCCTTGCTCGTTATCTGCAACACGTGTTTCTGTAGTTCCCATCTCCATTATGATAGTGCCCAGTGCTTGTGTGTACTGTCTGGTGTTGGTGAGTACCAAAATTGTTTTGTGAAAGTGATAGAAATGGGTCTGGGGGTCAGTACAGTCGAGGTCTTAGAACATATCCCTATTTGTTACATTGTAAAGTGGGTTCCCTTTATGCGAATTCGAGTTATGCACTGCTTTCCAGGAACGCATATACAGCATAAAGCGAGGAAAATCTATATTCAGGCTACTGAAAGAGTCAACTGACTTAATGGCTCATTGTTCTTCACTCCAGAGATGTTAACAATCCTCTCTCCTTTTTAATGGTGTTGATGTTCTCCTAATCAAACTAACCTTTCTTTGGGCAATTTTGCTGTGTGTTCATTTGTCTTGGTCTCTTCTCTTATTTCACAGCTTCTTTAGCCGTTTTCAAAATTGGAAAGCTACCTATAAACTTGCTGGATGTTTGCTGGATTAATAAAGTCTGCTGGCACGTGCTAATTAACGTACTATAGCAGCCTCCGCGTCATATGTATTCAGCGTCCTGCACTTCAAAATGGTGGTGGGGGCACTTTAACTAAAACTCATCAAATGAGCTTTAAGTTAAAGCGCCCCCGCCACCATTTTGAAGCACGGGACACTGAATACAAGTGATGCTGTGGGTTCTTTAAATACAGCAGCTCTCAGAGCTGCTCTAATTAAAGTGCCCCCCTTCTCCACCCTGGAGCACTGGAAAGACACCCATGGCAACCAGTCTTCAGCAACAGCTTGGGCTTTAGCTAAACCAGAAAGGGAGGGTGATATAGCTAAAGATTCAGCTCTCTCTTCTCAGCAACCCTAACTCTGGAAAAAGCTTCCCCCCCCGTTCTGCCTTTCAAAAAAACAAGGTGCTATATTTTGGGATGTGTTGTATGCAAGAATATACAGGTATAACTGAGCATCTAGCAAGATAAAGAGATCATTTTGGAACGTGTGATAAAAGAGGCACAGCGGGCTGATTTCTTGCCTGCTTCAAGTTCGGAACAATTTGGCGGTGGGGCTCAGTGCCAGCAGGCTTTGCTGTAACTAGTTTTGTAAGCAGGCCACCTACATGCTTGTCACCTGGGGACAGGCAGCAGTCTGTGCCTGGCAGCAGGGCCCAGAGATTGCTCCGTGACTGATCCCCTGTGACTTTGTTTTATTTGGGGGGGAACTGAGCCTCGTCCCCAAGCTGCTAGTTTTGTTATGGCAGCCACAAGCACGGGGCGGGAGTGTGCAGAGCTGCCCTGCCTCAGGAAAGCAAGGGGGGCTCTGAGAGCTGCAAGAAAGGGAAGAGACAGAAAGGGCAGATCACGGCGCTTGAAGCAACTCCTGGCAAAGCTCACAGCAGCCCCCCCCCCCCCCCCCCCCGCACAGCAGGCACCACAAGGACCAGGGCAGGGGGCGGGGCCAGAACGTCCGCGAGCCAATAAGGGGCCACCGCCCGCCCTGGAGCGGGGCCTTGAGACGGGAGAACACTGAGCCGCTTAGCTGCAGGTTGGCGCTTGCGCATGCTTGAAGAAAGCGGCCCAGTAGGAGGGCCAAACTTGAGCGTCTCTATTGTACATGCGCAGTCCACACCCGCGCGCGTGCCTGCTCCCAGCGTAAGATAGTCGCTCCTCCCTCGGGCACAGCCCGCTTCAGTGCTAGCGCTGGCTCCAAACATGGGTCTCCCAGAGTCTACCCATGGCTCAACCTGCTACCTATGAAACCCTCCCCTGCCACCACTCACCTCCCGCGCAGGTCTCGCGAGGCTGTAGGCCCCGCCACATCCGGGCACTGCGGCACGGGCGATACCATCCGGCACGGGGGGGGAGGAAATGGTTTGGGTAGATTTTATGGGGAGTGCAGTGTCCGCACCTCTGTCCCCGCCCTGCTCACACAAGGCTCCGGCCCCGTCTCCCTCCCCGTGGGCTGCAGAGCCCGCGGGGTGGCTGCGACGGGCGATTCCGTTAGTGGTATTTCCCCCAAGAAGGGCGGGGCCTGGGCAACGGCCACGCCTCCCCCGTTCCGACGCTTCCAGAAGGGTTCGGCGGGGGCGCCACATTAGTCGCGGGCGGCAAACCCGGCCTGGGGGAGGCGGTTGCGCAGGCGCGGAGTGACATCTGCGCAGGGGGCGGGGCTAGGAGCGGCGTGTGCTTGGTCTCTGCTTGGTGTAGGGCGGCAGCAGCGCCACCATGTCGGCCATGGGGACCCTCGCTTTTGACGAGTACGGGCGGCCTTTCCTCATCCTCAAGGATCAGGACCGCAAGAGCCGCCTCATGGGGCTGGACGCCCTCAAGGCAAGTGCCCCGCCCGGGGGGGGCCCTCCGGGCCCGGCGGCCGCGCCCTGCTTCCCCCCCCCCCACTCCCCGCTTCCCCGCATGG
>NW_005841842.1:4332354-4344126 GCF_000455745.1 Alligator sinensis | reverse complement strand
CGCGCCTCGGTGGTGGCGGCGCCCACGTGCTTGGAGCTGCTGCCCTCTGAGATGCCGCCAGCGGTGCTGGGCAGGAGCCTGTCTGTACCTGGGCGCTCTCATGTAGGCCCTGCGGGTCTGCATCCACGTCCGTGGTTCTTATCGGAGCCCCCAGGCATACGCCAGCACCTAGGTTTCACTCCTGTTTTCTTGCCCACCGAAGAATGCCAGAGCTGAGCTTTTGTTCCAAAAAGTGTGGGCCCGCAGAGTGGTTTCAACACTGGACCCCTGCTTGAAATCTCTTGGTTTCTCTGATGTTGTGTGTTTGCATATCTAATGGCTAGTGCTGCCTAGCATCCCATAGTAGATCTCGAGGCGCCCCACCCCCCGGTGCTGTAGTATCTTGATTGCGACTTTCTGGTCTATGGGTACCATGCTGCCTCCTGGGCAGTAAAGGATTATCCATGTTAGCAGCTTTCTTTTTATTATGCTGTCATGAAACACTGATTCTCTTAGACTGGGGTAGACAGATGGCCTCTCTGGGGCATGCAGCAGATGAGGGAGGAGACAAGCAGTACAGCAGCAGGTAGGGTAGGAAGCAGAAGACAAGAGTTGGGCAGAGTCCAGAGTGGGTTGGGGGAAGGGGAGCAACCTTTTTATCAGGCATTTTACAGATTAATCCTGCACCCTCCCCAAGTACCACAATCCCCTTCTTCTGCCAGCTCTACTGCTTTGATTTCTGCTCCCTGCCTGATCTCCTGCCTGTGCTTTCTGTGCTGCATGTCTTGTATTGAAAGCTACTTAGGGCACCTGTACATGCACAGGGAGTCTGCTTAGCATGTTGAGCAGACTTGATAAATTGAGCCTGCTTGAGCATGGTAATTACCAGGCTTCAGTAGACTCCAGAGTGTATCAACTTCCCCACACTGAAAAATGGCAGCCAGAGTGCTGTATTAGCTTTAATTAAAGCACCACCGCTGCCATTTTTCAGCACAAGGACACTGATCCATGAGACACTCCGGGTACTTTAATTAGAGTGGCTCTTGGAGTTACTCTTTTTAAAGCGGCCTCCCCCCACTCACTCCTTCAACATGTGTATAAATGCCCTTATGTTCCTGTGATAGTTTCTCCTGTAAGGCAGTAGAATCAAGGTCTCATTATGGTTGTTTTTATATAATTTACTTGGGTAGTGTCATTAGGAAAGTATTGTGACTTTGAGACAATTAACTTGTTTTTTAATTTATATTTGGACTTTTGTTTCATAGTCTCATATCATGGCAGCAAAGGCTGTGGCAAATACTTTGAGAACATCACTTGGACCCAATGGTATGTATGAGAAGAGGATTGAAGTAGTTCTCTTTTAGCGGGTTTTTTGGATATTCAAAATGCAGTAAGTTGCAAATATTTTTTTCAGGCCTTGATAAAATGATGGTAGACAAGGATGGTGAGGTGACTGTGACAAATGATGGTGCCACTATTCTGAGTATGATGGATGTGGATCATCAAATAGCCAAACTTATGGTAGAACTGTCTAAATCGCAGGATGATGAGATTGGGGATGGAACAACAGGAGTTGTTGGTAAGAAAATACTTCTAATTTGTTTAAAATGTAGTGAATACAGTCAAACAACTTTTTCTTTAGGAGGCTGGGGCTGCATAAATAACTCTAACGTGCTTGGAATTTTGAATTGTCCAGTATATTGGACCTTGTTGCAGCTCCTGTATCAGGAAGGGCTCATTTTTTAAGAGGAGTCTAAACTTCGAGCCAGTGTTACACCTCCTTTCTATGTTTTACTTTTTCTTGTGTTTTACAATTTTTTTTAATTCAAACTCATTTTTTTTTAAGCAAAAGAAATAAATAGGTTATCTTCCCAAAGAGCATGACCATCGGATGTATTCTAAACTTCTGTGTCATTTAAACTGTAACATTGCAGCAGCAGGTCTGTTAACCCAAATCTTTGTGCTCATAGGGTCTTGTAAGTCCAAATCATTTAAAATGTTCAGTGAAAGTAACTTGTCTGAATTTTGTTTTATAGTTCTGGCTGGTACTCTGTTGGAGCAGGCTGAACAGATGTTAGATCGTGGTATTCACCCTATGAGAATTGCAGATGGGTATGAGCAGGCAGCTCGCATTGCCATTGAACATCTAGACAAAATCAGTGACAGCTTTCCAGTTGATCCACAGAACACTGAACCTTTAATCCAGACTGCAAAGACAACTCTGGGCTCTAAAGTGTAAGTTTACATTGGAAAAACCTGGCAAATAGAGTTTGGTACTTAAGGCATTTTGAGAGTGAACTAAGAACCTTTTCATTTGCTTTTTTGCTAGGATATAGTTTGTTACATGCAGAGCTGTCCCCGGGGAGGGGGGTGCGCAGACAGTGCCGTACAGGCCCCGCAAACAACACCATTGGCATGTGCAAGGGGTGCTGTTACTCTGCGGCCACTGGTTTTGTGCTCTGGCTGCTTACTGCCCCCCACAGGCCGATGTGCCCCGGGCTCTGCACACCCCTAGTGTCGGCTCTGGTTACGTGTGTCAAGTTTAGGAAGCACTTGCAAGATAGCATATGGTACCGAAAAACTATTTTCCATGCAGGAGCAGAAAATGAGCAACATGATAAATGAACTTGCATTGCAGTACTGTACGTTCCAGTATGTTTCTGCTTCTTTTTTTTGTGAAAGACAATAGCAGATGTAATACAAATGCTCTTTAAAATCCATTACATTTGTCAGACTTTTAGGAAAGTTTGTTGTAAAAGCTATACACCTACCCTTTTTAAGTGCAGTTCTCTTTAAATGAATTATGTAAGAGTAAGTTGACTTCATTCCCATTGTGGAGTCAGTCTTGTCTTTTTTATTTCAAGTTTTAAATAATGTACTGTACTCCCCTTTTTCCTGAAAAAGTAAGCTGGGTCTTTGGCAGATGCATACAAATTGTCTCATGCCACAGTTATGGTGACAAATAAAACAAAGAAGGGGAAAATATGAAAAAATGGGGATTGCACAAATAAATGCATTAAATTATAATCTGATTTTAGAGTATAGTTTCAAAGTTGCGTAGAGGAGAGGTTTCTATTGGCCTCTGTATGTGAACTGTATAGATATAGATTAAAAAACGTGTGTGCACTTCCCTCTCCCACAGAGGTTGTAATATATAATATAAATGTGACATTTCTAAAAGCTTTAATAAAGAAGTTTACCTTTAAAAGAATTCTAATGTAGCAACAGTAATCTAGACTAGGTTTGTTTACAAACGTGTTCATAGAGTGTGGCAAGCTTATTTGCACTAGGGTTTATATAAAGTTTGAAAAATTGTAACGTGTTGCAGTAGCTTCACTCAACATACTTAATCTGGTTAATCTACAATGGAACTTGGTGGTAGAGAAATACGCTGTAATAGGTGATGTCAGAGTATTAGAAATAATTTGTGTATCCTGCAGCAACCAATTCCATTTGAAATGGCAGGGAAGCTATTTTATTTTGTGTGCTACTTTCTCATTAAGTGATGCTCAGTTTAATTTTCAGTTGGTAGGTCCTGTTGCTGCTGCTTAACTAAGGTGAAAGACCAGCAAACATTAAGAGAACTTTTAGCAGAAAAACACTTTTTCTAACTTCTACCTGACATTTGCTGTTTGTCTTAGGCCAGAGGTCATCTGGCTTGTGGGTCTCATGGAGCAGCAGGGACAGAGCTCTGTCCCTGAATTCTGGAGTACATAGTCCTGTTGAGGACACGTTTCAGTGGTGGGGTGCGAGTGACAGCTGCGTCAACCCCCATAGCTCTGTGATGGCAATGTTGCTGACCTCTCTGCTGGACCTGGTCCACATCCAGAAGATATTCAAGAAGTGGTATCCACATACAGCACCAGGACAGAAAAATGTTCCCTCTCTCTGTCTCTCCCTTAACCCAGGGGTGTCAAATTCATCTGGCCCCATGAGCCAGAGGAGTGTCCAAAGCTGATCTATGCATACTGAACCATTCCTGTGCACTGGCTCCAGTTCTTGGGGCAAGTCTTTGGGCTGAATCTGGGATGGCTCCAGAGGCAGCATGCAGGGCCAGTCTTGCAGGGCACCTCATACAACACGTAGGTTGGCACAAGGCACGTGCTGTATGAGCGCTTGCACCAAATTGGCCCTGTGCACTGGCTCCCGCACAGGAGGAATGGTCTGTGGGCTCAATTTGAACTAGCTCTGGAACTAACATATGGGGCTAGTCTGGCACACGTGCTGCATACAGGTTTGGTCTAAGACCCACTGGCCAGATCACAGAGATCCACAAGATGCAATCTGGCCTGCGTGCCTATCTTTAACACACATGTACAAGCCCAATTACCAGGATATCTGTTGTTCCGCAGCAAACATTCAAAGTTAAGTAATATTGTTGTTTGCCACTAGCAAATTATTTTCTTCAGAGGGAGAAGTCCCTTCAAAAAAATTAACCAATTTCATTTTTTTTGTTTAAATTTAGAGTTAATCGTTGCCACAGACAAATGGCAGAAATTGCAGTAAATGCTATTTTGACAGTAGCCGATATGAAACGCAAAGATGTTGATTTTGAGCTGATCAAAATGCAAGGCAAAGTAGGAGGCAGACTGGAGGATACCCAGTTGATCAAAGGAGTGATTGTGGATAAAGATTTTAGCCATCCACAAATGCCTAAAGTAAGAATTTTTTTTTTCTTTTCATGTCATGTATAACTGGTTTACATAAGATCTCCTCAGGAACTGACTTTGTTCCTTCCACTGCCTTATCTGAACACCTCAGGTATGAAAAATAGGAACTTTTTTCTCTCATTTCCAAGATTAAATGAAAACCAGTGTTAAATATGTTGTCTAAATGTTGGTGTGAGAATAAAGATACTAAGGTGAAAATTAATCCTAATTTTTGTTGTCACATAGGAAGTTAAAGATGCTAAAATGGCAATTCTCACTTGCCCATTTGAGCCACCGAAGCCTAAAACCAAGCATAAGCTTGATGTTACATCTGTAGATGATTACAAAGCACTGCAAAAATATGAAAAAGAAAAATTTGAAGAGATGGTGAAACAGGTGAGAATTTTTTTTAAAAGTTTACAAGGTCATTGTTTTGAAAGCTTTGCATTTCAGTGTTTTCAGGTTCCCGTTAAATGCTTTTATATTGGTTTGTAAGTTGACCATTTCCAATACAAAACCTGAAGCCTTTCAATAGGAATTATTCCTCAGTTTTTGTATTTGGTCATGAACTCATCAGAAATGTTTTACTTTTAGATTAAAGACACAGGTGCCAACCTTGCTATTTGCCAGTGGGGTTTTGATGATGAGGCAAATCACTTATTACTTCAGAATGAGCTGCCTGCTGTTCGTTGGGTTGGTGGACCTGAAATTGAAGTAAGTAATATTTTTCTAAAATTTCACTCTACATCAGTACTAACATTCAGTTACTCGAGGGCTTCATTTTAGAGAGCACCACACTTTGCATATTTTTGTCCCGATAGCTCCTGTAAAAAAAACAAAACACCCCCCCCCCCCCCCCAAAAAAAAACAAAACCCACAACAAAACAAAAACCAAGCAAACTACTTTAGCACATGTGAGAAAAGCCAGCTGTGAATGGGGTTGTGGTCTGTCATTGGGGCCCAGTGACAACCTTTGTACAAATTCTACAAATTGTAAATAATGATGAAATTTGGAATTGAATTAGAAAAATGGGACTGGAGCTGAAAAGGTAACCAGTATTTACTCACATTTTAAAATCTTATATTTTGCTCTGTAGAAATAAGATGTTCCCTTAAATTCACTCTTAGAAGTTGGGGGGGAAGCGTGCAATTCCAAGTCTAAGGCCTCTAATCGACTTTCTACCATCAACTCAAAGCAAAAGTGATTTGCAAGGTGTCTTCTCAAAATGGTTACGATGTGCGTTTTACTTTTTAGCTGATAGCCATTGCAACCGGAGGGCGCATTGTTCCACGTTTCTGTGAACTCACCCCTGAGAAACTAGGTTTTGCTGGTATTGTTCGAGAGATCTCGTTTGGAACAACAAAGGATAAGATGCTCGTTATTGAACAGTGTCAAAATTCCAGAGCTGTGACCATCTTCATTAGAGGAGGAAATAAGATGGTGAGAAGTTCAGCATGCTAATAAGAGTTTGACATGCTCTCTGCTAATTTCTGTCTGTTTTACCCTCTGCTATATCTGTAGTTACATCCAAAAGAGTCTGTGTTCTGCCTTGTCTTATTTAAACTAGTTGATGGATGGGAGGAGAGTAAAATCAGTAGTCTCCTTGTCCAAAACAAAATCAGTAGTCTCCCTGACTGCTTGTAAGTGGCAACTCACTTCAAAAAGTACTGCTGCTTATGCTGTACAGAGAAAATGCTGATGATCCTTTATGATTAGTCACTGATCCTATACAAATAAGTACTACTTCTTGTGGGTATTCCTGTTTTGGGTTTCAATTAAACTATTCCTATGAGTTAAGTTATGTAGTAGTTTTAGAGGTTCAAGCCTTCCTTCATTTTCACTTACCTAACTTACAAGTAAGAGTGGGGGTCTCCTGCACAAAGGTGCAAAATTTTACTGCTTTTCATACTAATCTGTTTAATGCAGCATTTTGCCTTTAACCAAAGTGTAGGAAAAGGGGAAAAATACGGGATGTACCTAAAAAGGGAAAAAGACTTCCAGATTTTTTTAAAGTCCTTTTAAAAGGTTTGATCTTTTTAAATAAACCATTTTTAGCTTATGGCTGGTAGTTGACTTTCTAAAATATGATCCATAAATACTGTTAGCTTCAAAATCTGTTGGAGTATGTGTGTGCAAACTAATTAATGCAAGGTAAAAAGGGGTGGAGATTTACTGCACGTAGAACTGCTCTGCAGTAACTATCTGTGTACACATTCTGCATGTGAACAAAAGAAAACTAAGTTGGAGTAACTTAGCTTGTTTTGCTGTCTGCTAAATAAAAGCTAACCTACTTCAGGACAGGATAACCTTCATCTTTTTTTTCCAGGGTAAAAGTGTGCATATTAGCAGTTACAGCAGAGCAGCTGATTCACAGTAAATCCCTGCCACTTTTCACTTTATGATAACTAGTTGCTCATGTGCACCTGCTCTTGGAAACACTGCAGGTCAGAAAGGAGTTTTGGTCACCAGAATAAGCTGTTGCAAATCTTTAAAGATTTGTAATTGTAACTTAAGTGCATTAAAAGCTGATTATTCCCAGTTGTAAAGTTTTTGTGTAGAAGCTGTGAAAGGGGAATATCTTGATCATTACAGCAAAAGAGACTATTTCAGTATTAATTGACTATGAAGTCTTTACTTTTATATTAAATCTAAATTAAATAACTTTTACCAGGCTTTAATTTTCCATGTTGCAATATAACTTGGTACAATTTTGTTATTTAAAGATTATTGAAGAAGCAAAACGATCTCTTCATGATGCATTGTGTGTAATCCGAAATCTTGTTCGTGATAATCGCATTGTATATGGAGGTGGTGCTGCTGAGATCTCTTGCGCTTTGGCAGTCAGCAAAGCAGCAGATAAGGTAAAAAAGAATTCCTTTGACTTAAGGAAAATATCTTCCTAATACAGTTTTAAATTGTTATGGAAACAAGTACTTCAAATTTTCTTTGGGATGGGGATAAATCATGTTTTTAGGAAACACTTTCCTATACTATAGGTATACGCTTTTTTCACCATTAATATGGTAATCTTTGTTCACACAAGTTGTATTTCTTTGTGTCCCAGTGCCCATCTCTGGAACAGTATGCCATGAGGGCATTTGCTGATGCCCTTGAGGTCATTCCAATGGCTCTTGCAGAGAACAGTGGCATGAACCCCATACAAACTATGACTGAAGTGCGAGCTAGACAGGTGAAAGAAAACAACCCTGCTCTTGGCATAGATTGTCTGCGCAAAGGAACAAATGGTAAGAAGTGTTTGATCTATGTATATTGTGGAGAAAGCTCCCATTTAGTTCTTTCTCAAAAATCTGAAGGCTTAATTGGTTTGCCATGACTGTTATACAGGTAGTAGATTTGTTTCATATGAAGATTTTTACTTGCTTTCATTCCTCTGTGTAATACCTACAAATCTTTTCCCCCATACTGTTTCTCTGCAGCGGGAAGAAAATAATTTGAACAATTAAGTCTAAGGCATTTTAGGCAATATTTCATAAAATTATATTAATATATGTATGCATATGAGAGAGACTCGGGTCACTGGCAAATGTTTACGTATTGTGCAACTTTCGTGTTAATTGCATGATAAATTGTAATGTGCCACACTTTCAGCCAATACATGGCACATTAAAGTAGCAAACCGGACACAAAGATATTACACATTTAATGTGGAACATTAAAGTGAAAAATTGGCATGTGTTCTGGACGTGGGTCTGGGCTGATACCAGTGATCAACTGATCTGCAGGTTCGGGCAGGGGGCATCCCCAGTGTTCAGGACACAGTTGCCCTTTAACAGCGGATGCTGAGCTTCCATTGCAATATTGGCAGTCTTGTGATTGGAATCTGAGGAATTTTTATGCCCAATCCCAGAAATAGTGTGCTTTGCCATGCTCATTTGGCATGGGAGGACACATGTATTTTTGTTCAGGAATGATGTTTCTCAGGTCCCAGTTACACAATTATATTAACATCTGCCAGGGGCATCAGTAACCATCTCAGATTTGATTTTTGTATTCCCTCATGAGAATATGTAATTATTTACCCTTTTTCAGCTTGTTCGTGCTTTTACTTGTCTTTCCCTGGCATATGAAAATTTCATTTATTCTTCATGAAATTTAGGAAAATTTTGCAGTGGCTGGGGGGGGAAAGATGGAGCTGTTTATATTAACATCTGCCAGGGGCATCAGTAACCATCTCAGATTTGATTTTTGTATTCCCTCATGAGAATATGTAATTATTTACCCTTTTTCAGCTTGTTCGTGCTTTTACTTGTCTTTCCCTGGCATATGAAAATTTCATTTATTCTTCATGAAATTTAGGAAAATTTTGCAGTGGCTGGGGGGGAAAAGATGGAGCTGTTGTTAAAATGAACTGTTAAAGGACACGTGCATTAATTGTCAGAACAAAGATGCATGTTCTTTTTTTACGTGGAAGTTAGCCCACAGTAAGATGGTCTGAATTTTGTGGCACGTTAACTCCATGTGTAGACAAGACTCTTTAATACTTCACTTTTTTTTATTAATGAATGGGGAGTGAGACTTTGATAAAAAGCAGTGCATTCTTATTCCGAATTAAAGAAAAGAATGTGTTCAGAGCTGTGTGTTGACCAGCAAGATCAAAAACAGTAATCCACATTTGTGTAGTGACTCCACATAATATGAGAACTAATAGCATTATTGTAGATGCCATTTTCCTAAGTGGCCATCAGTTCCTAAATGCTATGACCATTTTGATTTAGCTGCAAATAATTTTTCTTAATGTTAAATTAATGTGTGAGATCACTTGCAGCCTGCTATTTTTTTGTAAAGGGAAAAAACTCACAGTACACTTGAGTAAGTGACTATATTATGTATTCACCCTTCAAATCTGAGATAAATGGGAATATCTTGTGAATGAGAGCTTAACTAGGTTTGATCATTTGGACTTTATGCCTGGTCTGAAGTTATTAAAAAAAACCCCAAAACAAAACCACTGAACAGCCAACATCTCCTAGTATAGTATGTATGGAATTCTGATGTGAGGCTCTTGCCTTATTGGTTGATCACTGAAGTCTAGGTAATGAAAGAACTTAGAGAATATGTAGTTACACCATGTAAGCAAAGTACTTGGTAATAGTTGAAATTAAGTTCTGTTTACACTAATCTGAAATTTGCTTGCTTTTGGAGATTCAACAGTCTTTCTTAACTTTTTTTTTTTTTTTTAAGCAGAAAGTGATGCTGCTTAAGATGTTATTTAGTAGTGTGCAGTAAGAGAGTACTGTCTCTATACTTGTATGTATGTGCTTTGCTTGCTCCGATTAGAGTGGCAATATAATGGTTTGTTTGTAGTTCTACATTTTGGAGGAGAATCTTGTAGAGAAACCAAATTTTTGTAGAAAATTGATTAATGTAGGGCTTTAGGCTCCAGGTTAACAAGTTGAAAGTTCAAAGCCATTTTAAAACTAAAGAGTTTTTTTGTTTGTTTTTTTTTTAAAGAAGACTTTTACATTCACTTAATTGTAATGTGAGCTGTTGAGTGGCCATACAGAGAAATTCAGGGAAGTGTGTAATTTTTCTAGGTAATATCACCACTTCAGTTGGAACATGTGCTATTCTTCCTTTCCACCTCCCCCCAACCCCCACTTCAAACGCAGTAGAGAATAATATTTATCTGTAATTGTATTCTGGTTTTTAATATAGGTTTGATTATATAGGATTTTAAAACTCAAATAATTCTATTCTCTATGGTCTTAATGTGCAGTTTTGATTTTTGGCCAGGATACTTAAATTTTTTTCTTCCTTGACAGATATGAAGCAACAGCATGTCATAGAAACCTTGATTGGCAAAAAGCAACAAATTTCTTTGGCCACTCAAGTTGTTAGAATGATTCTGAAGATCGATGATATTCGTAGGCCAGGAGAATCTGAAGAATGAAGCGTGAGCAGCAAGGAACAAAATGTAATGGGGCCACTGTAGGGGCAAAATCAACAATGCTTCATCTTCAGTTATTTATTTTTTACATGTCTTCTTTTCGTTTCAGATTCTGTAACTCATTGTTCTTGAAAACAATAAAGTATAATTTAGAAGTTGTGGCTTTAAGACTTGTTTCAGAGGCATCATTGTTAAGGTGTTTCCTGCCAAATTATTCAAGTTCTTTTAGACCGGGGTGCTCAACATCCAGTTGACTTCATGGCCATGGAATCCTAGAGTATGCAGGATTTTGCTTATAAGTTGCTCTCTTGTACCTTTTAGTGAAATTTGAGGTTGAGGGAACAGGGCTTACCATTTTTGAATGGCAACCTGTAAAGACCCCAGCCCTACCAGTGCCTCTCGCTCCCCCCAGTGCCCTGGCCTTGCTGGTGCCTCTCATCCTCCAGCCACAGCCGCCTCCAGGAGGAGGCCGCCAACTACCAGGGCTATGGGGCCAGGGACTACTGCAGCACAGCCCAGCTCCCTGCTGCTTGCAGGGAGGTCGGCTCCTTGCCGGGGTGTGCACTACTGGGGGGGCAGAGGCAACCCATACCCCACAGATCTGTGGGTGGAGCAGGCTTTGTGCTGCAAGCTCAGGTGGGGCCAGCTACCCAGTGCTGCACGCACTGCCAGGAGGGCATGGGGGACGGGTGGAGGCAGGCACAGGCTGCGTGTGAAGGTTCCTGGCCTGCTTCCCTACCCCGGGGCCTCTGCAGCCCAGTGAGTGTGACCTGGCACAGCATGGAACAATGGAGCCACATGGAGAAGCTACTTGCCATTGTGAGCTCTTTGCTGCCTGGCAACGCACCCCCTGTGCTCATGGCTGCATGGGGGTGGCAACGCAGGGTTATGCCCCTCAAAGCTGCCGTGCACTCAGGGCATGTTGCCAAGCAGTGGGGGAAGGTGCAGCTCCTTGAGCACGACTCCCATTGCCCTGGGTTGTGGGAGGAGAGGCAGGGGAACAACATGATTGTGGTCAGACAATGTGGTTCCTAAAAGTTCCCTGACATCTGCCCTTTCTGTGGCAAGAGGAAGATGCAGTTGAACATGCACTGCCAAATGTTGTTCTTCAAGTTCCTCCAAAACTTTATGCTAAATTTCTGGCTGTACTTGCCCCACCCTTTGTTCATCCTTTCATGCCCCATAAAATTGCAGGACATGTTTGTCATCTTTCTAGTTCCAAGTAAATAAGCTGT
>NW_005841842.1:4318961-4332344 GCF_000455745.1 Alligator sinensis | reverse complement strand
AGGAAGATGTTTCATGGAAGTATGCCCCTGAATTTTGTGGGGCTAGTGTCTGGTTACCTCCAATTTCTGAAGACTGTTCTGGGTGGTGTCTGTTGACCCCTACAAGTTGGCTTAGGAAATGGTATTTAAAGGTTTGTGTTTTGGGAATTGGCTTATAGGGGTTCAGGATGGGCTGCGGGGGTTAACTGATTTCTAAAAAAACTCAAGTCTCTCTCTCAGTTTCACATAGCCTTGGAAGCAGAAAGGGTGTCTTGCACAACAAGGCCAACAAAAACACATAATCTGGAAAACAGTCTGGCGACCGAGGGAGTATGTACCATACTGCTCCATAACGTGGGATAAAGTGGCACCAGCTAACAAGGGCTAAGCAGGGGGGCCTGAGTCCCAGTTTTGGGGGAACACCAAATTAGGAGAAGGCCCGGAAAGAACAAATGAGTATGTGTCCATGTAATAAGCTACGGGGACTATGACAACCACACACGGACCAACCAATGATACGCACAGATCCAGAGTCATCAGGAGAGAAGGAGAATACAAAAGCAGAGACTTGAGAGTAACAAAGGGTCCCTCCTTGTCGTCCCTTCCCGTCCCTCCTCCCCATGTCTGTCCCCATCCCCTGGGAAGGGTCCCTGAGGCCACCATGGACAGATGGCACACCGCCAGCCTATCTCATCCACCCCACTGGATGGGGGTGGGGGGATGGGAGGGGAGCTCGGCATCCCACCTCCAGGCTGCTGACATCTGACACCTAAGAGACTCAGAGTGAAGACTGTTTGGCCAGATGTATTTTGACTCTGATGACAGCCCTAGGATTTGATAGATACAGAATTGTTTGATTGCTTGTATTGCTTTTTTTCTGTTATCACTGTATCAAATTTGCCAATTATTAAACGGAGAGGTTGTGGTCAATGTAAGGGTGAGAACAAGGCCTCAGTCCTAAATCTAGAGCCAATGCTAGACGCCTTTGAGGAATGAATAGTGGTACCTGTCTGCAGCAGCTAATGGGCACCTCCTAGGTGGATCAAAATGGTAATCTCATGGGTCTGCCCCATGAATAAAGTATACACATGAGGTGAAATTATCACTGGTGGTTGGCTGCATTACCTGCAATGTCACAATGTACCTCTGTCAACGTCTCCCATGGGGCACCAGTTTTTTCCCAGCTGTCACCAAAATCCAGACCACTACCTAGATTTAGGCTCTCAAGGACTGGAAGTCAAGCCTGGCAACCCCAGGAATGGCTTCCGTTATCTGATGGGATGCTGTTCCAGCCCTACTTCCTTGTGAATATAGCTAAGTGAAATTTTATGGCCAAGTCCTTTTTGTGGTGAAAATGGAATAATCTGCTCCAAAACATTGAATGAATTCTCTTGATTTGGCTCAGCTGTTTTCCTCAAAGGAAGCAAAGGACTGCCCCAGATTCTGAAAGGCTTTGCCCTGGCATTTGCAAAATGAATCATTTTGATTTTTGGAGTTAAAATTACTTTTGGTTGCAAATTTTTCTCTGCATTTATTTTGCAACTGTTATCAACTTTGCAGTGAAAGCTTTCAGTTCAGGTTGACCAAAATGGTATAGTTGCTCTGAAATTGATTTTTCTTTTAAACTTTTGGTTGGCCAAAGCTGTCAACTCACTTGTGTTAGAGGGCCAGCTGGAAAAATAATCTTGAATTTATTTTATTTTATTTTACGGAAATGCCAAAGAATCTAAAAAATAAATAAAAGCATGTGTTTGCTTATGTCACAATAAAAGCTAAAGAGCAACTCTTCTGTCCTCCTGGATGGAGGGAAGGAAGAAGGAAAGACAAATGGGTAGAGTAAAGGTAAAAAAAGAAGCCCGAAAGATGCACCCTGTGTTTCTAAATACAGGTGTGGAATTTTTCTGGAATCTTAACCCCACGATTCTAAGCCTAGAGCTTTGCCACTAATAGATCAGGCTGAGTAGATGCCAACCCCCTTCCTGGCTCGTAGCCTCTATGGAAATGGGAGCAGTTTTCTGTCGAAATCCATAGCAAAACAGGAAGAAACTGCAGGAGCCTCTTCTCTATCATTCAGGGGCAAAAATCCAAATGCCCTCAAAGTCTGCAAGCAAAGACCTTGAGATTAAGCCTGGCTGAGTTGAAACCCCTCTGGTTTCTGACTTTGCTCTCTGCTATGCAACCTTAGCCTGTATATTTGATGTCAGAGTCTTTGTGAGGTCACTGCCTCTGCACCACCTTCATCCAATAGGCAGAGATCTTGACAAAGGCCCTTTGACCTCACTATCCACCTCCTCCCTTGGAGGTCTAAACTTTCCTTGTTACAACTTGAGACAGTTGCTCCTTGTTCTGTCATTTGCCACCACTGAGGACACTCCAGCTCCATCCACTTTGGAACCCCCCTTCAGGTAGTTGAAGGCTGCAATTAAATCCCCTCTCAGTCTTCTCTTCTCCAGACTAAATAAGTCCAGTTTCTTCAGCTTCTCCTCAGAAGTCATGTGCCCCAGCCACTGAACCATTTTTCTTGTCCTCTGCTGGACTCTCTCCAACTACAGTGGACTAATTACTTCCCTCAATCTGCTGGCAATGCTTCTATTAATGCAGCCCAGTATGCTGTTAGCCTTCTTCACAACAAGGGCACACTGATGACTCATATCCATCTTATTGTCCACTGCAGCCCCCAGGTCCTTTTTTGCAGTGCTGCTGCCCAGCCAGTCAGCCCTAAGCTGTACCGGTGCATGGGATTCTTCCATCCTAAGTGCAGGACTTTGCATGAACGTTGAGAGCCTCCAGAGGCTGGGGGGGCATGGTAAGCTCCCACAGGCAGTGGCAGCACTGTTGGTGGTAGGAGCATGGCAGCGGCAAGCAGAGCGCTCCTGCAGGCAGTCGCAGTACTGTCAGCAGTGGGGGGAGGGGAAAGGTGGTGAGTGCTGACCATTGGTCAGCGACCACCCGCAGACGTGGCTGGCAGCGTCTACAGCAGCCAGCGGCGATTGCGGACTGCCTGCAGACACCGCTGGCAGTATGGGCGGCGAAGGGCAGGGGGTGCCAAGCGGCAACCACCTGCAGGCACTGCTGGCAATGTCAGCGGCGCTTTTTTTGCAGGGGGTGCACCACCACTCTCAGGGGGTGCACGTGCACTTGTGTGCTCCCCCTACATGTTGCCAATGGGACTTTGCACTTGTTCTTGTTGAACCTCATGAGATTTCTTTTGGCCCAATCCTCCAATTTGTCAAGGTCTCTCTGAATCTTAGCCCTACCCTCCAGCATATCTCCTACACCCCCTAGCTTGGTATCATCCACAAACTTGCTGAGGGTGCAATCCATCCAATCTTCCAGATCCTTAATGAAGATATTGAACAAAACAGACCACAGGACCTATCCCTGGGGCACTCCACTTGATACCAGCTGCCATCTAGACATCAAGCCATTGACTACTACCCATTGAGACCGACGATCCAGCCAGTTTTCTATTCACCTTACAGTCCATTCATCCAACCCATACTTCCTCAGCTTGCTTGCAAGAATGCTATGGGAGACGGTAGCAAAAGCCTTGGTAAAGTCAAGGTGTAAAGTCAAATTCTTGTGTGTTGTAATTAAGTTACCCCTCGATCCCCTTTTTTCATAAGCTAAAGAAATTGAGGAATTCAGCTTTCTCACTGGACCTAAATTTCTCTACCATGGAAACAATTTCTGTGTCTTTGTGTCTCTTTCCTGCCTCTGCTCTGATATTTCAACATCATTCTTAAAATGTCAAGACCAGCAATGCATGCAGGCATCTAGTATTGGTCTTACTAATGCTTCATACAGCAGTAAAACCATTTCCTAGATGCTATTCTTATTTCGCCTTCTCTACCACCCACCCAATGGCTGGGAGTTCAGAAGAGGAAGCGGAGGAGTTGGCCCAGGTGGTGAAGGAAGTTGAAGCGTAGCCTTAGAGCATCTAGACCAATAAGTGGAAGCCAGGAAGAGGAGGAGGAGGAGTGAAACAAGAAGTAGAGGTGAGAATGAGAAGTGTTTGTGGAAGCCAAGGAGGTGCCAGCATCAGAGGGTGCAAAGAAGGCAGGGGAGGCGGTGGAAGAGGCAAGGAGCTTGTAACGGCAGCTCAGTCAGGAAACTGTGAAGCCCTGGAGAGTAGAGGCCAGGCCTTAGTGGCAGAGGACTGAAGCTACAGGAGAAGGAGAATGACAATAGCATATAGCAGTTGGAAATCTGGGATTGCTGAGATACAACCCTAGGCCAAGGTGGGTGGCTGGGGAGGCCAAGATGAGGGGCAAGTCCTGGAGGCTGACCTTGGTTCTGTTGGTTCTCCAACTTGCCAGCTGGAGAGTGGAGGCAGAAAGGGGGCCTTTTGTGAAGAGTGGCTTAGTGCTAATTTCAGGCAGCCCCAAAATTTGGAGAGGAGGCAGAGGAGGCTATTTTCTTTCTTACGTTGTGCTGGTCTCTTCATGTCCCTTTCCTCCGGAGAGAGCGGTGTTGAAAGAAGCCAAAAGAAGTACAAAGGACTTGGGCAGGATGTGTTGAGTTGGGAAAGGAAGATGGACTGGGAAGCTATGGTATCAGTTTGCTGCTGCCTGGTCTGCAGGGTCTGGGATCCTCTAGAGGTGATGCTCCATGGATGCTTGGCTCTGAGCAGTGGCGTAACTTGGGCAGGGGCAGAAAAGATGCCCCTGCCCAAGTTACGCCATTGCTCAGGGCCGTGCCACCACAGCTGTGAATACAGCGGCAGCCCCAACTGGATGTTGCCTATGCCCCTGTGTTAGTCAGGGCAGCAAGAAAACTAAATTGCCTCCATCTGACCTTGGATACCCCAGTGGGCCTGGCCAGTAGTGGCCCAACTACGCCTCAGTTGCCCGCATGGCTGTGGCTGCCTGCTCATCATCATCAGCTCTTTCAGTGACCAGCAAGCTACTCAATAGGGCATGTCTCTGTCTAGACTTGTGCTTCTGAACCCGTGTTCTTCATTCCCTGCTTCCTGACTCTTGATTCCTGCTTTCCTGGTGCCCGGTCCCCCCCTGTTTTCAGTTTTCTGGATCCTACTTGTTGGTTTGCTAGCTTCATCTTGGTTCCTGTCTGCTGACAAGGTCTTAGTGTAACAGCACTGCAGTTATTTTGTATTATCCAGAAGGACCTGTAGGGGGCTCACTTTGCCTACATTTGGAGGGTCTCGGGCTGAGAAAGGAAAGCAAGTTAAAAAAAACCCACAACAACCCACAAGTGTCTACAGCAAACCTCTAAAACTCTTGGTTCAGAGACAATAATAAGTTTGTTTTCTTGAGGGTGTTTGCCCCTATTGCTAGCTTTACCTCTGTAAATCCATAATCAGTAATACAAGACCAGGTCAGGATGGGTTCATTGAAATTCTAGTTCCCTTCCTTAAGCCAACTGTTCATGTTACTCAAATGGTCCAACTGATACGTAGGGCTAGTTTTCTTATGCTACTTGATTAAGAACTTGGTAGCTAAAGATCTAACTACCTTAGAGATGCCGAGTTCTTCTGTTGTTCTGGCAAATCACAATGTTTCCCTGCCTTGGGTTACCTCGCTGTTAGGTGGTGCTGAGGTTTGATGCCCCCAGAAGTGTTTTGAGAACTTAATAGGTGGAGCCAGATTTTGCATGAGATTAGAGCCAGGTTTTCCAAGTGTTTCAACACCCTCCCTCCCCACAAAGACCACACTTTCAGAAAGTTAATTTCCCCAGTAAGCACCTAAGGTCTAGATTCCTCACAGCCCTCGGCACCTGGCAGTGTCCATGGTGGTGCTTGAGTGCAGTGCTCCCCACCCTTGATCTGGAGCCCAGAGCAGGAGGCTGGGTGAAAAGCTCACTACCCAGTCAACCTGCTGGCACTGTGGAAGGACCTGCTTTAATACTGGTTCAGAGGGAAGGATGGGGTGCAGTCACTACTGGCACTGAGCACCACAGTCAGGACAGCTCCTAAGCTGCATGTGGCTTCCTGGCAGCTGAAACGTGGCTCTCAAGGAAAAAGCAGCAGTTAAATAAAAATCTCTCTCTCCCTCTCTCTTCACCTATGACCCATTGTTTTCTCCCTCTTCACTTATGTTCCATCTTTCATTTGCTTTCTAGCAGTTCTTTGAATGGGGACTCGGTTTGTTGACTCTGCAACGTACACATCTCCCCAGTTTTGTGTGCCGAGGCTCTCAGCTGTGCCAAGATTTTTGTTTATGGCTAGAAGGGTGAGGAAGTTTTGGCCAACATGTTGAAAGGCTTTGGGAGAGAGCAGCAATGGACCAGCAGCCCTGCAGTATTAAGGGATATTGAGTTTTGTCTTCGCTGTGATGGAGCATACCCTGCTCCACCCTGCCCAGCCCTTCTTTGAGAAGAAGCATCTGGTTGACAGGGTTTATGGCTCTGCTGGGCTCCCAGGCATGCCACATTCTTAGCTTGGATTTTCTCCGGTCCAGTACGTCCTCTGGTTTCTTTCTTTCCTGGGCCAGTTCCTTCCTCTTGAAGCTTCTGAATCTTTCTGAATCAGGCACAGTACCAACCTGGCCTTCCTTGAGGTCTGTTAAACTTATTTCAGGTGTCCCCAGGCTTATTATCCCCACTCAGTTCCCCTTAGATCTTTTCTCCTCCTCCAGCCACAGCTCTTCCCTTCTCCCTATTCAGGACCCTTCTGCCTCCCTTAATGCATATTGCTCTCAGGGACATGGCCTCCAGCCTGACTGGTTTCTCCTTAAAAAGATCTGTCCTTTTTCTTCTGTGATAGGGATTGAAGGGGCCCTGTTACAGTCCATGAGTGGCTGCTCTCAGGCCTACTGGAGATGAAGGCCTTGAGAATAGGATCTGGGGATGAGTCCAAAGCAGCCTCATGAGTGAGCTTTTGGCTCTGGAATATGTTGCTAAATTCCGGTGTGAGGACACCCTGCAGCTCCT
Source organism: Alligator sinensis (assembly GCF_000455745.1). Taxonomy (NCBI): domain Eukaryota; kingdom Metazoa; phylum Chordata; order Crocodylia; family Alligatoridae; genus Alligator; species Alligator sinensis. The sequence continues at coordinate 4,325,474 of NW_005841842.1, read as the reverse complement.
TGTAGGAAGAATGACATTTGAATGTACCATTCTGAAATTTGCCATACTAGGAAGCCAAGGTAACACTGTGCTGGAGTTCCCACAATCTTATTTTGCAGCTGCCTTTTTGGTAAAGGCACAGTATCGCAAGAGGGAGTCAGAAAGTCCCTCTTGAGCTCATGGCTGCCACTTCAGTCACTCTTTAGCGGACAATGTATAAGAAACATCGAGATACTAGCGAGATCTGGGAAACCCAGGTCCAGACCTCTAGTCTGACATTCTCGCATATCTCAGGTAAACTCCCGAACCATCAGGCTGTTGGCTAGTCTGGGAGCAGCCCCCTCCCACCTCTTCTCCTGGAGGTGACCTATTTTCTGTGAATATACATTCAGGCAGGGATTTGCAGCTGGGTCTCTCCCATCCCAGTTGAATGCTGTGACCCCCAAGGTATTTGCTACCATAAGGTGCTATTGCTCTTTGCTTCTTTCTGTTATTTTGACTAGAAATTGCAACCTAGAGCTGAGAAATAGTTCCCTTTGGATATTTCTTTGAAACTTGAATCTTCCCATCCAAAGTTTTCCTTTTGATCAGTGTATCATGCAACCATGGATTATGATCTTTGATTCTTCCTTCGCTTGCATGTCACTTGCCTGTGCTTGGAGCTGACAACACCAACAATGAGCAACACCAAATGAAACCTTCAGTACAACTTTATTATTTTACACCCACTTCTGGATTTTTATAGAGAAAGTTGGATGTTCTTTCTCCTTCTCTCTCTCCGGTAATATACTGATCCTCTGATCAGCCAGGTGTCACAATCCACACAGATAACATACACTATTTTATTTATTAGATTATCTACACAGACCACATACACTGTATTATTGATTTAATAGGTTTATATGCCACCCTTCCCAACAAAGGGTTGGAGTGGCTTACAGTGAGAGACAGAAATAACTTATAAAAACAACCGGAATAGAATACGAAACAAAAACTCGCTAAACACTACCCCAGCCCAGTTTTTCTTGCTAAGCTCCTGGCCACATAGGAAGGTCTTACAGTGTTTCCAGAAGATGTCCAGGCTTGGGCTCTGGCAGGCCTCAAGGGAGGGAGTTCCAGGGCTGGGGAACAACTGCTCAGAATGACCTCCCAAGTGTTTTTGCCATGTAAACTTGGTATACTGATGGTACTTGTAGGTTGCTCTCAGCTGACCTTAGGGATTGTGATGGGGTAGAAGGGGAAGGGTCCTTTAAGCATGTAGGATCCAGAGACTTAGGGCCTTATAGGTCAAAATCAAAACCGTGAATTGCATCAAAAAAGCTATTGAGAGCCAGGGCAGATGCTGGATAATTAGAGTTATTTTGTTCCTGGCAACCCACTCTCATCAGAAGGTCGGCCTCCACATTCTGCGTCACCTGTACCTTACAGACAGTTTTCAAGGGCAGCCTCATGTAAAGTATGTTGCAATAGTCTAGCCTTAAGATGGAAACATAGATGATGGTGGTTAAATGCAAATCTGATGGAAAAGCTTGCAGCCTTCTCATCAGATGGAGTTGGTGAAAGGTGCTTCTAGCCACAGCTGCCACCTGAAGATCCAGGTGCAGTAAAGGATCCAGGAGCATTTGCTGAATTACCTATTCCTCATTTTAAGAATTTGATGAAAAGGAAGACATTTTAGTGAAGTGACCAAATGAAGTGGGTATTTAACCAGCTGTCCTGCATTTGATAGAAAGACTAGTCTGATAATGGGAATGGAAGTCACTGGGAAGTGTGCACAGAGGAAATAGTGTGAAAATGGATGTTGACACCATAGAAATATTGCCTGCACCAGCAATTGTCAACCAGGGTGCTGCCTTGAGTTCTTTTCAAGCTCACTATGCAATGTTAGCATCGTTCATGAGCTTTTGTATCAAGGAGGTTGATGAAATGAAGTTCATAGGTTTGTCTGTGAAAAGTGTTTTGTAAATTTCCTTTGAGGATCAGGACTGAGAGATTGGAGAGAGAGTAGTTTTCTTGTGAGAAATGTGCCCCCACTGGTAATTGGGTGTTCTTGTCTTTAATAGATGTCTAGTATGCATTCATTCTGGTGCACAGTTATTGTTTGGTCTCTCCTACATATTTTCCATTAGGGCATTTGGTGCACTGGATGAGATATATAACATTTCTGGAAGTGCAGCTGTAAGATCCAGGAATGGTGATGGTTCTCTTGTGGGTTATAGTAATTGTGGGGATACTGGAGATATGTTGGCAGGTTTTGCATTTCTTGTCATGGCATGGTCTGGATCCACTCAGTGTGTTATGGGCTGTATGAAGTTTGCTTCTGGTGATGAGGTTAGTGAGGTTCGGTGCTTGTTCGAATTTATGAAACACTTTTCACAGACGAGCCTATGAACTTCACTTCATCAACCTCCTTGATACAAAAACTCATGGACTCAATATAGACATTGGATTTATGACACACTAACCTGCCTGACATCTGACTCCCCAGGTACCTCTCCACTTTTACCCATGCTGCTACATCCCCCCCTCCTCCCCAGCCTGTCTCTCACCCTGATGCCTCAATTTACATTTTCACTGACTGGCTTTCTTGTCTGCATACCAGCCTCTGGCTTGTTTACTATTCATTTCATCCAGGAAGAGCACACACACACACACCAACTGCAGATGCTTCCTCAGCCTGATGAAAGGTTTTTAAACCCAAAAGCTTGCCAAGATCTATTTCACCAACTATTCAGTTGGTCTAATAAACAATATCATATCTACTCAAAGATATCCTCTACTCAACCTTGCCTGCCTGTTCCTTAGACCAACATGGCTACAGCCAGAAACCCAGTTAATACACACAAGTGACACGAGTTTTGCTTTCAACCGTTTGAGGTACACTTTCACAGAAGTCCCTGCACCTATCTCCTTGAAACCTAGGAGGTGTCATGCCCTCAGAAGGGGCTACCGACCCTCTGCTGTTTGCATCCAAATCTGCAAAAAAATGACACAGTTATAGGTATTTTAGTGATTCCCCATTATAGTCTATGGCTGAATCACCGAATCAGCCGATTTGCCGGCTGAATCCCTAAATCTGATTTGGCCGAATCAAATCAGGACAGTGACTCAAATGACCAAACTGAATCACTATCCCTCCAAATTGGCTGAATCCGAATCAAATACTTGCTACTTCACACAGGCCTACAAATTAATACCCTGGGCATACCCATTCAGCAGAGTGGGAGACCAACAAGATTACACAAATCTAGAATACATCTCTGAGAGCACCCTGACATCCTAGAGTTTTATCATGTAGTCTTTCTGAGTTCTTTGCAACAGAAGAATTGCACTATTATTTTTCTGCAGTCAAAAAATGAGTGAAAACTATGACTTGGCATTTTCCAAGAGGTGCCTTAGTTCTAAAAAGGTTGAAAACCAGTGGCTTGTGCCAAGGATAGCACACCTGAAAATACTGCAGAGAGAAAAGAAGGTTTGCTTGGGATTTTCCAAGATCATTGGTGTAATCAATGAGACACATCCCAATCCTTTGCCCTCCCCACCACATCTTGCTGTACAGATTGGGCTATTTCTCAATTATCCTGCCAGGCATGGAGGAGAATCATACAAATCAACACTGGGTGGCCTAGGATGGAGCATGACTCCAGGACTTTCCACGAGTTCAGCTTTGTGTCCCTGGTGAGGCAGGGAATGTTATCCAGCCCCTCTCCCATCACTGGAATTAATGGAGTGGCTACACTCTCCAGTGAACCTCCATAACCCAGACTACCCGCTCCTCCCACAAACATGGGGTACTTGAACCAAAAGATTTGTGTACAATGAAGAAAAATGGGAGCCATTCAATTCTGGCTAAACAGTTGTTATATGACAGGGGAGGTAGCTTTGGGCACATAAAGGCCAAGGGGAGAGTCCTTAGTGTTTGGTTGGATGTATCTGGTTAATGGTGGTATTCTGTGTCATACTCTCTGCTTATTGTATCACTTCTTTTTTACAAGTTGTTGGAGATTACACAAATAAAAATAAGTTTCACAAATACAGCATATTTATTTGGGGCTAGGTTTAGAAATGCTTAGCACAAAAAAAGAACTGATCTCAGCTTAGAGTTAGAATGTGTAGCTCTCAGCATTTTTGCTCTTTATTGGAAAAATAAAGGATACAAAAATATCAATATAGGAAAAAAGGAAACAGAAAAAGTGAGAAAGGAGGGAAAACAAGACAATCCAACGTACACCTCCTGCTAGGTGCTTTTGGCAGTAAAACAGGGTTGGTTCAATTAAACACAGGATCTTTTAGAGCAAATAAACAAACAAAATCTAAGAGAAGAAAAACTATTGGAACACTCATTTGAAACCCAGCAAGAAACCTGGGATACTGAATTATGTTGTGTGGGTGTCCTAGAGAAGCAATGTTTCTCTGCTCAGAAGAAAAGTCATAGGGTTTTAAACACACAGAACTTGATTCAAGGTTGGGGCATTAACACACACGACCAAATTAATGTATAGCACCCCTCTGGCCAGTGGGTGCATCTAAATCAGATGCAGTTGAATCCTCATTTAGATAAATCACTTGCACATGTATCAAGGCCTACAAAGTAAATCTGTGAAAGCCAAACTGACAAATCATCACTATTAGGTGAGACTTGTGCCCCAGAGTGTCTTGGCAGACATTTGTTAGCCACTTCCCCTCTCTCCCATACACACACATGATATCACACTCAATTTGTTAACCTGGATTGGAAAAGTCTGGATTTTAGGCATGTCTGTTTCTTCTGCCCAAGGAATGTGCTGCCTGAGCGGCTTTACACCTCTGTCTGCTGATGTGGTCACAGCTCTGGTGCAAGACAGGGAAGCCCTCACTGCAGGACCCAGCCAAATTGCTGCTCCTGGTAGCTTCTGCCCATGCAGTATCAGCCCTGCTCACCACCTGAGAGCTGTCTCTGTGTTATCTTGGTTCTCCAGGGAGCAACTGGTGGCATACATGGAAATCTTATCAGAGAATATATTCTCTGGCAGCAACCACAATCCCAGGGTTGGGGACTACTGAATGGCTCCTGGAACATAACAGAGAGAGACTTCTGCAGGATAGTGGGAAAGAGCTTTTAACAACTTGTACTTTACTTATTCAAATTTCTGAGGCTTGGGGTTTAGCCAAATCTGGATAGATTTTCATGGGGAAGGCATAAGGACCTTCCTGAACCCAGAAACATTCCCCTACCCAATTCTGCACACTTCTGTGACACCTCCGGCATGCTGGAACTCCTGACTTTTCAGCCTCATTTCAGCATTAACAAAAACTCGGAGCCCTCCAACCTCATCTGAAAGCAGGTATTTTTAAAGTGACAGTCTTGAAAGAAGAGCAACACCTTCCCTGCGCCATCCTATCCACATTAGGTCTCAGTGAAGGCAGTCCCAGTCCAGGCAAGGGCGAAGTAGGAAAAAGGTAAATTTTGCAGTAACATTTGCAAGTTGAGTGAAAACTTCTACTCCGTAATCTAGCAAGTTTATGGAAGAAGCTAAAATCAAAACCTGAAACAATTAGCCAGTTTAGTAACTAAAGTCACTGATTGTAGATAGGCCATTCAGATGAGTGGTTTAACAGTTATATGCTCAAATGGACAAACTTAGCTCATTAAGGGTCACACGCCACCATTCCCCATCAAGAGAGAAGAGTACTTCCCTTGGGGAGCAGTTCCAATGATTTCAGCATTGTGTAAGGGCCAGGTGAGTTGGAAGAGTAAAGGATTGGAACTCCAGACTTCAAGAAGTAATTATCCCACAGACAGAAAGGCCATTTGTACATGCCATGGGGATTTACTTGGGTTTAATTCTCCCTAAATTGAAGTGGTGGGTTTTTGAAAACACCGCTTCAATTTAGACTCTAGCCCTGCAAGCTGCAGGGGTATGAGCTCCTAACTAGGAGAGATACCAGAAAATGCTAGATAGACTGCTGTGTGGCCTTTGGATCCCCAGTGAAGCTCTGGAAGCTCACAGGGATATAACCTAGAGCTGGAAGGTTATCCTGGCACAAGAGGTGAAGGAACATTTTCCCTTTTAAAGGGACAGAGGGCTGCTTCCCCTTTTGTTGATGCTGGGCCCAGAAGGGAGTGTTTGTGTTATAGCCTGGGTGGGGGGCTTAGTTTGGTTTAGAACTGGTGGTTTGGGTGGAGATCGTGTGGAGCGGTATTCAGAGGTCTCATTAGTGCCCTATGGGCACGCAATCACCTTAAGCCCTGCCAGGGGCAGGCTCAAGCCCTGATCAAGCGCTGAGCGCAGAGCAGGGCAGAGCATGGGGCCACAAACCAGAGACAGGGGCCTGGCATCCAAGAGGGGCATGGACAGACAGGGCCCCAGTGCTCGAGAGGGGCTTGGACAGACAGGTACCTGATGCCCACAAGGCTAGACTAGAGCTGATACCTCAAAGCCATGTCCAGTACAGTGGGGCTGGGCCAGAAGCCCCAGCTAGAGGAAAGAGGCAGAGGTCAAGGAGGTCAAAGCCCTGGCAGGAGAGTGTGGTGGTATGGCAACACCTGCAAGG
>NW_005841842.1:4317140-4318930 GCF_000455745.1 Alligator sinensis | reverse complement strand
GTAGGGAAAAAACTGAGCCATACAATTAGCCCCTAAGGCTCTAGATGCCCTGCAACGGCATATGCAGGTGAAGAGGGCTCATCAAACCTGAGGGTGCAGTTGAGACCAGTGGGGTCCAGGGGAACCCCAGTGGGGATTCAGCTGGACTGGGGCCCATGCTAAGGCCCGTGGGCAGCCTCCTTTTTAATTCTGTAATTATATCGAGGCATGGCAGACAGGACAGAATGGAAGGCACCCTAGAGGCAGAGCAGGGCACAGTTGCAGCACCACCAGTGGGTGTCACGGCCACCCTGGGGACCCCAATGTGCTATAGGGTGATATCAAACTATGCATTTGGTCTAATAGGATATCAGTCACAAAAATCCTTGCCTTTAGAAAACATAACTACATTCCTAATAGCAGTCGTATATATTGCACCTTTGTGCATGAACTCTTTGTTCCATGAGTATATTCAGGCACGTGTGCTTGCTTCATTTTTCAGCTCTTTGATTATTGAAATGCTGAGACAGCAGGATTTCCCAGTCTATGGGCTTTCCCATATTTAACAAGTTTATCATTCTTCCTATGCTTACTCATGGAAAGTGTCTGGTCTGTAAGAAAATGTCTGACTACTAGTAGCATAACGGGGGAAGGGCAACTAGGGCACCAGTCTTGTTCACCCACTCAGAGTGGGTGCAAGAATAGCAGTGACTGCCACCACTGCTGCCCCTGTTGCCACTGCCATCCAGACAGTGACACCCCCAGTTGACTGACTGCCATATTTCTTTCTTCCATCTCCTGGGGACCCACAACCAGTCTCGCTGGCTCTATTCCAATACACATCCTGATGGATAGTCTAGCCCCTCTGCAACATGGAGATAAAAGCCAGGCCCCATGTGATTCTGAAGACTCATCCCTTAAAGTTCAGAACTTGGGAGGGGCGGGGAGAGAGGATGTTCGCTGTTCATATTCAAACCAGGTCTATGTGGAGGGGGATGGACACCTGCTGCTGGTCTTTCTATCCAGTCTTGTAAGGGATAAAAGCCTGGATTCTGCTGCGACTGCTGTGACACTTCTCAGGTGGGTACCCTTCCTGGCCTATGAGAGAGGGTAAAGTGTTTCTAGTCCTGGTATTATTGAAACCAGATTGCAGGAATTAAGATCCTCCCTGCTGACCCCTCTCCCCTAATAGAGCATCTGGGGTGTCTGCTCTTTTTCATGGGAGAAGAGAGATAGTGAGGGCTAGGCACAGCTGCAGGCTCAGGATACAGAATAGCACAAAAATGGGAGACATGACTGAGAGAAGAGGAAAAACTGTTGGCTGGAATCTGTGTGGTCAACTTGCTCCCCCTTAACACCCACTTATGGCCTGACCACCATGTTTACATGAGTTGTGTGCATCTGCATTTTACAACCATAGATGTGTGAGCTGAGATTCCAGTGCAGAGACTGGTGTATTCCTGAAACTAATCCTGGAAGGTGTCTGAGATGCAGGAAAAGAGCTGATGTGTCTGTGATTAGTGATCCTAACACTGTGTATTGGCAGTGAAGGGGGGCTGTAGGACTAATGTACAAGTAAACAACATTGTTATTCAAATTAGTTTTGTGCAACTTAATTGCATTGTCATGAATAAAAATCTAACATTTTACTCAATAAATATTCTTTGAAATATTGCCTCTTTTGCATAGTAATTCTATTGTCCATCAATCATTTTTTTTTAGTGTCTTCTGTCAGCTTTCTTCAAACAAACAGGTTAATCTTTTAGAATTGTTTTCTGTCAGCATGTATTGTATTAGCAGTTTTTCATGAA
>NW_005841842.1:4306132-4317109 GCF_000455745.1 Alligator sinensis | reverse complement strand
AGGAATGGAAAAACAATACAGAAAAGCAAATATTCTCTGCAGTATTTGGTCACTGTAAGGTTCAATGATGGAATTCAGTGTGGCACTTATTTTGCCATTATCTTCTCAAACCTGATGACTAACATCAGGGAAATATGACTAGTAGTACAGAAATGTGTAGTACAGCATACTTGTATTTGTAAAGCTTTCTAACAAAGGTCAATATAACTGTGAGCTCCACTTATGTCATTTAATAACAAGTGAAGTATCCATAAATATAAAATGACTGAAACTTAAAACACTTGGATAAATGTCAGATTTTCCTTGGGTCAGAAACAACACCGGATACTTATTTTGCTTATGCCGAACCCTGTAGAAAGAGTTTTAAAATACAGAACACTCTTTAACATATTCCTAAGGAAAAGGAATCTTTTCAACAGTGTTTCTAGCACACAAAGTAGAAACCAACACACGACACATAAACAGGTCAACTGATGCACACTCACCAGTGATAAGTTTCCACCCTTTAAGAACTTCAATTGTTTTGTGTCTTCCCAGACTACAGTAATTTACTGCATACAGATTAAATACTGCCAGATGCAGACGTAATCCCTAGTTCTAAGACAGTCCTTAATGTGACAAGTATTGGCTACTGCCAGAAAAATGTACTTTCCTTGTATTTGACTGTACTGAAAATACCCAGAACTATGTTGAAACTGTAGAATATGTATTACTTGGTCTTTATTTTCCTTATACAGTACCCTGAAGGAAACACCTTCCAAACTGATGCAAACCCAAGATAAGCATGCTGAGTAGTGCTCTGTTATCTTTTCTGCACCATCACTAAATACCATTCAATCCCTTTTAGCATCTCCACTGCCTTGTTCTGACTGTTCAACAAAGTAAATGAATAATTTATCCACTGTCAACTCTCACATCTAGCTTATAAGGTAGTAACTTGGGGGTCATCGTTGACCACAAGATGAACATGAGCCTGCAATGCGATGCGGCGGCTAGTAAAGTGACCAAAACGCTGGCTTGCATCCATAGATGCTTCTCAAGCAAATCCCGGGACGTCATTCTCCCCCTGTACTCGGCCTTAGTGAGGCCGGAGCTGGAGTACTGTGTCCAGTTTTGGGCTCCACAATTCAAAAAGGATGTGGAGAAGCTTGAGAGAGTCCAGAGAAGAGCCACGCGCATGATCAGAGGTCAGGGAAGCAGACCCTACGATGACAGGCTGAGAGCCCTGGGGCTCTTTAGCCTGGAAAAGCGCAGGCTCAGGGGTGATCTGATGGCCACCTACAAGTTTATTGGGATGACCACCAGTATCTGGGGGAACGTTTGTTCACCAGAGCGCCCCAAGGGATGACGAGGTCGAATGGTCACAAACTACTTCAAGATCGTTTCAGGCTGGACATAAGGAAGAACTTCTTTACTGTCTGAGCCCCCAAGGTCTGGAACAGCCTGCCACCGGAGGTGGTTCAAGCACCTTCATTGAACACCTTCAAGATGAAACTGGATGCTTATCTTGCTGGGATCCTCTGACCCCAGCTGACTTCCTGCCCTTTGGGCGGGGGGCTGGACTCAATGATCTTCCGAGGTCCCTTCCAGCCCTGATGTCTATGAAATCTATGAAATATATTCAACAATGTTGTATGGTCAGAGATATCACTTGACTATAAATCATTTTCTGAGTTAGCCAGCAGCCACTGTCTGACCCTAGAATCCAACATCAAATATTTCCCATGTGATTTTGAACAAAATCTTTGCTCTTCTTAATCTCAATCACAGAAAATCAGGGTTGGAAGGGACCTCAGGAGGTCATCTAGTCCAACCCCCTGCTCAAAGCAGGACTATTCCCAGCTAGATCATTCTAGCCCAGGCCTTGTTTAGCTGGATTATAAAAACCTCCAAGGATGGAGACTCCACAACCTCTCTGGGTAACCTGATCTAGTGGTTTACTTACTATCCTCCAAGTGAGAGAGTTTTTCCTAATATCTAACCTAAACTTCCCTTCCTGCAACTTGGGACCGTTGTTCCTTGTTCTGTCATCTGCCACCACTGGGAACAGTCCAGTTCCATCCTCTTCCGAACCCGAACCCCACTTCAGCTAGTTGAGGGCTGCTATTAAATCTCCCCTCAGTTTTCTCTTCTCCAGACTAAATAAGCTCAGCTCCCTCAGCCTCTCCTCATCAGTCATACGCCCCAGCTCCCTAACCATTTTGTTGCTCTCCGCTGGACTCTCTCCAATTTGTCTACAAATTGTTGGGGGCCCAAAATTGGACACAGTATGCCAGATGTGGCCTCACCAGTGCTGAATAGAGGAGAGTAATCACTTCCCTTGATCTGCTGGCAGTGCCCCTACTAATGCAGCCCAGCATGCCATTAGCCTTCTTTGTAACAATAGCACACTGTTGGCTCATTGAGCTTCATGTCCACTGTAACCTCCAGGTCTTTTTCTGCAGAGCCGCTGCTTAGCCAGTCAGCCCCCAGTTCCTCTACCAGGATTGTTCTGTCCTAAATGTAGGACTTTGCACTTGTCATTATTGAACCTGATGAGATTTCTTTTGGTCCAATCTGCCAATTTGTTGAGGTCTCTCTGAATCCTAGCCCTACCTTCCAGCGTATCTATTCTGCCCCACATCTTGGTACCATCTTTATGCTTCTGTCTAAAATGATTGCCTGTGTCAAATCCCCACTTAGTTTTTGATCCTGCAGTGTGGTCTGTACTCTAGCTCTCATACACGAGAGCACCCTTGTATTTGCTTAACTTTAAGCATATAAGTAATCTGACCTTTATGGAATTCTTCATGTGGATAAAATTAGGTACATGCTTCATTAGCTGGGAACCTGAGTGAATTTTCTCCGTGGAGAGGATTTCTTTATTGATGGTCATCTGGTGGAAGTAGCAGAGCTGCTTCTGTTGACCCCCATCACCCTTTTTTCTAATTTAAGGGGAGTGAAGGTGTCTGTCAGGAGGGGATGGAGGCAAGAATGAAGAATGCTGAAGTAGAGATCTCCTGTACCCAAACCACCAGTTATATAAGGTCCCTGAGAGAGGCAGTAGGCCAAGGTAAGTTAGAATGGCCAGCTTGGGTTGAAGGGACTACAAATGGTCCTGGATGCTGAAAACAATGTGGTGTTGTACCAACAAATGGGTAAAAATTTATTTCCAGATGATAGATAAAACTCTTAACTAGCACTGGGCAGAGAACAAATCCCTGTAAGAACACACTAGAAGGAAAACCTGTTAATGGAAATCATTACTTCTATTGCTTTGGGGGATTTTTCAGCCATTCGATTTGTGCTATATTGATTCTGCAAGCATAAACGTGAGTAAAATTTATAGATTTGTCAGAGTGCTAGATAGATTTTTGCAGCCTGGCACTAACAAAATAGATTTGTCAGTTTTGTAGCTGATACTTGTATGAAATTTCATTTTTTACTGATTTGAGGAAGCATTTTAATGGTAGATTTTTTTTTTATGTTAACTTTATCACTGGACTTTTAAACTTTTATTTTTTAATTTTTACACTTTAATTGAGACAACTACCATTAACTATTTGTTTTAGTAATTTAAGTTGTTGATTATGTATGCATGGTTCATGGTTAAAGACAAAGTTTGCATACACATCTATCTGTTTGTGTATATGCACTCATCCCTTCTGTCTACATGGACTATGTATAATACCTGGTGTTATAAGCCAAATGAACATTCGTAATACATATGTAATTAGCACAGCCTAAGGTCTTTCAAACAATAATAGAGTAACAGGGTTAGAAGGGATCTCAAGGGCCATTTGGTCCAACCCCAATTGGCAAAGGCAAATACTGAAGTTCAGAATTTCTACAGTGTAACAAAACGTGACTTAATTCTTATTATGTTTATTTCTATCAGTCATTTAATTTCTTAAATATAGGAACATTAAAACATGTCATGTAACGCCTCAATAAAGCTAAAGTTTTCCTTAAGGTATTCCCTAAGGTATTCTATAGTTCAGTTTAAGGGTGACTAGTTTAAAACATCAAAAACAATTGCTTAAATAGCGCTGAAGGTTTCTCTTAGGCCAGTTTGTTGGATTTACAAAAAAAATGCTCATGGCATTCCTTAGTAAAAGCACTGTCATCCACTTCTATGGGATATTGCTAGTAACTCTGAGATACATAGACTATATAAAATGAAGAGAAATATGTCTGCAGAAATGAAAACATTCCTTAGTCCAGATGACCCCTGAAGGTGGCTGGAGGCTCCCCCTATGGTTGGTCTGAAGTGTCAAGGGGATTTTCATAGTCCTTTATGTATTCAGGGACTTTTGAAGTTGTTCCTATGAGACCTCTTATTTTCTATTGAACACTTGCAAACAGATTCTGCAATTTTGGTTTCCCTGCTTCTTCTGGCAATGTCCTGTAGATGGCAGAGGTATATAACAGATACGTTTGATTCCTTTTGTGTTATGAAATTTCAAGTTTCCTTGATTCCAAATATTGTATTTCTGTATTAATCCAAATTTGAATGAAAATTCTTCCTTTTAAGCAATTCCTTTTTAATATACAAAGTAATTCCTTTTAACTTATATCTTTAAATATTTTTCTCTCATTTACTATTTTGAGAGGGCAGCAACTGTTGTAAAAAGAAAGCAATCAAACTAACCCAAAATTATTTGTCATTGTTTAACATATAGATGTTTCAAGAACTTTAGGCCAGGTTCTATTCTACCTATCAGGTACTTAAGTGGAGTTAATGCAATTCTAATTTCATCCTGCTTAAGTCCCTGAAAAACTATTAATGCAACAAGGGCGTAGGTCCTGCTTCCTTCTCACTGCTTTTTTGGTGACTCAATGGGCATGTCTACATGAGATGCTAAATGTGCAGTAGACTAACTCTATTGCGCATTAGCACATAACATCAAAAAAGTGCTAATACACAGTAGAATTAATCTACTGCACATTAGCATTAAAAAAAAATCCATGTGCTGGCACTACTGCACAGTAGTGCTAATTATGGCGCATTAAGTTAGTACCTGTTTAGTATAGGCACTAAACGTAATGCACCATAACTACAGCGCGTTAATTAACATGTAGACATGCCCAATCTTAAGGCGGAATACAATCACACTTAGGCACCTAAGTCTACTTAGACACCCAACAGGTGGCATAAAATCTGGGTTTAACCAGTTTTAACTAGCAGATGTCTGGTTCATCTTTATAATTTAGTGCAGTTATAACTTGACTGATCTATTGGGTCTTAGAGTTAATTTCTATAGGGAAATATACTCTTGTTCATTATTGCGTTCAATCTTTGGGTAAGGTATTTAGCTAGCAAGGGATAGAGAAAGGAAACATTCTATCTGATATTTCTCAGGGAATTTAGAACGCAGTTTCAATTTACCTGGCTTTGCATAACCTCTGTGGGCTAGATTCTATTCCACTCTTTATGGATCAAAGGGTGTATTTACACCCTATCCCAGGCATATCCAGGGAGAGATGCCCTTGAGCACTCCCTGCCTACTTGCTTCCTCTTGTGCCAGCTAGACCTGGAAATGTGGGCATTCAATTATCTGCTCTGATTCCACTCTAAAGATTTGGGGCAGGAATTCCTACAAATATAACACAATCTCAATACCATAGCCACTCAAATCAACAGAATCAGACTCAGACCCTGATCTGACCTGCTAAATACCAGTCTTGCGAAAAGAACAACAGAATCCTTCTACAGCTCCCAGATTCAACACCTTGGTGACATCATTAGTGACCTCCAAACACTTTTGGAAAATGACAACCATCTCAAGGCAGTCAGGGGGACAAACTTGTCCTGACTTACATGTAGCCCTCCAACCTCAAGCAGCCTTTCTCCAGAAACTAGCTACCTAACTCCTATTCTCACCAAAGTATCAGGCTTTGCAATGGACCTGTATGCCAGCTTTGCCCCTTCATCAACACAAACCTCATAATCACTGTACCAAATAACACAAATTATAACATCTGAGGTTTATTTATCCACTCCTCTAGCGACATCATCTGCTCACAGTGCCCTTCTGCTGTCTCATTGCACAGACAGGGTCGGGTGATCCTTATATGACAAAATGAATGGACACCACTCTGACCTCACATCGAGAAATATGCAAAAACCTGTGGCACCAATAGGTGTCTACTACAGGCCACCCAACCAGGGAGAAGAGCTAGACCGGGAATTCTCAGGTCAGCTTGCGGAGGCAGTTAAGTCAAAGGATGTGGTGATCATGGGTGACCTAAACTATCTGGACATCTGCTGGGAAGAGCAGTCAGCCGGGTCTGACCACTCACATAGTCTCCTAGCCGAGTTACAGGACCTCCATCTAACCCAGGAGGTGCACAGTCCCACCAGGGGAAATGCCTTGTTGGACCTGGTCCTGGCCACAGGTGACAACCTGGTGAGGGGACTGTGGGTGCTCAACCACCTGGGAGATAGTGACCATCACCTACTGGAATTCACCATCCAGTGAAAAGTGTCAAAGGTCTGCAGCAAGGCAGCAGCCCTGGACTTCAGGAGGGCAGATTTCAATGAGGTAATGAGACTAGTCAGGGAGGTTCTGAGGTCCCGGAAGTGAGGGGAATTGGGAGTCCAAGAAGAGTGGTTATTCCTTAAGGAGACGATCCTCCAAGACCAAAGGGTGACAATCCCAACACGCATCAAAGGGGACAAGAGCGCTCAAAAGCCCCCATGGCTCACCAAAAGCATCCAGGAACGTCTCAAAGCTAAAAAGGAGGCATACACCCAATGGAAAGGAGGGGCCATCACCAGGGAGGATTATACCTCCTTGGCTCGAGATTGTAATGGGGCTGTTAGGAAGGCTAGGGCAGAGATGTAACTGGGACTAGCGACCCAGATCAAGGATAACAGGAAGTCCTTTTTTAAATACATAGCGGGTAAAAAGAAGGTACCAGGTAACATGGGGCCCCTGCAGGACACACTAGTAAATATGGTGGTTGCACCAGACAACAAAACTAATCTCTTTAACAATTTCTTTGACGCCATTTTTCTGAGCAGGGACCAGGTCATCACGCCCACCGAGATCCCCGACGGTCCCAGGGGAGGCACAGCCAGGCCCAGGGTCAGTGAGGACCTAGTCAGGGAACTTCTGGTGGGACTAGATGTGTTCAGATCAGCAGGTCCTGACGATCTTCATCCCAGAGTGTTGAAGGAGGGTCCAGAGGATGGCCACTCACATGATCAGGGAGCAGCCGGGCAGGCCCTATGAGGGGAGGCTACGGGACCTGAACCTGTTCAGCCTCCACAAGAGAAGGCTGAGAGGGGATCTGGTGGCCGTCTATAAACCGACCAAGGGGGACCAGCAGGCAATGGGAGAGTCCCTGTTCCCCTGAGCACTACTGGGAGTAACAAGTGTTGTGAATCAGAGCAGCTGCCGGCAGCCACCTGACTCACGCCGGAGTGTTTAGATTTAGAGCTTGGCAGGTAGGTAGTGATGGATGGAGTGGAATTAACCAGGCACAGACACGTGTAGGTTACAGGAGTTTGTTTACTTACGTTGCCTAGATAGTGATGGATGACGCAGGTGAGCCTTTGTTCCGTTACAGCTTCGGTTACAGAGTTGAGTATACGCATATAACTTCGGTTACAGAGTCGGGTACACGCACGCAGTCAGGTTACAACGGGATAATGACGGACGTGGCGCCGGAACGAACGGTCGAGCTTGCAAGACTTTCTACGTTAAACTATTTATAGGCAGAGGTGTTTTACAGGAATATCCAATGGTGAACCGTTATATGGAATCTTTAATTTTTGGCAGGTGGCAGCTCTTTGTCTCCTCAAGTTACAAGGTAGTGGGTTAGGTTTCTCTACCTGTTACGTGTGTGCTACGTGTGAGGAGCTTACGCTTATTTTTGGACCAATTATATATAGTTTCCCCTAGCATTTTATTTCAGCTGACCAATTATCTACAGTACTCCGGCCGCGTTTTGTTTCAAGGAATTTTTGGCAGGGAAGTCTTTTAACCCTTAATCGTCAAAATGAGGATGATTTGAATGGTATCTCTTGCTCAGTGGCATGGGCACAATTTAATTGGGTTGTGACAACAAGGAATAACGGCCATAAGTTGATGGAGAGTAGATTCAGGCTAGATATCAGGAGGCACTACTTCACAGTCAGGGCAGCTAGGCTCTGGAACCAACTTCCAAGGGAAGTGGTGCTCGCTCCTACCCTGGAGGTCTTCAAAAGGAGTCTAGATAATCACCTAGCCGGGGTCATTTGACCCCAGCATTCTTTCCTGCCCATGGCAGGGGGTCAGACTTGATGATCTGCTTAGGTCCCTTCTGACTCTACCAACTATGAAACTATGAAAACACTGCAGCCTCTCTGGACATGCCATCCCTATCCTCAGAATGGCTGTTCTTAAACAACAGAGTTTAAAAAAATAACTTGAGCACAATATTGTGGAACAAGAGGTCATCCAAAGCCATGAATGACAAGTGCCCCTGGCGGCTGCGGGGGCTTAGTGGTGGCGGGAGCATGGCAGCGGTAAGTGGGAGCTCCCGCAGACGCCGCCAGTGGTGTCAGTGGTTGGGGGGGTGGCAAGTGGTGACCAACCCCTTTTTGTAGGGTGTGCACCACCACGCTCAGGGGGTGCACCTGCACCCAGGTGCACCCCCTACGCATCACCCCTGTCCACAGCTTTGATAGTGTTAAGTGTAGTCTAAACTGGGACTTGTACCATTACCTGAATTAGCTCTTATGTCCCTATGGGCTTACTGCTTTGTTGTTCTCTCCAACCTGCTCTCTCTCAGCAATGCCCTCTCTCCTTTCTCTTCTTTCCCCTCACTTCCCTGTCTTTTATAATTAAATCACTCCAGCTATTTGATAGCTTACTCTCTATGTATCCTTTTATAGTGACTGATGAAGTAAGCTGTTGATCATGAAAATGTATGCATCTCTGATTCAGTTAGTCTATAAGGTGCACATTTACATTTTGCCAATGCATTCAAGGCATCTCTGTAAATATCACAGTTTTGTCCAATGCCAACTTAATCTGAATGATGTTATAGTTCTATATCCAATGTTTCCTAGAAGCCCAGGTCTTTTATGTTAGCAGTTATTTTTATTGATTAAATTTGTAATCTTATCTTTAAAAAAAACAAAAACAGTACTTCAACAAGAACTGTATAACTTAAAAGCTATGCTGATTTTCTGTTCTTAACTCTTTCAGTCATCATAGAAATCTGGCCTAGAAGGGCACATCAAGTGGTCATTTAGACCAGTGGTGCTTACAGTGCAGTGGAGATTTGGCCCCATGGGGAAGATGAATGGTATGGGGCCTGTCCACAGGCCAAATCAGGCCCCTGGACCCTGATCTTGGCAGGGTAGTAGTGGCATGGGGCCCCTGGAGTCCAATCCTGGCTGAGCAGGGGTGCTGCGGGTACCAGGGACCTGATCCTGGTGTATGGGGACTGGGTGGAGGTGGTGTGGGGCCCTGGAGCCTGACCCTGGCCAGGCAGAGGCAGCATGGGTACCTACATGGCCCCCATCTGGCTGAGATAGAGCTCTAGTGGCCTCTCACTGTCTCTACCCAGGCAGGATCAAGATCCAGGAGCCTGCATTGCCCTCACTTGGCCCCTACATTTTGGGATCAGGCCCTGCACTGCCCTGCATGTCCAATCTAGCACATAGGCCAGAGCCTGTAGAGCTCCCCACAGGCCAGATGGCATGGTGCTGGGGCCTAGATCTGTCTCATGTGCCAGGGCTGAGCACATCTGGTCTAGACCATTCCCTTGCCTTGAGGAAGAATCAAATATGCCTAGTCTAACGTAGTTTTAAAATTATGCACTGAATGAGACTTCACAACCTCCCTGAGTAGCCTGTTCTTGTGTTAAATTATCTGTCAAATTAGAAATTTAGGAGGGAAAAACCCAAACTAACAAAAATAGGTTTTTTAAAGCTCAATACTTTTGGCTGCAGTGCATTTTCCTATGCAGAGTGGACTTTTGAACATCAACCTCTTTACAGCAACCTCCAACATACTGGAAACTGTTGTTCTTCAGTTTAGACTGAATATTCCCAGTTTTTTCCACCTCTCCACAAAGGCTGTTTTTTCTAACCCTCTTACAGTAGTGTAACTTGGAGTGAGCAAGCAGGGCACCAACTAAGTAGGGGCCCCAGAATTGTGCCCCCGCCCCCACACAATCTGCATCTGGGTAGTGGAAACAGCCCCATAGCATTGCTCTTGCAGCAGCACCCGGGTGTCCAGACACTGAAGTGTTTCTGTAGGAGGAAGAGCTGTGAAAGGCAGACCATGTTGTAGGAGCAGCAGCAGCAGCCAGTGACTGCTCTTGATGTAGGTACAAATGCACTGTTTGGATAGACTTAGAAAAACTTTCATGTATCACAATACCCTTCCTATGGTCTCTTGGAGAGAAACAGACACAGCAGAGCTAAGTAGCAGGTGGAACCAAAGCTTGTGTAAAACTTTATATACAAATAAAAATAGGATATAAAAGAAACAGATGCAGTAAACACCTGATAACGGAAGAACAGGACCATTTGGGGGGTTGTTATCACCTGTGAAGTGAAGAGATTAGCTATCAAGTAGATTGTAACAAACTATGAATTTATTGTCTGTTAAGTCCCTGTTTCTTAGTGTCCAATAGCCTAATGAATATTTGTTCCCAGGCACCTCTTTTAATGGTGTTTTGTAAATCCTTTGAATGCAAGAACTGCGAAGTTAGTCATGGAATGTTTTTTTTTCCCCCTGTTCTAGTATCTCTGTCCTTTATCTTTTTTCGATGATCATTCACTCTGGTGCATAGTTTTTGTCTGGTTTTACCCACATAGTTTCCATGAGACCATTTGATTCATTGAATGAGGCATACCACATTCTGGGCTATATGTGTATGATCCATGGCTTTGGATGGCTTTGTTGTAAGGAGTGTTGCTTGTTGTGGTAGTGAGATGAGTTGACAGGTCTTGCATTTATTAAGGCAGGGCTGAGTCATATTAGGTGCCTTGAT
>NW_005841842.1:4300635-4306101 GCF_000455745.1 Alligator sinensis | reverse complement strand
AGCAGGAATTTAGCAGGGATGATGAGTTAGGCATGGTTATAGGGTTGTTTGAAGGCCAGGAATGAGGGAAATTGGGAATATTTCTCTCAAGGTCTGGCTTTCAGAGATTATACAGCAAACAAGGTTATCGCTTTTGCCAATGAAAAAAAAAAGCCAAGACTCAGTATTCCATTTCCACATATATAAAACAGCTTCTTCTAAAGGCACTGCCAGAAAACATTATAGCCAGGGATCTCAAAAATGTGTCAAGTGTTTAGCAAATTTTATGCACGAGAATTTAAAACTAATCGTACATTGAGGGAGACAGAAATATATTTCTGCAGAGATGAGAACAGAATCTCACTGTTATGTAGACTGCTGATACCACTGTTCTGGCTATTGCGTTAGTTGTAAGACTGGAAAACTTAAGTTTTCCTTGCATTTCTCAGAGCAAAATATTTCTAATTTATTAAAGGAAATGACATGCTAATATCCACTGGTCATTAGAAAGTGGAGATGTTTCCACTGATCCACATACTAACATGTTAAGAGATGATTTTGTTCTTCTCAGGAGTAAAAAATGCCCTAGATACAAGGAATGCATTTTGTGAAGGGCACATAACTAACTTTAATAAGCAATCCATCTGTTGCTATTGATGAAGATCTGGCAATGACTGCAGAAATCACTGTTTATCTCCATGATTGTCCCAGTATTGTCACAACTGCTTATTCTGCCAGAGTACTGCTATTTGTTCATGAAAATGCTTGAAAATATTCCACCAGCTCAAGCTGCACTGGTATTAATAACTTCTGGCAGCAACTATTCTCAAAGATACAATCAATGGTAAATCAAAAGTTCTGTGAATGGAGACTGGAAATCTGTACAGATAACTCTAACTGAAATACCTGGTGCTTTTAGAACACTTGTCAAATCTGGTTGCATAAAAGGCAGTAAAAATTGTGCAAGCATCAAAATCTAATCTACAAAGCACTGCTCTGTGTTCGTGGCGGTGAATAAAATGAGGGGTGTGCCATCTCCTGTAGTGAAGATACCTGAGCTAGCTTTTAATGAGCTGTTTTGGCTCCCTGTGGCAGCACAGACCTAAGGGAGGCATTCTGTTATTTAGTCTGATGTTTCAAAGTTCCTGGAACAAAAAACCCAGCCTGGATGACCAGAACCTAAGAGGAATTCTGTTGTTTTCTCTGGGCATGTAGGGGCTTATATAACAAATCTAGGAGCTGCTTTGCACTCCATAGTAAAGAATGCCTTGCAAGTCTACATGTAGGCATCTGGACCAGCTTGTGTTGGGTGGGTGGGGGGATGGCAGAGCCCCCTCTGGGGGCACCCTTGGGGTCCTAAGAGCACTCCACCTCCAGGGAATTCCCCAGGGTCCCCAACAGGAGCATGGGGGTGGGGTACAAGGCCTGGGAAAGGGCCTCACACAGTACTGGCTGCAGTCTACTTCATCTACTGGATGAAGACATTGAACAAAACTGACCCCAGGACCAACCTCTGGGGCACACCATTTGATACCAGCTGCCAGCTAGACATCGAGCCATTGACTACTACTCCCTGAGCCTGATGCTCCAGCCAGTTTTCTATCCACCTGACAGTCCACTCAGTCAGGCTGTATGTACTCCCTTAGCTTCCCTGTGAGAATGCTGTGGGAGACCATAATCAAAAACCTTGATAAAATGAAGGTACACCATATCCACCAGTCTCCCCACATCCACAGAGCCGGTTACCTTGTCATAGAAGGCAGTCAGGTTGGTCAGGCATGACTTGCCCTCGGTGAATCTATGCTGACTGTTCCTAATCACCTTCTTCAAGTGCTTAGAAATGGATTCCTTGAGGATCTGCTCCATGATTTCTCCAGGGACTGAGGTGAGGCTGACTGGTCTGTAATTCCCTGGATCCTCCTTCTTCCCTTTCTTAAATATGAGCACTATGATTTCCCTTTTCCAGTCATCTGGGACCTCTCCTGATTGCCATGAGTTTTCAAAGATGATGGCCAATGGCTCTGCAATCACATCAGCCAACTGCCTCAGCACCCTCAGGTGCATCCCATCCAGCCCCATGGACTTGTACATGTCCAGCTTTTCTAAGTAGCCCCTGACTTAGTTTTTCACCACTGAGGGATGCTTACCTCCTTCCCAAACTGTGCTGCCCAGTGCAGTAGTCTGGGAGCTGATCTTGTCTGTGAAGACTGAGGCAAAAAGGCATTGAGCACTTCAGCCTTTTCTGCATCCTCTGTCACAAAGTTGCCTCCCCCATTCAGTAAGAGACCCACACTTTCCCTGATCCTCCTCTTGTTGCTCACATACTTGTAGAAACCCTTCTTGTTGCCCTTTACATCCCTTGCTCGCTGCAACTCCAGTTGCACTTTGGCCTTCCTGATTTCATCCCTGCATGCCCAAGCAATGCTCTTATATTCTTCTCTAGTTAGTTGTCCATGTTTCCACTTCTTATAAGCTTCGTTTTTGTGATTTAGTTTACTGAAGAGTTCCCTGCTAAACTAAGCTGGTCTTCTGCCAGATTTGCTAGTCTTCCTGCACACTGGGATGGTTTGTTCCTGCACTCTCACTGAGGATTCTTTGAAGTACAGCCAGCTCTCCTGGACTCCTCTCCCCCTCAATCTGGCTTCTCAGGGGATCCTGTGCATAAGTTCCCTGAGCAAGTCAAAGTCTGCTTTTCTGAAGTCCAGGGTCCTTACTCTGCTGCTCTCTATCTTTTCCTCAGGATCCTGAACTCACTCATCTTGGTCACTGCTGCCCAAGTCGCCATTCACTAGTACATTCCCCACCAGCTCTTCCCTGTTAGTGAGCAGCAGCTCAAGAAGAGCATGGCCCCTAGTTGGCTGCTCCAGTACTTACACCAGGAAGTTGTCTCCAGCACTCTCCAAAAACTTCCTGGATTGCCTGTGCCCTGCTGTATTGCTGTCCCAGCAGATGTCAGAGTGATTTCAGTCCCCCATGAGAACCAGGGCCTGTGATCAGGAACCTTCCACTAGCTGTTTGAAGAAAGTCTTATCTACCACTTCCTCCTGGTCTGGTGGTCTGTAGCAGACCCCCACCACAGCATCACCCTTGTTGCTCTCCCCTTTGACCCTAACCCACAGACTCTCAACAGCCCTTTCCCAGCTTCATACTGGGGCTCTGTGCAATCATATGGCTCTTTTACATAAAGTGCAACTCCTCATCCTTTTCTTCCTGCCTGTCCTTCATGAACAGTTTGTACCCATCCATGGCAGTGCTCCAGTCATGCAACTATCCCACCAAGTCTCTGTTATTCCAATCACATTATAGTTCCATGCTTGTGAAAGGACTTCTAATTCTTCTTGCTTATTTCCCAGGCTCTGCATTTGCGTACAGCAGTGGTCTCCAACCTTTTTATGGTGAAGATCACTTTTTGTAAGTAAACAGCACCCCAGGACATACTGCCCCTGGCCCCACCCTCCTGGCCCTTGCCCAGCCCGGGTGGCAGAAGGCATGGCTCAGCCCAGCCATGTATGTCCTGCTGCTCCCAATCATGAAGCCTCTGCCGGATGGAGATCAACGGTCAGAGGCTCCACGATTGACCACTGGTTCTTGACCACTGGTATACAGGTACCTGAGGTAACTAGTTGATTGCCCTGATTTCTCAGAAAGTATGAGAGCACCTCCCCTGTTGCCCTCTCCTGCATGCTCTTCCTATTTTATACAATTATTTTTTTAAGTACATTTTTTGCTGTTGGAGATCTTTAGCTACATTTCTCTGACAAATTGCTTTGCAAGAACTGGGTGCATCTACACTTGCAAATGCTCTGGGGTGGGTTTGCTGTAGAGTAATTTACTGTACAGTAAATCTACCCAGACAGGCGTCTACACATGTGAGGAAGCGGGAGCAGATTTGCTGCTCATGGCAGCAATCTGCTCCCATACCTGTTGGCCCTTCACCAGCCCCCTGCAGCAGCCAGGGGAGCTCTAGGGTCCCCCTGGGTGCTAGCCCAAGGGTTGGCAGGGAGCACTGAGTCAGAAGACAGCTGTCTCCTGGTGGGAGCTGGGACATTGTTCCCTGGCCCAGGAGCTGCCTGCTGATGGCGCAGACTCTGCCACTGGAGCCCAGGCAGGGACAATGTCCCCCTGCCCTGACAGCACGGAGCTCCCAGCCTCCATTCCATGATAGTGATCGTGAGGCCCCAGGCTGGGAGAGTCTTAGCCCTAGCTTCACAGTCATATAACCAAATACTAAATGACTGTGCCGAAACAACTGTGCAGTCCATTGCTTTTGTAGACACAGTCATTAAGTAATCCAGAGTAAATCTGCTAACTGTATTTACAGGTAGAAAATGTACTCGCAATTAGAGCAAATTGCTATGCAGTAAGTGTCTGCACATGTAGATGGTGATGCTTATTATTCAGTAATTTGCTCTAATCTCAAGTAAAGCATCTTGTATAGGTACTGTCTGCTAACTGATTGGATCTTGGAATATTATTAAATAATTGTGACATTAGGTAGTAAGTTTTCCCAGCAAAGATCACTTAAGGTGTTAAAAGTAAGGATACAATGTTATTCCACCTAGTGGACAACCAAAGTGCGACTTGAAACTAACTTTGACTAAAGGGTAGGAATAATTTTGTTATCCACTCTTCATGATTTCCCTTTGGGATCCAGGATCAGGACCCAGACAGTAAGACTGTGATAACAAAATCTGCTGAGGACTCCCAGGAGTGGGCCCTGTCATACTAGGGGCATCAGAGCATCATACAAGAAGGAGTGAGAGGATGTCTATATGACATGATCCAGTGCCATGTAGAGACACCAAGATACAGCTCATTATACAAGCTCAGGAACCAGGAGCAGCTCTGGTGCATCAATGCAGATATTCTCCTTCTGGGACCTGAGTTAGTACATGTTCAGAGCCAATATGAGGATCTCTACACAATGCTCCATATACACATTCCCTGAGTGACCTTGAGAACTTGAGCAATGGCAACTGGGTGAAGTATAACAGATTATAGTGAAGACCAGGTTCAGCTCTAAGCTGGGAGTGCACCATTTGAAAGTGGCGGTAAAGAGACCTGGGTATAATAGCTGATCCCAGGGTGCCTAGCCCAAAGAATTACCAATGATGCGCAGCATCTAAGGTGCCCCAACAGTTGCAGCAGCCTTGGGACTGACTTGACTTGACTTGACTCGAGGGTGCCTAACCCACCAATCTGGTGGAGACCCAGAAAGACTGTAGGATGTACCAGTCAAGGCATTTCCTTTGAAGTCCAAAAGAATATCTGTTAGGATGCAGACAAAAGAAGCCTGTTTCATTTCTCTCTCTCTCTCTCTCTCTCTAGGTACCATATCCAAACAGGACACTGGTGACCATGGTCTTCCACAGATCTCTTCTCTTTGAGGCATATAGAAATTCCAGTGTTGATAACAGTCATCCATTTGGATAGACTCGACCTCTGTTTTCTATGATCTCTCCTTTCTTCACTATTTCCAGTTATGAC
>NW_005841842.1:4290225-4300204 GCF_000455745.1 Alligator sinensis | reverse complement strand
GTTAGCAAAAACTTGCACAGTAGTAGATACTTCTTAAGGACACGATCACTGTACTTAGAACAATGGCTTCTTTGTCTTATCTTGTTTCTTGCTGTAGCTGATTTTACAGCACACAGACAGATTCACTTGCTGCATTTTACTCAGAAAATGGTTAACACAGTTAAAATGATTACTTAACATAAGCAAAGCACATTCTGCCTTGTGGTCAGCGGCATTGCTAGGCCACAGGTCATGCCTTGTATTCAGCTGCAAAGCTAATACTTCTTAATAATCTAAATTATTGTTAACCTAACAGTATGCTATCAGAAAACTATTTTATTTCAGGGTAATAACAAACATGCTCACCACACCTTCAAGATGCGCCTTAAGGACCACATCTCAGTTGCTTCAATTCTCTGTTCCATACTTGGTGATATTGTCCAGCATTCTGATGCATACATGAGGACTAGTATAACATAACCACCCATTGTTTCTTTTAGCCCACAGGTGAGCAAAATGGCCGATCCGGCCAGTAGCCGGACTCCATTTCCCAGTAGCCCCTGCCTGCATGGCTAGGGCTGGTCTCCATGGAGACCCCAGTCACAGTTGCGCAGGAAAGCTCAAGGCTGGAGTTGCCATGGAGACCAGCCGCAGCCGCACTGGCAGCGCACGTGGCAGAGCAGGGCAGGGGGCTGCTCTGGAGTTGCTGGGATCTTGCAATGGGGGCAGCTTGTTCCAGAGCCAGGCCAGAGCCGTGATCTGTAGCCTGCACACTCTGGGCAGGGGTGCACAAGCAGGGGATCACAGCTGTGCCCCAGCTCCTTGCAGTGGTAACAGCCTAGTCTGGAGCCGGGGCACAGCCATGATCCCCCGCTTGTGTGCCCCTGCCTGGAGCATGGCATAGGCAGGAAAGTGCTGGGTCTAGATGACCCCCGCTAGATACTCATCTAACCTCCTCTTGAAGACTCCCAGGGTAGGGGAGAGCACCACCTCCCTTGGGAGCCCGTTCCAGACCTTGGCCACTCGAACTGTGAAGAAGTTCTTCCTAATGTCCAATCTAAATCTGCTCTCTGCTAGCTTGTGGCCATTATTTCTTGTAACCCCCGGGGGCGCCTTGGTGAATAAATACTCACCAATTCCCTTCTGTGCCCCCGTGATGAACTTATAGGCAGCCACAAGGTCGCCTCTCAACCTTCTCTTGCGGAGGCTGAATAGATCCAGTTTCTCTAGTCTCTCCTTGTAAGGCTTGGTCTGTAGGCCCTTAACCATACGAGTGGCCCTTCTCTGGACCCTCTCCAGGTTATCCGCATCCCTCTTGAAGTGCGGCGCCCAGAATTGCACGCAGTACTCCAACTGCGGTCTGACCAGTGCTCGATAGAGGGGAAGTATCACCTCCTTGGACCTATTCGTCATGCATCTGCTGATGCACGATAAAGTGCCATTGGCTTTTTTGATGGCTTCGTCACACTGCCGACTCATGTTCATCTTGGAGTCCACTAGGACTCCAAGATCCCTTTCTACTTCCGTGCCACCCAGCACGTCATTCCCTAGGCTGTAGGTGTGCTGGACATTTTTCCTCCCTAGGTGCAGCACTTTGCATTCCTCCTTGTTGAACTGCATTCTGTTGTTTTCTACCCAGATCATGGCTTTGCCCTGATTCTGAAGCAAGCTGGCAACATCGTAAGTTCCCAGCAGCTCCAGAGCAGCCCCCTGCCCTACTCTGCCTCTGGTTACTCCATGGCAAACCCAGCCTTGAGCTTTCCTGAGCAGCTGCAGCTGGGGTCTCCATGGAGACCGGCCCCAGCCATGCACATGGGCAGCTGGGAAATAGAGTCCACTGCTGACCAGATCTGGCCCATGGGCTGGACTTTGCCCGTCTCTGATTTAGCCTATCAAAATGAAAGCGAAGAGGAGACCTGATGATAAATAGATACTTTGGTGGCATAAAAGCCAGGCTGGGAAGGAAGCTATGTAAAGTAAAGAATAAATGGGTTAGAACAGGCCATGACTAAATTCAGGAGAGATGTTAGAAAGCTTCTAACAGCAGAAGAGTATGGCTGGAAGGGATATCCTGGGTTATCTAGTCCAAAGCCCTGCACAAATGAAGCATGGCAGATTCCCATGGCTCTTGCCTAGCCTTCCAGCAGAAGTACTGGTGGCAAAGCAACATAATTCATTTGAAGGTGGAGTTGACCAGGCCAGTAGAAGGGTTTGTATGGGGTGTTTTTCTGAGATAACTGGTGATGAGACTATTTGTCCTGGAAAGTCTTTCCAGTCCTCTGTCCTTTATTTCCCATACCGAACCTGGGGACTT
This sequence comes from Alligator sinensis, assembly GCF_000455745.1. Taxonomy (NCBI): domain Eukaryota; kingdom Metazoa; phylum Chordata; order Crocodylia; family Alligatoridae; genus Alligator; species Alligator sinensis. The sequence continues at coordinate 4,297,911 of NW_005841842.1, read as the reverse complement.
TAGGATGAAATCAAACATTTGATTTATGCAGTGTTCATGTGTACTGTGAGTGCTGCCATGCTATCTAACTCAATGTTTGACAAGTTACATACATTAATGACTATGTCCCTGTCTGTTTGCTAAACTTACTGTCACACTGTTAATATAAACTGCACTGCTCCATGTGGGTTGCTTCCTGAATTGGAAACAGTGTAGTCCCCTCCAGGAAGCACTACTGTTGGGTTTAGCCTGCCCCTGGGCAAACGAGGCTGCCCAGAGCACTATGTGGACATGGCTCTATTGCATCCAGTTCAGGGGGCTGCTTACCCAGAGCAGTGCAAAGTCTTTGAGGGATCTACTGCTGGGCATGATAACTTACAAGTCTGCAGTACAGATGTAGCCTTGGATACCACAGTTTAAACTCATGCTGAGAATGAGAGAAAACTGTGATTTTTGTGCCTTTGGTCAATATAAAAAAGAACCACTTGCTATCAACATACCATAAAATTATAAATAAAGATAAGGCATTTTTATGACTTCAAACCTTTTTATAAATAGGCACTTCCTTTCTTGAGGCTTTATCTTGTGGTGATTAGATGTACAGCATTTTTAGAACAATACAGATCTTAAAGTCCCTGTCACACTCCTCCTGTAGATTGTTCAATAGTTTATGTCATCTAGTAGAGAAAGAGAGAAATATCTTGGTTCAAAATCCTACTCACGGGAACTTGGAAGTAAAAATAAGAGTTAAAAATATGCTTTTGGGGAAATTATGTGCAGCAGATTTACATAACATTCATTCACCTGGAAAAATTAAAAGTTGGACACATACTTATTAGCTTTGAATCTATGGGAATCTTTTCACTCTCCACCTGATAGGGAAAAATATGTATTGTACTTGAATTTACACAGGAGGAGTGGCAAGAAGTGTTTCACAACCATGTAGGTGATTAAGATTTATAGAGCAAATTACCTCCTGAATTGCAGCAACTGGTATTGATGTCTTGTACAAAATGAACAAAGTGCTCCATGGAGCCTTGGCAGATAAGACATTAATAAATATCAGTGCTGACTTGGTTAATTAAATGATTTGCTGACGCTTCTTTTTACCACAAGTCTGCACTTTCAGGTTTAGTGCCAAAGGTTCACTATATATAGCTGAAGCCAACATTTGATGATCCCTTTTGATTCAGATCTATAACTGGCTGCTTGCTCTGTTCATTCTTGTCCAGAGCATTATTTTAAGATAAAAGACATACATAATGGTAAAGATAAAGTTGCCTAATCCAGGCCTGGAAAATAGAATACCTTCCCATGAACAGCTAGAAATCCTTGAGAAAGAAGAAGCAGATTCAAGACCGAAATGGGATAACAAGGCTCAGTATATGTTAACCTGCATAGGCTTTTGTGTGGGTTTAGGAAATGTATGGCGGTTTCCTTATCTCTGCCAGAGTCATGGAGGAGGTATGCTTTTTAATAATTTATTTAAAGAAATAGAAAGAATGAAAAGTAGCTTCAGTTTCTCATTCAGGGAAATTAGTTTATATGGAATGATGCATTGCATATTGCAATAATATTTAGTTTATCTCTGTTAAAAATTCTGTCATTGTCTCTAGCTTGCAAAACAACTCTTTCAATTTGCTTTCTAAGTATGTTGGTTATGGGTGCTTTGGAGATATTATGGAAGATATTTCTGAGGGTTTGAAATCCATGATCCATCAAGTATATTGCTTACATGAAACAGTGGAAAGTATAAAATAAATGTATCGTTTATATTGTAGTAATATATGCACAGAAAGCCATATTAAGCAAACACTAGAAACTGACAAGAATCTATTGCTTGATGGAGCTGATTTTCAAAGAAAGTGAAGCCAATATATACTTGATATATTTCAATTTCCAAGATATAATGTACTAATAAGGGAAGTCTTTTATACAGGCTACTGTCATGAAAGTATGGTTGTATGAAACTAGATGTGTATCTGTTGTCATTTAATATGAAATGACTGTCCCTTTTTCATATGCAAGAATTATTTTTAACACAGAAAATGGTCCAACAAACTCAACTCTAAAAGGTGTCTGGTAACCCATGCTTCAAGGCTTCACTGGTTGCCTGCAGGGTCCAGGCATTCTACCTTTTCATTAATGCATTGATGGACTTCTGGGTTCTTTTCACCTTCCTCTGAAACATTAGATACCTGCTCTGGGTCAAGGTGGGACATTGATTTGGGTTCCTGGGCAGCAGGTCTTGCTCTTGCACTTAGGGGCAGACTAATCCCCAGATCTGGGGTTAGGAAGGAGACTGTGAACCTGTTTTTCATTTGTTTGTTTGCCTACATCTGTAGCATGGGCAGTTTGCTTCCTAGGAACCCACACAGTATACTTTACCTAGCAAATTCTTGCCACTGCAGTAGCCAAGGCTCTGTTAACACCCTTGTCCCATCTGCTCTCTGTCCACACCTGCAAAACCTTCACTGGGTGCTTTGTGGCTTGGTAGGCAAGAAGGGTTTCTCAGGGACACCTCTGAACAAGCAGTCACCTGAAAATGCAAGAGGCTGGCCTTTGATGGCCAGAGGCCCTATTCAGTCCTATATTCCTGGGACTGTGAAAGGTTTGGGGAGGATACACTACTGTTTCCATTAAAGATCCATTAAAGAAGACATCTGCAAGTACGTATAGCTCAGAGGTTTTTCACTTGCTTTAGATAATGTATGACACATCTGTGATACCTGAGTGAATGCAAAATATCTTAGTAAGGTAGCAGTGCCAGTGTAGGATATTTTGTTGTTTAACACTTGGGGTTTTTGCTAAGTGCCTTAAAATCAAAGGCCAGATTCTATTCCATCTATTCAACAGCAAAGTAGAGTTAGGCACCTAAGTGTGATTCTATTTTACAGTGCTTGAGTCTTGAAAACCCATGAATGCATCTACTTTTGTAACACATTTTCATCTGACAGAAACACAATGAGGAGGAACACTCATCCACCTTTTGCATTAACAGAGTCCCAGGGATTTAAGCAGGGTAGAATTGCACTTAGGCACCTATGTCTATTATGTATACCTGGAATAGAATATGCCCCCATATATATACTTAGGTTGCCTTAACCTTTAATGTGAATCACAGGTCCATAGTAGAAATGTGGGGCAAATTTGAACTTGTTTGAAAAATGTTCTTGAAATGCAGTTCCCTCTCCTAAAGATACTATGCCATCCATTTTTTACAGTTCTTACCACTTTTTAGTGGGCACATCAGTGGGCCAAGTTACATCCCTACCCCCGCCCACCTGATACCCTGCACTAGGGCTTCATCCCTATGTGTCCACGATTCACTGCCACTTCAAAGTTTTTTAGAGTAAATCTGGGTCAACCACATGGACCAAGCCTGGGCACCATGAATGAGAAATTCATCTGCACATGGCTACTAGAATGGGGACTCAGCAGCAAGTCAGAATTCATGGACCATCTTCTTCAATGTCTGTCTGTATTCAGGTTCAAGATGATATGCTGTGGCCTTGAATTTAAGCTACAGCCATATAGTGCATATTTAAATCCTGCTATTGGCTGTTTCCTGGTAATTTTCCACTTGCATTCTGCTCTCAGTGGGGTGGAACGAGATGTGAAGGGGACGTTTTGTTCTGAAAGAGAAGCTCTTGTTTTGAGCTGATAGTTCAAACCACTCACAAGCCTAGTGTGATTTCTTTTTAAAATAACTACAGCTCATTAGGGCGAAGGACAGAGTTACTGATGCAAGTCAGATGTTATTGGGAGCTGTTTCTTCAGCCAGACACACACACACCAAGAATGAGATGCTTTTTAAGGGTTTTTTTCTGAAACCCATGTGCATTTTGGAGATTGTGTATGTACACACGTGTTTTTTAAGAGAAATGCCAGTGTCAAGACAGCCATGTTTTTTAGTTTCTTGACCATAACCCCACCTCTGCTTGCCAGTGTGTGCATGAGAGAACTGCAAGGTGAAAAGTCAACCTTAATGCACATAAATAGATATGCTTCTTCCTGGCTAGTCAAAGTGAAACCACACAAATTGAAGCAACTCTTCACATATCTTTCCTGTCACATCACCTCCAGGTAACAGATGGCATTTTCCATTACTTAATTGCATCTCCCCTCCTACTTTCTCACCTGATGCATGTATACCTTTCCTGTCCCAGGGCTAGAAAATGCTGCTGGGAGATGAACCACCAAGGGAACACACTACCCCCTTTCAATGTATTAAAATGTTAGGATTATTTTTAATAAAGATTTATCTGAGTTGAACAGATCTTTGTATGAAAGATTTACAACATCAATCACACTACTAAATGCTGGAAAAATGCTAATCAGAGATATATTTTTGAATATTTTAGTGCAGTGTTTATATTTAGAAACCTTAAATCCTTTAAAAAATGCTCAGTTTTCACATGTTGAAAGCATTTCAAAAATATGTTTAAAGCATTGTAAATAAATTAAACAGAACCAAAACAAAAACAGTACTGGAAGGGTCATAGGATGTAACCTATCCTCCTCAAAGCAGTATTATCTGTGTCTGAACCACTCCAAACAAATGTTTGTCTAACCTGCATTTCAAAATTTCCATTGATTAGAGATTCCACAACCTTTTTAGGTAATCTGTTCCAATGCTCAATCACCCTCAGGGTGAAAAAGTCCTCCCTCATATCTATCCTAAATCTCCCTTGCTGCACTTTAAGCCATGACTTCTTGTCCTGTCTTCTGAGAACACAGAAAACAATTGATTCACATCATATTACTTAACTGCTTCCCTGTTATTGCAGTGGCAGAGCATTGGAAATGCCCTTGCTTCCCAGGTTTTTCATCTGTGCCAGGCTATGGGGTGTTAATAGTGCTTCAAACATTAATTCTTGTAGTTATAGGTGAGGGTTCAAAGAAGCAATTTTGGGAATCCCTTGGATTGATGATAACCTGTGGCTGCACTGGACTGGACTCCAGTCCAATGTTCCTATGTTTCTTTTCTGCACTTTTTTGTATTCAAAAACTGTTCCTAAATCCTCCCCAAAGTCTTTTCTTCTTCACACTAAATAATCCCAGTTCTTCCACTTTTCACGGAAGTCTTGTTTCCTAGATTATTTCCTCTAATCATTTTGTTGCTGTCCATTGGACTTGTTCTAATTTGTTTTATTGGAAGTGTGGCACCCAAAACTGGAGTCAGTACTTCAGGTGAAGCCTCCCCAGTGCCAAATAAAGTAGAAGAATCACTTTGACTTCCCAGTGATGCACCTGCTAATATAGGCCAGCACTACTGCTTTTTTTCTGAAGAAAAAATATTAATTATCCAAAAAATTACAGTAAATATATTTTTAAAGAAATATCCTTCCACTTGTAGTCCCACAGCTAAAAGTAATGAGCTTTTATTTTAAATAGCCATCACTCCCTCCTTCCTGGGGCTTGTCCCTGCCTGGAGCTCCTAGTAGTGCTTCCCCAGCTTTCCCTTTCCCCTAGCCCTGCACCCAGATTGCAAGGAGAAAAGGATCCCAAGGCCACTGGGCGTTAGGGAAGCTTTGCTGCTGAGTCCAGAGCCAGATTTCTCTCACACAGCTCTATCCACATGCCCAGCTTCAGAAACATTTTCATTTCAGGACCTCTCTTGCAGGGCTCAGAACCCTGCACAGGAGTTGGCAAGGATGATCAAATGGTTTTCCCTGGGGATCCTCAGAGAGCATTCCTGTTCCTCTCTACTAAACATGTATGAGGAGCTGCCATCCAGTACCCTCCACCTCCCACCCCTTTAATCCCTCACATCCCCCAGGAGCCCCTACGTCTGCAGTCTGGACTTGCCTCCCAGTGCCCTGTCCCCCTTGTTCCCTCCTTCCACCTTTCATAGGTCCTTGCTGCTCCTCAAACACCTGGTCTGAGTAGGATGCTGTCCAGCGTACACTGAACCAGAGAATGGCTGAGCATGTCTATGGGCACAGCTCTGAACTTTGAGCATATAAAATGCTAGGCTTGCTGAAAAATCAGGTTCAAAGGATCTAAAAGTAGTGAACTGTCTGAAGATGCAGATGTCTGTCTGAATAGATTTTCACAACATCTATGTGCCTCAATCCTTTCGGACACCTATGGTCTTTAGAACATCCCACTGGGTCCCTATCAATGTCTTTAGCCCTTCAATGCCTTGAAAGATGTAGCTGTATGTTTCTTAGAGTGGTTGTCCCAAATCTGTGGGCATTTGACAACTGCGGTCTTGTTTTCGGTGCCATATTGCCTCATCTTTGAGATGTGCCTTATTCCAGAGAGATGTGCAAAGATAAATGAATTCAGGGTGCCATGAGCACTAGGTACTAGTATGAAGAGGAGTACCAAAAAAATTGTTAAGGCATGTGAAGTAGTGAGCAATATTGTGCAAAGTTTGCATGATGTGTGATGCAACATGGCTGTAATTGCTAGATGGTATTGAGGTGCTGGGAAACAGTTTAGTCAGGGCAGAGGAACAACTCTGCTAAGAAATAGTCCACATTGCTTATACTGTGCGAGCTACTTGACTGCCTCTAGCTCAGGTGCCCCGAGCTACAATGCATCCTGCAGTATAGACATAACTACAGAAGGCCTAGGACCATACGGTGAATGAAGAGGTTGTATAGAAATAATGCACAGCGGGCTATGCCATAAGTACCCTGCATCCAATGTACCGAAGAAGAAAAAGGTCCTGTGAATAAATCGTGTGTAATAACGTAACTGAAGACTGCCTCAATATAGATGCACACAATGGGGCAGAATTTAAGTCACATGAGATCCAATTTTATTCCACCTATTGGACATCTAAGGGCCTTGTTACACATTAATTTTAGGCAGCTCAGGGAGTTCTTAACCCCTGGATTGTCCACACATTAAGCTATATAAACTAGTTTTAATTGCCCTTTAGGCTTCTTGAAGTTACACCACTCCAGGGCAAGTTTATCTCTGACCCATGTTACCCAGCTCATGTTCCGCAAATGGGTAGCCACACCCCAGAGATAAGCCATCCAAGTTGCAATCCTTCAGCATTCCCAGATTCAATGTCCCCTCCCCCACCCCTCCTGTTCTGTGTGGACAAACTTTCCACCCCATGAATCCTATTGCCCAGGGCACCGGTACTGGCACCAAGACAACCCCCCCTCCCGCCCCTTGGGGTGTGATCTGGTTGGGCACCTTGCAGGGGCACAGATTGGTCTGGAAGGGAGGGCTGGGGGGCTGGGGTGAAGCAAAGTAGGAGGCCAGATAGGTAGGGCCATTCCTAGGGGGGTGAATCGGGGTGACCGCCCAGGGCCCTGCACTTTGGGGGGCCCCGCGGAGCTGGGCAGAGCAGCGGTGGCGCGGAGCTTGGCGGAGTGGCAGCTGTGTGTCCAGCTGCTAGCTACCCCTTCCCCGCCGCTGCTTCAGGTCCAGGGCCCATGGGATCAGATCAGGGGCAGGTCCTCACATGGGCTGATTTCCCTTGGGCCCCGCACCGTGCTCAGGTCAGCTCTGCGGATAGGGGTCCCTATGATCTCAGGCTTCCCTCCCAGGGCAGGGACACTATCCCCAGGATCTGGGGCTACTCAATCCCAATCCCAATCCCAATTTATTAAGATACAAGACTTTCTTTAATTTACTTCCTCTTTATTTCTTTATAAATTCTTAATTATTATAATTATAATTATTATTATTATTATTTATTTTTATTTTATCCTTTAGTGGCTTTTTTTGCTGTGTTTT
>NW_005841842.1:4281426-4290194 GCF_000455745.1 Alligator sinensis | reverse complement strand
ACCCAGTCCAGCTGCCATTCCTATCCATTGCCTGTTCACCTCCCATTTCACTACCCAGTTCCCTTCATTAAACTCTCCCCCTTCCAGCCTCATGTTCCTACTCCCACCCACCTACCCACCTCTCCAACCTACTCCCATAGAGAGCAGTCTGTCCTGGCTTACCAGCCCTATAGTGGCACCTCACAGCTGTAGCTCCTAGTCAGGCCACTGCCTGCCAGCCCTCTAGTAGCAAGTCCCAGCTGTGTAGGTCAGGGACAGTCAGAGAAGGTTTTTAGCCTGAATGTATGCCTGGCCTAAACTTGAGCTAACACTAGCACTGATCAACATTTGTGAAGATTAAAGTGTAACATGTAAAAAAAGCCATTAGTGAACTTAGGCTCTTAAGCAGGCTTCTATTCTATCCTGCTCAAGTCCTAAAAATCCATGAATGCATCTACTTTTGTAATATGCTGTCATTTAACCTTTAAGATTAAATCACAAAATAGTAGCAAAGAGGAGGATTGACCTAACTTTTGCATTAACTTTTTCATGGACTCAAGGAGGATGGACTAGAATGACACTGTGAGGCACCTACGTTCTTCTACATGCCTAACATGTGGAATAGAATCTGGCCCCTAGCCCATGTTTCCTGATGTTGAATGCTTGATTTTGCAATCTTTAAAGTTCTTTTTAACATAAGTGAGGGTATATATAGTTATACACAGAACGTGTTTTTTTTTATAAGCCCAGATTTATTATCTGCTTCCATGGAAATGGAGCAGGACCAATGCTGAGTTCTGGTAAGTTATATTTATTCCACTTGGCTCCTATTTATGCTTTTTTTTAAAATGAGGCATTCAGTTTCTGGTGGGCCAGCAGGGAGCAGCTCTGTCAGGGCTTCAGCACTCATCCATTGATTCTCTATCCCATGGACAGGGTTGAGCAGCCTCAGTTCTTCTCTAAGATGTTCCTACTGCCTGTGATCTGTAAGGTGTCAAAAGCCAACTGGGTCCTGGGGTGCACTGTGCTCACTTCCTCTCTCTCTTTATACCAGAGGTGCAGATGCTAACAATACCAACTTCTTACCACTAAGGGCATCTCCCAATCCAGGGCTCTGTCCAGCTAGGAGCTTAGAGGGCATATCTACATGAGACACTAAATGTGCAGTAGACTAATTCTACTGCGCATTAGCGTGTCATGGCAAAAGCCATGCCAATGTGATAATGTGCAGTAGAATTAGTCTACAGCGCATTAGCATCATTAAAAGACCATGTGCTGGCGCTACTGTGCAGTACTACACATTGAGTTAGTACCTGTTACTACAGGTACTAAACTTAATGCACAGTAACAACGGTGCAGTAATGAATGTGTAGATATGCCCAGTCAGTCACAAATCATTTCAGGTCCTGTGAACAGTGCAAAGGGAACTGAGTGAAGCAGAGATTTACCCTGTGTTTTTTGAACTGTAACGAACAAGGAACTTTTAAAATGCAGACAGACAATATTAACTTGAAATAAGAGCAACATTTGCAGTTTATAACAAACTCTTCTTTTTCCAGACATTCAAACTTTAAATTTAGGATTGAGGGGGTTCTTTCTCCTACACACAGCCTTTTTTTGATGACCAAATATAGAGATGGATACAAGTGGTTACATTGCCTTTGCACTGGTTTAGTTTGTGGCTTTCCCTTTGAAAGGGGAGTATTTGCAGTAGCACAATGGGGTGAAATAAAATGTTCTACCCTTGAAATGATGTATTAAATGATTCCAAAATATGTCATTACTAAATATGCACTTGATTTCAATATGAGTGCAGTGTAAAGGTTAGGAAGTATGCATCAGCACTTCAACTGGCAGCCTCAGAATGAACTTTCTTTTCATTTGTTAGATATTCCTGACATTAGACCTTGTCTTATGGTTAATCTTTATTGAGAACTATCTCATTTAACTGACTGTGTTAAACATTTGTGCTTCATCCCTGACAAGGCACTATGAAAAACAGGATGTAATGTTTAAACTTTCAGTCTTGGTAAAATATCATTTTATACAATTAGCATAAGCCTATAGCAAACTGTACTACTCTGTGACAGATACCTTGCTTGTTGTTGTGGCACTATTATTAAATTGACCATGTCAGAGATGTTAGAGATGATACCGTGTCAACAGTCAATAAACCGCTGTTCCTCAGCTGGAGCTCAAACACAGTTCAAACAAACAGAAAAGCAATTGCATGCAGAAACTTTTCAGACTGAAATGCATATGTGATCTGTTTGTTGGAAGTCAAGTGAAGTCTATAAGGATAATTTCTATTGCAAATTAGAAATTCTTAGAAAAATGGATTTCTAAATTTACTCAAAGAGACACAATAATAATGCAGATGTAATATAAAAAATAAAATAACTGAATTGCAGTTATGAAAAGGGTTTGAGTCAGGTCCTCATGATATCTTTACTATACAAAGGATTTAATACTGCAATGTAGTATGATATGTTGGTAGTGCCCCTACCAAGCTCAAGATCTGAGCTTTTACCGTGCTTGAGGACACCCCCAGAGTATCCCCAGGACTCTCACAACCTCATTTCTGGGTTTGTTGTGCACAGGACAGAAGTGGGCCAGTAGAGTTTATAACCTGAAGGTGAATAAGCCCTAACATATCCTGTGTGGCCACTGTGCAGGTCCACAAAAGGGTGCTCACTCAAAAAATATGCACCTGGGTTCCCCCACAATATAATTTCCCAGGATGGTACAAAGAGGAATAGGAAGTTTGAAGGGGTTTTTCGCAAAGTAGGACTTCTGAACTAAAGCCAAACCCAACAAAGAGGAAAAACAAATCCCTGATTCTAACACATCCTTATGTTCATTTATATAGCTATACTTAAAGTTATTTATTCACCAAGCACTGCTACAGCAAACTTTACACTTGTATTGCTTTTTATCAGTGCTTTTTAGCTCTCTAGAAGTTTATCTATGATTGTATGCAATGAGGTATTATGCAAGATATGAACACCGTGGAATATTATTGAACTTAACTACTCATTAATGTCTTCTGGCTTAATTATCCATTTGCATCTAAAGAAAAACTGGAATGCAAAACAGCTCAGTCACATATTGGAAGCAAACAATATTTAAAACAAAAAAAACCCAACATGTATTGTATTATATACATAATGGGCCATAATCTAATCCACCTATTGGACATCTAAGTGGATTTAGGTGCCTTAGTACAATTCATTAATGTATCTACTCTTGTAACACACTGATGGCTGACCCTAAGAGTGAATCACTAAAAAGTAGGAAGGGACAGGAGAACCCACTCAACCACAATTTTCAGTCCATTTACACTTCTTATAGGTAGAACAGTACCTGGCTTGCAATGACATAAAGATGGAAGGCTTTCATGGAAAGCACCAGAGTGTTAACACCAGTAGGGGACAGTTTATGTGATATGGAGACTCTCCATTTAGAAGGGATTGACTTGTGATGAGAAAAGACCTGGAGAACAGCAGAGTGTCTTATACATGGTGAGCAGATACATGACAGAGTTGAGGTTGAAGTTTGGGAGTAGGATCCTGGTATGGCCTGGTATCCTGGTATGGCATGGGATCCTGGTATGGCATGGATCATGCATGACAATGCTAGGGTAGGAAAGATGCTTAAAGAGGTATAAGTGCCAGTGATTTTCACTGGGTTTTTCCTATCCCAAGGGAAAGGAGGTAAGAGCTGGTTATGAGAAGCAATGTATTACATGTTAGCACAGAGCTCCAGTAATCAGCTCTGGTTAGAATCAGCATAAATTAGGCCCTCTTAGAACATAGCATTAACATGGAATATACTGCTTCAAAATAACCCACCTTCATTGCAGTAAAAATGGCAAACTGATAAATCTTAAAAAGTAACAGTAAATTGGGAATAATTATCCAGTAAGGCCAAGTCTAGGCAGCACAATGCAGTGCCATTCAGAACTACCCAGTGCAGGGCAGGTACCAGAATTCTGCAATGTGCTAAGTTAGAATGTACAGAAACATGACTAAATGCTGTTTACTAAACACTGCAAAAACAGAAAGTTTCACTGCTCAGTGATGAGCAAGGATTCTTGTTTTCTCTGATAAAAAAGCACAGATTTTCTGATTAAAACCCCCCAAATCTGTGTTTTTCAATGATTCAAATGAAATGCCATTATACACACACACACACACACATTGATTAAAATGAAATGCCACTATATATACACAATGTTTTATTGATATATTTACAATTTTAAAGCTATTTGGAAGCCTACCAGTACCTCAATCACTATAATAAAATAAATTCAAAATACCTATAAATTTTGGCATTTGATTTTGAGTTTTTTATCATGGAAAATCAGAGCTGCTCCTGCCTCCTTCACTCACCAGGACACAGGTCCAGGTGACTCACTCCCAAGCCACAGTCCCCCAGTCCTGCTGGTGCCCTTCACTCCACACCCACAGCCCCATGGGCCCTACTGGTGCCCCTCACATCCCACCCACAGCTCCCCAGTCCTGCCAATGCCCCTCACTCCCCACCCACATCCCCCAGCCCTACTGGTGCCCCTCACTTCCCACCCTCCCAGCCCTGCCAGAGGGGGACCCCAGCTGCCAGGGCTATGGGACCAGGGACCCAGGTCCACAGCTCCCTGCCCCCTGCGGCATCACCCGAGCCCTGGCTGCTGCCCACGGGAGGCAGCAGCTGCTGCTGTGGAACGGAGTGTGGAGCCCGGCTCCCCCTCCACCACGGGCAGCATGGCCAGAGCAGAGCCCATGGTGGAGGTGGTTGTGGGCTGTCCCCTGTGAGCTCAGGGTCCCTGCCCTGCTGCCCTCCCTACCAGGGCCTCCAGGGACCGAGTGTGGCAAGGCAGAGCGGAGTCAGGCAGCGAAGCTCAGTGCTGCTACTGGGAGCTCTGCACTGCCATGGTGAGTGACCCCCTGCCTGCCTGACAGCAGCAATGGGCACAACCCCCACTGCACCACCCTTGCTACTGCTCGGGGGTGGGGGAGGGCTCACTATGGTGGTGTGGGGCTTGTAAATACATCAATAAAAATGTGTGTTCTATATATAGTGGCATTTCTTTTTAATCATGGATTTTGGGGTTTTCAATCAGAGAATTTGCAATTTTTTAACAGAGAGAATCATGATCCCTGCAGATAAGGAAGATAAAGCAGAAGAACAGACTGGCTGGCTTAAGGCCAGCACAGTAACAACAGATAGGTCCAAACAAAACTGAGAATTTTTTTTAACTGATGCAGTGAATATGGTACAATTTCAAAGTTTATATAAGCTCTCATCATCCACCCCAACATTAGAATTCACCATTTCCTGACTTCTGACTTGGTGCTCATCATTTAGACTGTTACATTGATACCAGAGATACTAAGTACTCACAATTTCTACTCACTTTGGTTGCAGTTACGAGCCCCAAATGCATCTGAATCAGGACCCCTCTCTGTGCATGTAGACAGGGAGAAGCACATTGTTCTGCCCACCTCTAACCACTTGGTATAAGTGGCACACTGAGCACTACATAAGCAGTCTGGAGCAGGTATAATGATATAAGCCAGTTTCCTGAACAATCTTCAAGTACTTGCATGCAAAATTTTCATTTCTGGAACATGAGGACATAATTTGGGCCCATTTTTGCCACTGTAGGAAAAAGTGATCTCTTTTGGCTGAATTCATACAGCCAACAGTTCTTCCACTGAACAATCTGAATATTAAGATTAGTCAGAAATATTATTTTTATCAGACAATAGAAAGAGATTTTATCTAAGTACTACCTAGGTTTACGTTCCATTTGTCATACCTATGCCAAACGGCAATCTGTGATTTTGTCAGGGTATTTCACGTGTATTAAATGTTTTCCTTTGTTGAATTCCAGGAGCCTTCATGATTCCTTTCCTCATTCTGCTTGTCCTGGAGGGCATCCCACTGCTTCATCTTGAGTTTGCCATTGGTCAGAGGCTGAGAAAAGGGAGTGTGGGGGTCTGGAGCTCCATCCATCCCACCCTGAAGGGTGTGGGTAAGTCTGAGGAAGATTATAACTAAATAAAACAGAAGGCACAAGAACCCACATAATTAATCTTGGCATTGAGGCATTACAGGTTTCCTCCAGGGTGAGTGAGTGGTTCAGGGGATCAATCATCAGCTCAGAGAACTGTAGACTGCTTGGAGGACTCAACTTCTGAGCACTACAGTCCTGAAGCTATCTGACTGGTGTCCCATTTCCAGTGGACAGGTACTGTGAGCAGTCCTGTATGTTTATAGGACTTTAAGGATTTTAAGGATATTGGAAGTTTCAGTGAGCTTCCCTATACCTAAGGATGGGAACAACACCAGCAGCATTGATATTGCTAGATTCTGAATGAACTTTGGGCCAGCAGCCTGGATGAATAGAGGAGTTCTCTCTCTGTGGGCACCTCTACATGAGATGTTTACTGTAGTGTAGACTAATTAGCTCTGCAATAAACATTTTGTGTCTACACGTGCATCCTTATTAGGCTGGAATAAATTAATTTACTTCGCAGCAGTAAAAAAACTCCGCAGCATCACATGCATGGATGCTGTCCCGGCTGGCTGGGGCATGAAGGTGTTTTAGTGTGAGCGGGCATGTTTCAGTGCTCCCGTCTTGAGGCACACTGCACCCTAGCCAGCTGTGTAGCTGGCTGGGGCACACTGTGCCTCAGGATGGGGGCTCCACATGCCTTAGCGCAGGGGCTCTGCAGCAGAGCCCTTGCACTCAGGCACATGGAGACAGGAGAGCAGCCAGCCCAGGGCTTCCTGCTCCCCCGTCTTGAGGCACCCTGTGCCCCAGCTAGCCAGGGAGTGGCTGGCTTAGGCACAGGGTGCCTCAGCACAGGGGCTTCCCCATCTCCATGTGCCATTCCCTGGCTGGCTGTGGCACAGAGTGCAGCAGGACAATGTGTCCTGCTGCAAACTGCATGAGCAGAGGCATGCACTGCAGCACAAAGTAAGAGCACAAATTCGTGCTGCTACTATTTGTGCTGCTGCAAGCACACGCCCCTACTCATGTGAATGCAGCCATATGTGTTTGAACTGGTTAAGAAAGCCATCCAACTGGGTGTAGTCAGGATGATAAAAACACTATTACTCATGCCTTCACTCACCCTTCTGGCAGCCTCTCTCACATACTGAACAGGAAAAGTGAAAGGCTGGCAACCTGCATCAGGCCACACATGGGAGGAACAGTGGCCCAAAGGACTTCTGCAATGATCCTCCACTCAGTTCTTTCTTCACTGTTTCACTTCACTCCAGGTCATACATATCTCTCTCAGCTCATGATGTACTGGTATTCTTTTTCTCCAGGGCTTCTTTTTTTTTTGTCTTCCTTTCTGTCCTCCGAGGGCTCTGCCCTAGGGCTTGGCTCATAACATCAGTATGACCACTCATTTCTGTTTTCTATCTTTAATGTCAGCTTCTGGGTTTTGTTTGTGTTCTTCTATGTAGCTCACCATTTATTATCCTTTCAGGAAATTTGGTTTTAGATCCAAACTATTATGGTAGGTTACAAAAAGCAATCCATATCAATCCCATTCCAACTGCTGCAAAACCACATAAGTGTCCAACCTCATTAAGCCCTTCCTTTTTCACCTGAAAGATTCCCTGGACTGTGGCTACTCCTCTTGCTAAGAAGCAAACCAGTTCAAACACCCACATGCCTGACTCCCGCATGAGCTCTGTTGTGAACCAGGTGAACTTAGAAGCACTTAAGTTGCTAATTCCTTGGGCCTGCTCTGTGCCTAGCAACTGTATGACATGGATAGCATAACAGCATTCATTGCAAAAGATACCAGGAGGAGGATTCGGTCTTCAGTACAAAAGCCTACCAGGTGTATAACTTGCTCAGGAAGTGGGAGATCTGGTTTCAGGCTCTCCTAAGCCCGAGAGACTCAAATGCCCATCTCCACCTTCCAGGAGAATGCCCAAACCTCCTGCCATCAGCTAGTCTGGGCAGGGCACCTCCCATTCCTCCTTTTGAAGGCAGCTCACTGAGCAGTTGAGAGTGACCTGAAGGAGAGCAGACAAGAAGGAGCCTGAATGTGTAGCCCAGTCCATTGGGAATGGGGAATCCAGAGTTTTGAGTCTCTGCACCCTGGACTGCCTATGTATTTTACAGTCATTTGTTGAAAGAAGAAAAATAAACCTGGGACCTCATCTCTAGGCTTCCCGCCCCCCAAAAGGCTCAGGGCAGGTTGCAACCATGGATCCAAGTGGGAGTGTGTAGCCTGAATCACAGTCTACTCCTTATTTACCCTTATCATCTAAAGATATTTAAACATGTCTTAAGTAAAAATGCAACAGACAGTGCCACCATTTTCTAG
Organism: Alligator sinensis; assembly: GCF_000455745.1. Lineage (NCBI taxonomy): Eukaryota > Metazoa > Chordata > Crocodylia > Alligatoridae > Alligator > Alligator sinensis. The sequence continues at coordinate 4,281,861 of NW_005841842.1, read as the reverse complement.
TGCTTTTCTTATAATAAGCATGTTCAGCATCTTCTGTTCCAGAGGGCTGTCTTGGATTGCATTTATGTTTTAAAGTTCCAGCTGGAGTAACTCAGGTCTCTTGGAGAATGAGATTAGACAAAAATATGTAATGTCATCCCTCAAATAATCATAACAAAATGATTTCATGGACCTCAAGGGTCTCCAGCTTTGGAATGGAACAGGTCCTTGAAATAGGGAGGAGGTAGGATTACCTTAGCATCATAGATCTATGTCAAATTGGTACTTCTGAGCCTATGAAAACTGTAGTCTACATGTATTTAGTAGTGGTTCATCAGCAGCTGAGGTCACTACTTGGAAGATTTTCTGCACTGAGCATGCTCCATCCTTGTCTAGCTCCTCTGTGATGCTCAGCTGGTATGTGACTCATCCTCACTGAAGAACTATTTTCCCTAC
>NW_005841842.1:4232835-4281381 GCF_000455745.1 Alligator sinensis | reverse complement strand
AGGCTGTGTAGCGAAGGAGGTGGTATTCTGTTGGACCCTTGGTTGGTTTGTTGAAGAAATTAAAATGTGTAGTAAATGAGGCAGGGGGATTGCAAAAAAGAAAGGAGGGACTGGAAAGGACTGCAAACACTGAAGAACAGGGGCACAATTCAGAAGGATCTTAACAGTTTGGAAATCTGAGCTGGAGCTAACAGGATGAAGTTCCATGAGGACAAATGCAAAGTGCTACACCTCGGGAAGAATAATCAAGAAACACAAATGTAAAATGGGTGACAAATAGTTGGATGGCAGCACTACAGAGAAGGATCTAGGAATCCTGGATTGCAGACTCAATATGAGTCTGTAGTGTGACTTGAAGGTGCAGCAAAGTATGTTTAGATTGGATACCAGGAAAAACTTCATTGTTAGAACAGTGAGGTGGTATAATAGACAGCCTAGGAAAGCTGTGCAATTTCCATCGCTGGAGATATTCAAGAAGTCGGATAAGCTTTGATCAGGGATGATCTAGAAGTAATTATGCCTATGCTATGCTAGGGGTATTTCCCATGCTTCTGGGCTCTCCTAGTTGCCAAATGAGGCTGGGAAGGAAATGTTTTCCTCTCCTGTTGCTACACATCATACAGCTTTTTTTCCCTTCCTCAAAAGCATTGGGTGTCAGCTTAAGGCAAGGCTGGGGATTTTGACTTGGGTGTGCCAATGCTCCTGCTGGGACTAAAATCTGGAGGTTCCTGGATAGAGGGTCATGCCCCACCCCTACTCAGGGTCAGACTGATCCCCATATTTGGGATCAGGAAGGAATTTTACCTTATGGTCAGATTGGCATGGACCGGGGAGGTTTTTTCCTTCCTCTGTAGCAGGCGGTGTGGTTCTCTTCCTTGAATCTCAAAAGAGTATTTTAGCAATTTCTGGATGGGCATTTGAGCAGGACACTGATTGCCATTTGTTCTCTGCTTTATCTGTGACAGTTTAGGGTGCTATGTCTTGTAGTTGTGTGAGGGATGGACTAGATGACCTCCAGAGGTCCCTTCAGGCCCTTCTTTTCTATGATTCTGTGATTCTGATTCAGGGTTCGACCAGTTGCATGCTGTCCTGGAAAATGGATTCTAATCTTGCTTCTGCTACAGAGGCCCTTTGCAACGCTGGGGAAATCACTTAAACAACTTTTCAAAGCTGACTTCTGTCTTATTTTTGGGTGCCAGCCTAAAGATACCCGAGATCTGATCTGCAGAAGTGCTGAGTACTTTCAGTTGCAATTGAAGGCATTTGTAGGCTGTGCTTGAAACATAGAAAGCACGATTAAATGCTACATCCCACAAAATGTGAGGACCTAAGGAACAGAGTCTATCCCACCTAACAGGCATGTAAGTGTGATTCCACCATGTTCAAATCCCTAGAAAAACATTAACATGCCTACTCTTTCAGATGAGGAGCCACACACTGAGGATGTCTTAGGTGTAGTGGTGTAACAGAGTTGCTAGGTCATACCCTGAGGAGGGGGGAGTGACGCACAGTTGTGAGAGCAGGGGTGGGGAGGCACAGATTCAAAGAGCGAGAGCAGGGTGGGGGCATGGGCTGCAGGGGGTATAGGTTCTGAGATGGGTGAGGGAGGTGATAGCACAGATTTGAAGGTGGAGGGGGCGCTGATCACAGACTGTACTTTACCCACATCAGGAACTCCACAATCCCAACTGAGCTGCTGCTGCCAGCATGTGTGCTCTGCTTGCCCTGTTTATTGCTCTTCAAGTGGCAGCTGCTGGGCTTTGGAGTTTCCAGCATGGGAACACTTCCAGGGCACACATTCTGTGGGGACTGAAAGAGATACCAATGTCCCTCTTAACTTATCACCCCAAACCGGCATCCCTTTCACCCACCCCTAGTTACACTATGTTTGGCTGGTATGTTTCTCGGCCAGTAGTTTCCTATCTGTTCTTTAGTGTGATCAGTATATATGGCTGATAATGAGGAGGATAAAAAGAAACACTGAACAGCTTAGCATTCCACCACCATCCTCCAGTCTGTGTCCTAAATGAGGAAACCTTAATTTTAGCATTTCCTAACCTTTCAGTTCTTGACTTTGATTACTTGATCTTTGTGTGTGCATGTGTGTGTGTAAGGACTAGCCTATAATACATATTAGAAGCCAAGGGCTGTGTATATTCACATCACTTAAAAATAAAATTTGCTTTGATATACCTGACTGGACACAGTCTGAGGGTTCATTTTAGTTTTACAGTTAAAATGATAGCAAGCTGCATGGCATGCTCTTTTTTCTCCTTCTTTTAGGCATAGCAGCGATGCTTGTGTCCTTCCTTGTGGGCCTATACTATAACACTATCATTGCCTGGGTGATGTGGTATTTCTTCAACTCCTTCCAAGAGCCATTGCCCTGGAGTCAGTGTCCGCTCAATGCAAACAGAACAGGTACAGTTTATGAAACGGAACATTTTTCTATAGAGCACATTTCTGCAGTTAGCAACAAATGTAATACAGTCTCTTTCTGTATAAGGATAATATGCTGATTTACTAGGGAACATTTTAATAATGTGATAATTAGGTTTTGCAGGAAAATATTCAGCAGCTTATGGAAAATGAGATCAAACTTTGTGTCACTACTTGACACTAAAGTGGGCATCTTAAGTAAAATGAAAAAACAGGTGTCTGTAGGAGATAGATTGATGTATTAACTTTGTCACATACACAGTATTCTCAATGGAGGATCCAGTGCAGACACTAGCATTCTAGAGCATTTTTTTGTAGATGCAGACAACAGGATTTTGTTTAATCGTAAAAATATTGTCAGGCTGGGACAGATCCAAGTGAATAATACTTCAATATTACTGCTATAATATCTGCTTCTTTTCTTACCTAATGAATGTAGGATTTACTGAATTACAATTTTTTTTTGCTTTCAGGGTTTGTAGAAGAATGTGCCAAAAGCTCTCCTGTAGATTATTATTGGTACAGAGAAACATTAAATGTTTCCACTTCCATTGACAATTCTGGCACTATCCAATGGTGGCTTTTACTATGTTTAACATGTGCATGGGGTGTTCTGTATGTGTGCACAATCAGAGGCATTGAAACAACGGGAAAGGTACTACATTTCATTTCACATGAGAGTGAAATAATATTGATTATGCTATTGTGATTCCCTGTTTATATACATGGATATGAGAAGCTAGTCATGTTGTGCCATAACTAATTAAGACATATCAGGTAGTTCTACAACTTTATACTGACAAAGGTTTTCTGCACATGCACATTAGTTCTAAATTTTTGGTGCAGGGAAGAGGCACAGAAGTTATAGACACATTTTTCTAATGACCACCAATTGTCAGCAACAATTAGCAAACATCAGGTTGTGGGTTGTTGATTTTATTGCTACAGATCCAGATAGAATGATTTGATCTGAATGCTAAAGAATTACTATTTTTCTAAATTTGGGCCCTGACTGAAAACGTGCTTTGTAATTATAAATTAAAATATTCAAACTGTTCTTGAACTTAAGGTTCCATAGCACATTAATCATGGCTAATCTGATCTATTAGTTTATAATTCAATGTTTTTGCTTCTCTTTTCTTTCTTCCTTAGCTATTCTTGCTATGAAACAGTGCTTTATCTTATACTTTTAAAATATGTATCTGGGGTTTTTTTTCAGGCTGTGTATGTAACATCTACACTTCCATATGTTGTACTTACCATTTTCCTGATCCGTGGCTTGACGTTGAAAGGATCAGTCAGTGGAATTGTTTATCTCTTCACTCCCAATGTAAGTGATTGGATTCTTTGCTTGTCAATGAAGCTATTAGCGGCTAGATCCAGATTGGTCCTATCATCACCTAAGTGGGATGTAGTCATAGGAAAGTAGGGCTGGAAGGAAACTCATAATGTCATCTAGTCTAGCGTCCCTGACTAAACTGTCACAGCCAAGTGTCTCTCTAACCTGCTTTGGAAAGTTTTCAAGGTTGGAGACACCACAATTTCTCTAGAGAGTCTTTTCCAATGCCTGACCACCCTCATAGTCAGAAAGTTCCTCTTAACTCCCAACCTAAAGCTGAAGCTTGAGGCCATTCCTCCTATTTCTGTCTCTTAAAGCCCCAGAGAAAAGCTCATCTCCATCCTCTCTATAATCACCCTTCTGGTATTTGAAGACTATTATCAAACTCCTCCTCAGTCTTCTCTTCTCCAGGCTAAATAGCCCTAGTTTTTTCAGTCTTTATGTCTTCTCTCCCAGGCCCCAGATCATTTTTGTTGCCCCATGCTGGTCTCTTTCCAAACTGTCCACATCCTTCATGTGATCCAGACTAGCTCTGCTGCAACATCGGCATGCTCAGAAGTGATCCAGTTTGAACTCCTAAGTGTCTCAGTCCTACGAAAACTCTGCCTATATACCTAGAAGAACCTGATCTCTAAATCATCCTTAGAGCTCATTTAAGTCACACTGGGTACATTTACACTTGCTATTGGGTACATCTACACTTGCTTTTAGCATAGAGCAATAAACTGCAGCACTGGAGTTTATTGCTTCTGGGCGTGCTGCATCTACACATGTGCCTGGGACCTCAGCACGTTGAGTTGGGTCGGAGCAGCCCTGACTGACAAGGAACCCAGGGGGTTAGCCTGCCAGCCCAGAGCTGCTCTGACCCAGCTCAACATGCTGCAGAGGGGCTGGCTGGGGCACAAGAGTGCTCCAGTGTAGAGACAGCCAGCAGGCAACCCCTGCACTGAAGCACCCTTTTGCACCAGCTAGCCCCATCAGCATCTACACGTGCTGCTACACAGTAAACAATGCCACTGCAGGACAATGCTTGTATTTACAAGTCCCAACCTCTGACAGCGTTTATTAGTTTACTATGACCGAATAGGGCCAGACATGTAGATGTGGAGACATCTCATATGGATGCACCCACTGACAACATTGCATTTCATAACGTCTCATATGGATGCACCCACTGACAACATCACATTTAGAACTAAGTGCAGTGGCTAGAATCACTTTCACCCAAAAACATGGCCAGCATGGTAGTGGTGCTATTGTCAATCGTTGTCTAATGCCTAGTGGTCAGAGAACTTGCCTGGGAAGTTGGAGCAAGTCAAAGGGAACCAGCCTTCACACCTTTGTGGGTAGGCTGGGAGGAGAGAAAGAACACCTGGGCTTATGTCAGGTTTCATTCTTTTCCTGTTTTAAATCAATGATTGTGTAATTTTTAAGTTATAAATGGTTCTGAGAGGAGGGATCAGGACCTGGGATTCCTGCCTCCCATGGGAGATTCCTCATCACTGGGCTGCAGAGTGATGTTTCCTCTTTCTTGTGCTCTCTGTCTCTCTTTCTCTAACCCCATATTTCTCATGAATCTTGCAGCCTTGGCTGCTCAGTGACCAAGCTTCAACAGTGAAGTTGGAAAGGACCTCTAGCCATTTCATTCTATAGTCTAGTGGTTAGGCCACTCTACTGGGAAGTGTGAAGTGTGGGTACGAATCCTCTTGAATAGAGGGGGTGTTTAGAACCACGATTTCCCACTTCTTGGCTTAAGACTCTAAACACAAGGCTGTTATAAAAGGTGACTACCACAACCATCCTCATTAGGTGCCAGCCATTAAAAGAAGGCCTGAATGGTCTGGATCCCAGGTGAAAGGAAACAACTAATGCACAGCCTGAGTTAGGTGCCTAAGCTCAGTGATGGGTGCAAGTTCAGACACATCTCTGTGCCTAGTGTATCTGAACTAGTTTGATTTTAGGTGCTTCTTGGCTCTCTGCACTGACCTTTGGAAGTACTCAAGTCTCATCATTTATTGTATAGGGGTCTTGGACTCCTAACCCAGTCTATTTTGATCATTGTCATGTCAAAGGTACGGTGCCAAGTGGTCAGTCTGGATCTGGCCCTAAATGTTATTAGCAACAAGGAGAAAATGAACCTGTCATCTATATTTATTCTGAGTATCTTTCAGGCATGCTTAAAGACAACTTCTCATGTTTGAACTGTGAATAGTAGAGCTCTGCTTTGCATTATCCAAACACATTAGGATACTGCTGAAGTTGATTTGTCAATCAGTTACTTTTGCAGGCCTTAAATATTTCTTCTTGCTGTTTCAGATATTATATATATAATGTGTGTGTGTATATACATGTGTGTATGTATGTATGTATGTATGTATGTACTGCCTCGGATTTTGGGAATTCCTGAATGGACAAGGGGTCATTCCAGAGTGATCTGAATTGTTCATTTACCTCCTCTTAACAGGGAATCTACATTATTTTTTTCAAATGCACCCATACCTTACTAGAAGAAAGGGCCAGGCCTGAATTTCAGACATAAATGGTAGAATTAGGATGATAATGCCTGTAATTTAGATACCACCATTAAGATGTCTTACATTTATAGCAGTTTCTCCTCAAAATAGAAAGGGTGTAGCTGCCCAGGAGAGTCCAAATATTAAAGTTTATCTGTTGGCTAATTTGAGGAAACAAGAGAGGAACCCACTATCAGATAAAAGGAGACAAAATTATATGAGCATTGTTATCTTATTTCTGCTTTAAATCTTACTGATTTAATTTTAACATATAAGTAGTTTACTTATGAAAATGAAAATGAAATTGATAAAGGCATTCACTTGTCTGCTGTCCAGAGTGCTGTTTTCCATAGAGAGCAGAAATAAGCTATGCATCAACCAGAGATGACCCTAGCCGGGTGCGGGGCCCGGATGCAAAGAAGCCGGCGGCAGCAGGGTGGGGGCAGCAGCCAAATGCAAAGTTGCCAGCGGCCGGACGCACAGCTGCCAGAGGCAGCAGCACAGAATCACCAGTAGTAGGTGGGCCCTGCAGGAGGGGCCGCAGCCACTCTGTCTGGGTCTGTGGGACCCCCCAAAACGCGGGGCCTGGGGCGGTCACCCTGATTTGCACCCCCCCCCCCAGGGACGGCGCTGTCTGATGTTCAGCCCAAGTTTTGATTTGAGACACTCGCTACCTTTTGTCTGATGTCACAGGTTGCTGAGTTGGCCAACCCCGTCACGTGGCTGGATGCTGGAGCACAAGTGTTCTACTCCTTCTCCCTTGCCTTTGGAGGCCTCATCTCCTTCTCAAGTTACAATTCCATTCAGTAAGTATCCAGCACAAAAAATCTAATCCTACTGGATCTTTAGAAGGCTCCCCATAGCCTTGCTTCCTTTCTCCATGAGGTTGCATTGCCAAAAGTACTAAAATAGAAATGCAGTAGGAGCCATGAAAAGTTGCTTTCAATGGTTGAGATGAAATATGTTGTGCTCAGGCTCTGCTTTTTAATTATATGAATATTCTTCAGAGCTGGAGTGTTTTTTTAAAACATCTGAAAATGGAGACAGCTTAGACCTTGCCCATTTCACTTGGGAAGAAGGAAAAGCACAGCATCAGCCCCCTGATCCCTGTTCCTCTGAGAAGCCCTTTGGGCTCATCTGCTCCATGTAGGCACATTCCTGACAGAAGAGGCCTGAGCCCACCCTACATCCCCAACATCCACAGATATGCTTTACACCTGGCAGTTGGCTAGTTAACTGCTCTGGGCTCATTCCCGGGGGGCTGTTCTCAAGTACAGTGGAGACCAAGAGCTCAAGAACCACCTCAAAGGAATGCCCTTGAGTGTCCTTACCAGCAGACTTCAGGTTTGGTGAATGGCTGTGGGTACAGGTGAGCAGGATGTTGGCCAGGCCAGCATAGAGGGACATGCCATCCCCATGGTGCAGACCAGACACTGTGGCTTTTCATTGCGTTTCCTAGCAAAGCATCACAATACCAAACAATGTTGCAGATTCAGCATTGTCCTGTATGAGCTTCTACCATTCTGAATCTCATCCTCACCTTTCTGAATAAAGCAGTAGAAAAAATGGAGAAAAAATGCCAGAGTTGGCAGGTCTTCAGTAATTTGGTCTCTCCAAAAACCATCATGCCAGAAAATCCAGAGGCAGAAAAGGGTTTTAATGCCTCTGCACAGAGGATCAGGATCTCTGTAGAGCTATAATTCCACTCTTACATACTTTTTTTTGGAAATTGTTTTTTTTAGAAAAAAACAAACTATATTTATACTTGTGTACAGGAATACTAAATAATAAAATCAAAGAGAATGCTACCATGCTATAGTTCTAATGATTTGTTAGCACTGAGTATCAATTTTGTATCACTTTTTAAAATAGTAACTTTTAAGGACATCGTCAATGGTACTTCAGGGCACTTCAAAACCACTGTAAAAGTGGGCCTATAAATTGAGTTTATAGTTAATTTACATCACCAGAACAGCACAAAGTACATGTAGTATCCTAATATATAGAGCCTTTAATTTGCAAATGCCTTGGTGATTGTAGAGGGCTTTGTTACTGAAACCGATGCTACATGAACTGAGAAAGTAAGGGGGAGTCTGTCCATGAGTCTTAAGCTCTTTTTCTTTTAATGGCTCCTACTTCATTTCCATCTCAGTACTTTTGGCAATGCAACCTCATGGAGCAAGGAAGCAAGGCCATGGGGAGCCTTCTAAAGACAGATGTCTAAGTTATCATGGAACCTTTCTTTGAAGGTAACAAGTGGACCAATGAGAGCACTTGTTTGAACAGTACCTCCTACAGTGGAATCTCCTGCTTGGCTAATCCACAGGCACTATTCTAATAAATATAAGCATTATTAATAACAAATACTTTTCACATGTGTCTGAATCAATACCAAGTTTATAGAACTAATAAAATTGTTTTAACTAAATTGGCTGTAGAGGAAGGACTATGATTTGTTGAGTCCATCACAGAGCCCTAGTGACTTACCTGATCTGGTGATCTCTCCCTGCCTGTAACCTCTGCAGTTTAACAATTCATGGATTATTTAAAGTGGGTATTAGCTTAATTAGAAGATTATTTCTTCAAGCTTCTGCACAAGATTTAAAATTTAATTATAAAGACTGAACAATCTGTTGTAGTGCCTTCCTAATGGAATTTGATACAAGAAGAGAGATACTACATTTATTAGTATCCAGTTTTTATTTAATTGTAACTCTAAATGACAGAATTACTAGTACATTATCAGACAATGTAATAAGAACATATACACTGTTAGTCTAAATGCTTTGATAATCTTGTTAATTAATTTTTAATAGTGAATTTTGGGGAAATGTTTCATATTCACTGAGATTTCTACCTTTTGACTTACAGTAATAACTGTGAGAAAGATGCAGTGATTATCTCTGTGATCAATGGTTTCACATCCATTTACGCAGCAACTGTCATCTATTCCATCATTGGATTCAGAGCCACAGAGAGATTTGATGCTTGTTTTGACAGGTAAGGTTGCATAAAAACTTAATATAGAGACTTTTGTCTGGCCTGAACAAAAGCAGCTTGGGTTTTCAGCACTCTTAGCTAAATTAAAATTGCTCCATCATTTATTTGAGGGGCACATGATCACACAAAGAGCCATCTTGACATGTTGTGGTGTCATGTCCCATATAAAATCATGTTCTATATATCAAGTTGAAGCTATAACTTCAAAAAATTAAAATTGCATGCAAAACCAATAGCTTATAATAACCTGCTATTCAAATATGTGGGGGGAGGGGTGTTCTAAATATAAGTAGGTAAACCAACTTGACTTTACCAACCTATTGTTTGATTTGCCTTAACTACAGGTAACCTAAAGTCTGTTTTATATAGTTCCTTGAGACAATTATTCCAGAAAGTGACATTCTAGAGGAGTTAGCCATCTAGTCATTGGTACTCCATTTTACTTAATTTTTAAAACAGTTCTTTCAGAAATAAAAGCAGTTAAGATGGCAAAATCCTTTGGCATAAATGTAGTGAGTTGGGAATACACTCTCCCCCCTGAAAGTGCTGGAACAGTAATAATTGTAAAAGTGATTTAAACCATTAATCATTCGTGTAATCAGAGATGAGCTACTGAACACAACTGTGAATTAAGTAAAACCACTGTGATAGAAAATTGGGATTTTTGCCAAATCTGTTTTTGAGAAAAGGAACAGTTTTCACAAAGAAGTCACATTTCAAATTTCAAGCCCATCAAGGGAATTATTGTTTGGTTTCCTCACATACCCATTCTCATCAATCTACAATCCTGCTGCACCCCAGGAGATATACTCACAATAACATGCCCAGCCTAGGCATCTTAATCTACAAGTCTTTCATTTGTTACTTAATTTGTTACTTAACTGAGAGGTAGATTTTCATCTCCAGGTCTCCAGATATTTCTGTGAAAAACTGTGTGTGCATATACTTGTGTCTGTACCTTGCAGGACATTCTTTATTCTGTCTATATCATTCTCTTAGCAGCCCTACATTGCTTATGCCCTTCCTTATAAGAGAAAATGAACTCTTGATAAATTCTCTGAGGATTAAAATGAATCCTGAAGTTGCTTACACATACACATTAACACTAAATCTTTTTATTTTACTTTTGCAGAAATATTCTCACCCTGATGAATGCTTTTGATTTGCCAGAAGGTAACGTAACCCAGGAAAACTTTGGAGATCTACAGAAGTTGTGTAACATGACTGATCCAGGGGCTTTTGCAAACCTTAAGTTTGAGACCTGTAACCTAGAAAGTTTCTTAAATGATGTAAGTTGACATCAGGGATGGAATTTATAGAATTACTACAGGATAAGCTTGCATGTAAGATGCCTAACACCTTCCAATATAAGCAAATTTTATTTTGTAGATTTCATAGACATTAGGGGCTGGAAGGGACCTCATGAGATCATTGAGTCCAGCCCCCCTGCCAGAGGCAGGAAGTCTGCAGGGATAACATGCTTGCAGCAAGATAAGCATCCAAACACCTTTTGAATTAATCCAGAGTAGGTGCTTGCACCACTTCTGGGGGGAGTCTGTTCCAGGCCTTGGACACTTGGACTGGAAAGAAGTTTTTCCTTATACTGAGTCTGAACTGGCCTTCTAGAAGTTTGTGGCCATTAGACCTAGTTATCCCTTGGGAAGCCCTGGTGAACAACTGTTTTCCCAGATCCTGATTCACCCTCCTTATATACTTATAGGCAGCCACCAAGTCCCCCCTGAGCCTTCTCTTCACCAGGCTGAAGAGTTCCATGCCCCTCAGCCTCTCCTCATAAGGCTTGCGCTCTTGGCCTTTGAACATATGGGTAGCACCACTGAGCCTATAAGTATATTGCTGGTTTTTTCTCCCAAGGTGGAGTACCTTGCATTTCTCTATGTTGAATGCTACCAAGTTTTGGTCTATCCACTTTGCAAACATGTCCAGGTCGACCTGTATCCCCAGCCTGTCCTCCAGCATGACTGCCTTCCCCCATAGTTTCGTGTTGCCTGCAAACTTTGCCAGTCTGCATCTGATGCCTGAATCTAGATCAAAATGATCTTTCCTTTGAGATACCTTTGATCTTTCCTTTAAGACACCTTTATATATCCATTGCTTGCAGCAATGGGGAAGTAGTTTTCATTGTCCCAAGAAATTCTATTTGAATTTTGTTGAGTTATAAACTTAAACAACACTATTTCCCCATTACTTATCTCTTACATTCATTCCCCAGAAAAAATTTGGTTGTTTACCAGAATGATAATTAAACACAAATATTCTAAAGTTAGGCTCAGACAGCTGATAAAGCAGGAGCTGCCCCAGACATTGAACAGGTAATGCACGAGAGCTGTGATGAGAGAGAATGAGTGCGGGAATGAGAGAAAGGTTTGATCATATTCTAAAACATGTCCCACTTGGCATAATACATGGGGTAGGAGCTCCCCCCAGCTTCTGGACCAACTCTTCCCCAACACCCATTTCTGGACCCAGATGTCAAACCTCAAGCTCAAAACATGGTTGCTTTCTCCTTTTACCTAAAGCATATGCCTCTTTGAACCGGTTAGTCTTTAAGGTGCTACCATGTTCTGCCTTTCTGAAAGAAAGAAGTACGAGCAAATTGTTATACACAAGTGTTACATGTAACACGGCTCTCTCTTCTTTTAGAAAAACAAGGAAAAGCTATGTTAAAAAAACTTTAAGACTGTAAAATCAATCATCCAAAATTTTATCAAATGATTGAAGAGTACAACATATAGCATATTGCATTACCATCTTCAGGTAACATGACCATCCTTTTAAATGCTAAATATTGTCAGTTTCCTGAAAGTTTGACCCTTCTGTAATCTTCTACAGGGAGTTGAAGGAACTGGCTTAGCTTTTATTGTCTTCACTGAAGCTATCACCAAAATGCCTGTCTCACCATTGTGGTCCATCCTCTTCTTTATCATGCTGTTCTGTTTGGGCTTGTCCTCGATGTTTGGAAACATGGAAGGTGTCCTTGTACCCTTACAAGACCTTAATCTCATTCCTAAAAAATGGCCTAAGGAACTTATAACAGGTAAGTGTTATTCTGGGGCTGGACAATTTTTTTCCCATGAATCTAATGTAGTTTGGGTCATCTAAAAGTATTGGCAAATTAAATCAAAGAGATTTGGCCAATGGAAAAAAAATGGAAACATTGTAATGATGATTTGTTTCGATTTCTTGAAATAGATTTACAAAGGGACTTGGGAATCATTCACAAGACAAAAAGGTGGTGACCTAATTAAGACACTCACCTGGGATGTGGGGGCCCTGACTTCACACCATATCTCTGCCTCAGCAGAAACAGGAACTGAAGTCTCCCAGGGCCTCCCAAGGGAGGGACCTACACTGTATTCTGGGATATGCCTCTCTCAGTATTTCCTGATAAAGATATTTTACTTCTATATTCTATTGTAGCTTAGACCAAAACCCAAGTGCTACCCTTCAAGATTAGTGTTCTATTCACAAGGCAGTTGACTTGCTTTCCATTCTTTTGCTGAATGAACATTTACTTTTGTATGCAAAGTAATGCAAGGTAGAACAATGTCAATGGGAGAGACTGAGAAAGATGTATTCCAGGATTCCTGACAGCTTGTGATTGGGGTACTTCCTTGAATGTCCCAAAGTATCTCACCAGAATTCAGCAAATGTTATTTAGCCTTTGTTGTGTAACCCAGGTTTGTTTATTTAAATGCGTTCTGAATTAACAAATAAAAATGCCCTAGGTGAGTATTTTAAATACGGTGTGAGGTGAAGAATCGGAACCATCATTTTGTGCCTAAATTGTCATGTGGTTCTAGCTATTTGCTTATTACAGAAGTGCCAGAATGGGAGAGAGAGAAGGAAAAGGTGAAGAGGAATTAGATCTTTCATTTGATTCTTTTTCATTCACAGAAAAATCTGAAAAGATTATGCTTCAGGTTAATCTGAGCTTTTAAACTATTTCTCGTTCATCCACTGAACTGAACATTCCGTCAGGTAGAAGGTAGGGCAGGGTGGCATCTTAGAGATTAACTGGTTCAGACAGACAGGAGATGCTTCATCAGATGCTATCATCTACCATTACATGCTATCCTGATAGATAATGGTATCTGATGAAGTAGGCTGTCACCTACAAAAGCTCTTGCTTCTCTGAATAACTGTCACCATTTGAAGCAGATCAGCTGTGCTGCAATGCGTCATGGAACAGCTGATCTTCTTCAGTGGGAGAAACGCACATTGCCTCTTGTCCTACTTGTTGATGCTGTAGGACAAGGGGTGATGTGTTATTCCAGAGCTTGAGGGGCCTGGCCCTGTGCACCCCAGAAATTCCCAGGCAGGATCAAGCCTCTCAAGCTCTGGGAGTCCCTGCCCAGCTTTTCCCCCTTACCCAGACACATTCCCCAGTGTTGGCACTAGATTTATGACCCAGTCTTGATACCTTGTTCCAGGCAAACCCCACCCTCAGACTGATCATGACTTCTTCCATTTGATAATAGGCAAATTTTGTTGATATGCAGTAATAGCAGATAAGAGTAATGCAGGCAAAGCAAACAAAATAACTCCCCTGATCCTGCTTATCTACAGGTTCCAGGTTTTCACAGAGGGATGGTATACCTGGCCGGCACATGAGCACCACCCTGTGGTTCTCTGCTTGAATGTCAGATGTCAACAGTCTTGGAGGTCAAAAGCCAATGCTGACCCCACCCACCATAGGGTGGGTGAGATGGGCCAGTGGTGTGCCCTCTACCCATGGTGGCCTCAAGATCCCCGCAACTGCTCTGAAAATCCTTCCTTTTGTATTCTTTTTTTCCTAATGACACTTCATTTCCAGGTACCATTGATTGGTCTCCCTGCAGTTGTAACATTGTCCATGTTCTGTCCTGTCAGCATAATCCCTTTGTTTCTCAAGCATATTGCATGCATACATCTCAATTTGGTCATTTACCGGTGTCTTAATTTGGACATGCCCACCCTCCTAATTTGGTTAGCCCACCACAACTAGAAATCCCAGGGGCTTTGCAGCTGGTCATTGTGACTTAATGCTATTTCTGAAGGTCCATTATCTTTGTAATGGAACACTGTACATGTTTTCTATTTCCCAGGATAGATGTGCCTGTTTGCCTGCTAGCTCCAGACAGAGTGCCTGCCTCAAAGGCTGAGAATATGGATCTTTGTCACAAACAGACTTTTGCAACCTTTTAACCTTTGCCGTTCCCCTGGAACATTGTTGTAATGCGATGTTTACTCTACCTACAGGCCAATTCCTAAAAGCAAATCTCTAAATATCATTTTCTAGCCATCACCCAGGATCTCCAAGGACCCATCTCCTGATCCATCTGGGATCTCCAGGGGTGTGTTTGGGTAAGCAAGGAAACCCTGGCTTTCCCTGATTATCCAGATAGGTCCCTGGAGATCTTGGGGTGGGTCTGAGTATGGATACATGCGGCTCCAGAGATTTCCCCGTATCTGTGTCTTCACATCAGGACCCATGTGGGCTTTTCCTGCTTAAGGAGACACACCATGCCCCTGCAGATCCCAGGGAAAGTCTCTATAAGTGGGGAACCCTAACTTTCCCCACTTATAGAGAAGTGCCCCAAGATTCTCCTGGATGCATCTCTGTAAGTGGGGAAAGCTTGGCAGGTGCTCTGGGGGCTTCAAGGGCCCGATCCTGCATGGGAATTCCAGGGGTGTCCAGGACTGAACCCCCAAAGTTCCTAGAGCACCCGCCCAGAGTGACTGGACAGTGTGGGCAGGTTGGGCTGCCTGCATTCTCCTGCCATAGAGCAAACAGACATCCACCACAGTAAAGTGCCTTTGATTTGTGGTTGATGTGGTGCAACAAAGGGTAGGGACATCTATTTGCTCAGTATTTGTGTTGCTATAAAAATTATTATGGTGATGTGATGTTAGGTGATGTCTGTTTCTACTCTAAGATGCCAACCTGCCTTCCTCCTGACCTCAGACTAACTTGGCTAACGACCTCTCTCTACTCCTAAAAATGAAGTTGTTTGCATAGCCCTTCATTCTAGGCTTTTCAACATGTGTCATCTTTAAAAATTTTGGAGCCGTCTTCAATCTTAAAATTAGTCAGAAATTAACAGTTGAATTTCCTGCTTACTGTCAAGATTTCTAAACATTAATATTGTTGCTTTAGTCCATACCTAAAATAATTTATTTGTCTCTGTTCTTTACAGGTCTAATTTGTGTAGGGTCTTATTTGCTAGCCTTTATTTTTGTACTGAATTCTGGTAATTACTGGCTGGCTCTGTTTGACAGTTTTGCTGGATCCATCCCCTTGCTGATCATTGCTTTTTGTGAGATGTTTTCAGTTGTGTACATCTATGGAGTAGACAGGTATGAAGTACTAGTAAAACTGAGTGTTGCTAGAAATGATGTAGTAACACAAGTGATAGAACTTGCTGTATCCCTGCCCATATCTGCTTTCTAATTTTAGTCCCTTCAATTATGCAAATATAAATTAGCTTTAGTTAAATAATTTAACTGCCTTTTTTAAGTTAGTTCTCAATCAATAGGAAAAAAAATGCCAATTTAGGTTTAGTGTTCTTTACTTGCATATTATATAAGAATTTTCAAATCACTTAACAATAGATGATGATCAATCATTCATAAGTAGTCACATACCTATTAAACTAGGTTTCCCAAAGACTGTGAGGGAATAAAATCCTGTAGCAAACAATCAGGCATAGAATATTCTGCATGTGAACTCCATACTTTTAAAAATCAGATAGAGCAATGCAGACATGCAGTAATTAGGTAAACATTATCATGTTTCATTCTAATCTTAAGTGAAGGGATGACCACCTAACCCTCAGAGGAAATATACCTGTATTCTAAAGTCTTGATCCAGTGTTAAATACACTGGACTTCGCTTTACAAATTAACTTTCTGCTTTAAATAAGTAATTTCTGGTAATCAGGGTGAAATTGTAACAGCAATTGAAGTGTTAGAGGAAGCTGTGGTAGAGCAAACCGATACATTTAAAAGTCAATAAGTCACCAGGATTCCAGAGGTTTCATCCAAGAGTTCTAGGAAAATTAAACATTAAATGACTGATCTAGTAACAAAAATATCCAATTGCTTGTTAGAAACAAGCACTCAGTTCTAGCAACTGTTCTAGAGGATTGATAGATAATAAATGCTGTCATGTTTAAGAGGTTCCGGAGGTGATCTAGGGAATTGTAGCCAACTACAATTATAACCAAAGTGACTAGTCAGATTGGGTGAATCTGTAATTATATAAAAATCACCTGAAGGATTACTCTAACAAAATTTTACTAGATCCAATGCCTGGAAGTTGAAGTCAGGAAATCCCAACAGGAAATAAAGAATACATTTTTAACAATAAGCATAATTAACAAATGGAAAAAGTCACCACACGCTGTGAATTATCTATCACTGGGTTAGTGATCAAATCAGGATTGGTTTTTGGGTTGTTTTTTTTTCTAAAACAGATGATCTAGTTCAAGCAGGAATTAATTCAGGAAAGGCCAGTGGCCTGAACGTCACATGCAGCAAACTGTTTCCCTTCAAGCACATTCCCAACCTTAAAACCAGCCTTTTCAAACCCTTAGCAACTTTCAGTCGGCAACTGAGCCTCTACCTCACTCATATAAAAGGGAAAAATAAAACATACATGATGACAGATTCCTCCAAAATCTATGTTGCATTCATAGCTCTTAAGGCACCTGAATAGCTCTATCAGCATCTTCCCTTCCCCTCCATTCTATGAAATCAGAAACAGTCTGGTGAAATGTGTGTTTTTAAGAGCCTCTTCTGGGCTTTCTTTTGTGAAACTTGGATAAAAAACATATAGCAGAATTGTATAAACATTTGCCTCAATTAGAAAAATGTTTTTAAATGTTATTGTTACCCATTCACATTAGAAAGTTCTGAGAAGTACAGTTAGGTCACCTTGTCATTTGTGACTTGTTGACCAATCTTTGAATGTGTTTTCTATTATCACCGTGCAACGCAGTGATGTTTCTAAATATTCTGCTTTTACTCTTAGGTTTAACAGTGACATCGAGTTTATGATTGGACACAAACCCAATATTTTCTGGCAGGTCACATGGAGAGTTGTCAGTCCTCTCATAATGTTAGTTATCTTCTTCTTCTACTTTGTGGTGAAAGTCAACCAAAAACTGCTTTATGGTGTTTGGGATCCTAATTATGTAAGTACTTGCAGCCAAAATATGTATCTTGATTTCCTCTTTTCTCTGGCAGTATGAAATACATCCATCTTCCCCAAGCTGACCACAGAATCCTAGAGAAGTAGGGCTGGAAGGGACCCAGAGATGTCATCTAGTCCAGTGCCCTGCCTGTGGCAAGATAATCCCATTCAACATTTTATTTTCATGACTAGCTTGTTACAATGCATATAATGGAATATAAAAATGTTAGCACTTAGAGAGAGGATGTTGCTATTCCAACTTCAGCCATTAATGTCTGGAAATTGCTGGAGAGTGATTGCTTGGTAATTTTGCCTATGAGAAGAGGAGGACTGGGAAAAAAGAAAAAAGATCCTTCTGTGAGATAGGATTAAAACAAGAGCCTTTGAATTGATGCCAATTGCACTGTATGGACTGCAGAGGAATTTGTCATGTAACACCCTGTCAGTGTTCACAAGACATCTATTAGGTCAGATTCTGAACCCAGTTTTCAGTGTAAGCTCATAGGATATACAGTGAAGTTACTCAGATTTTCACTTATAATTATGATCAGTATCTCCCCCTGCTTCCACCTCTGCAGGTCTTGTGTTTATTATATATTAATATTTGTTCCCAGGAAAAGCTTTTGGGATATTACCTGAGGAAAGACCAATTTCAACCTGAACTACATAGGTCTTGGAACATATGGAACCTAGTTTTTTTATAGTGGACTGTAGCAGGACTAAACACCATGCGCCCCTCAGGGTAACACTGTGGCTTGTGCCCCTGCAAAGGCCCCAGCAAAAGATAGTTGTTGTGGGAGGCCTCATCACATTGGCAGGGGGGCAGCAAGCACCAGACTCTAATGCAAATTCAGCCCCTTTCCTCTTCCTACCTAACTGGGCCACAAATCACAGCCACTTTCTTCAGCTCTACTATTTATGCATCCAGACAGTCCTAGGCTTAATACAAAACCTGCAAAGCTCATAAAACCCATCCCTTTTCACTGCAAGAAGAATGGTTCACTGTAAAGTGCAGTAAGTCAGAAATTGCTGTGAGCTAGTGGATCACAGCCAGGCATTCCCATGGTCTAAGCCTAGCTAGGCTAGCACAGCTTAGTTTGAGAGAACGGGCAAAGCACTCAGCACCCCCTTTTTCTCCATTTTATTACCCGAAAGAGGTCCAGTAAGTATGTATCTTATAACAATGTGGGGAGGATTACTCAATTAATATATGTAAAGTGCTCTTAAGATGCTAAATAATATTACTATAGAACCCAATGAAAGTATAAATGCTATTCATAAAAAGCTGTTATATCCTTTAAGCACAAACTGCTAATATTCCCTTGTCCTTTCAGAGTTAGAATATTGTCACATGCAAATTACTGTCACAGTTCTATTTTTTTTTTCTGTGTTAGAGTTCAATATGTGATGTTTTTATATATTTTATTTGCTACAAATTTCTGACATGACTGTTCATTCTCACAGGAAGAGTTCCCCAAAACAGAGAAAATTGGATATCCTGGTTGGGTCTATGCCATCATTGTCATCCTGGCTGGAGTGCCTAGTCTGGTCATCCCTGTCTTTGCCATCTATAAATTCATCCACAATTACTGTAGAAAGAAACGGGGTCTCGTTGGTTCAGCTTCTGAGCCCTCTATGAATGGAGAGTTGAAGAACCCCGCATAAAAACATTCCAGAGAAGTGGGGGATAAAAGACTTTGTTAATGAGGAAAGGAAATACAAATTTTTAAAAACCATGATTAGTTTCATCCCAATGTGGATAATGATGTGAGGTTTCAAGGGAAACAATGAAGCGAAGAGATCCCTACAAGGACAGATATGACTATCCAATTGTTAAGGCTCCAACAACAATGCCATATTTATCCCAGCTTGTCTTGCACAGTCATTCATCTTTACCATACATGGCACTGTGTTGCACGAAGTCATTGATGTATTTTCATCAAGCAGAAGTATTAGAATATTTAATTAAAATATTTGGAAGTGTGTAAATGATATTTTACTTTACTATAGCTCTGGGTATTTTATTAACAGCCCCTTTACTTCCTACCTGCCAGCAGAGAGCTCTTCCAGCTTCTAATCACATAGGAGAGGGAGTGACATAATGAAGTAGCAGCAGTAGCTCAGGAAAGGGCAAAATCTGCCTGCATTAGCTCCTACTGAACAGAAAGTGCTGAGGAACACAATCCACTTGCCCAAGAGTTCTGTGATGGCAGAGGAGCTGAGATGGGAGAGGAATCTTACCCCTTGTCCCTAACCATCAAGGTAGGTAGCACCAGGACACTTGCATAGCTGGACACTGCTGCTGCCAAGAACACCACCTCCCATAGGGGCCAGCTTTTGAGATCAACCTTCATACTACATTCCTGGCCTTGGTGCGCATAAACAGGAGCAAGTCAGTGCAGCATGCTTAGGCATTAGCACTGCAAAGCATTTTCATCCAACTGTCCTGTTACATCCAATGATGCTACGGGTCTTTTACCAGGTATGGAGACTAAGACATGGTTGTTCTTAACTATAAGCAAGTCTATTGAACACTAACAGTTACAATTCTAAATCAAAAGTAAAGCGTTCTCAGCAGTTACTATTCTAATACTATAGCTAGTCAAAAGCAAAACCCTGAGATACTGCCAACATGACTTCACTGGTTGATCAGGCTGTGTGAGCTCTTCTTTGGGGCTCCTAGCTCCTGTATCTGATGCTTGTGCAGGATCTTGGATTGGCGACTGGATCTCTTCAGGCTTCCTTCAGGAGTGTTCTGGAAAGGGGTTCCAATTCCTTTACTTGTATACCTTATTGTTACTATGTTTCTTATCATATAATTAGCTTAAGTCATTCCCTATAATGCATACTAATAAGTTTATTTCCACTTGCCATATATGATTGACTGGAATTTTCCAGCCATAGGTACTTTTTCTCATTCTTACGTAGGAGCTAGTTCTGCTACTGATTGATCCTCTTTTTCCAAGCCAAATTTCCTTATTTTGGTTGGCCAACTTCTTGTTTTGATTTTGGTCACCTAAACAAGGTATTTCTAGACTTCCTCTTCTTTGCCAAAAACAGGTCATGGTCCAGGTGATCCTCATATCAGATCTCATTGCTGAGTTGCAGCTGTTCAAAGCCAAGCTAATCTGCAGCAGAACGTACTTGTGCTTATGCTAAGTGCCAGAGTTAAAAACCCAGGCACAAAGGCCTCTAGATCCCAACAGTCCCTTCTTCCTACAAGTAGCATTTTACAATGAATATTTTAAAAAAGAAAGGACCAAGAATAATCTGATTCATTCCCAAAAATATCCCAATAAAAAAAGCATAGGTGTGCTATAGGCAGCCAATGGAGTGAGGCTATGGGGAACTGTATACTGAATAGATAATTAGGATTATCTATTTCAATTGCTGTTTACTTGTTGTGTAGCTAGTTCTGATAACTTTTCTTTGCTCCAAAACTTTCTTGCCTTCTTCCTATCCTTTAAATGACTACTTTAATAATGTAATCGTTTTTTTATGACTCAGTCAGATGATGGTGTGTTACAAAAGTAGATGCATTCCTGACCTTTCAGAATGTAAATAGGATGGAATAAAATCACACTTAGCTCCACCCAGAACTGCAGTTGGTGGAACAAAATCCGTTCCTTACAATGGCATTTTACAAAATTATGCATGAAAAAGATATTTCTGACTAGCATTAAAGCATACATTTTAGCTAATTACCAACAGAAGTGGCTTACTTCAAGACATGATGAATTCTTCACCACTTGGAATTTTTAAAGCAAGCCTATATGACTTTTTTAAAAGACAGGATATAGCTCACATGGAAAAATAGGCTTGATGCAGAAATTGCTAAGAGAAGAGTAGGGATTAGAGGCAAAGATTTTTGTGAGCAATAGTTGTTATTGGAGGAACTGCAAGATTGGGATAGATTTAGGTAAGCTTTTGAGTGCAATGTGTTCTTCTTCATTGCAGGGGTGTTTTTGGACCTGTGATATGCAAGCCAGATTAGATGATCGTCATGACATCTTCTGGCTTTACGAACTTGTTTCCCATTGCTACAGCTATGTAAGCCCCTAAAAACTATTCGGTACTAGGAAACTCCTGTTATTTTGATGGCAGGTAGAAAAAATGAGCAGGTAGAAGTGCCAAAAAAGCTCCACTAAAGCACCTGATATATATAGATGTTGAGCAAACTGGGTCCAACTAACATGATGCCTCTTCTGGGCATGCACTGGGCTCAGCATGGGAGCACACCAAGTTTAAAATAAAGAGCTTTTTTTAAAATATCTGTAAGCAGCCCATCACATTAGTTTAATACAACTATTCTAGATTCTGTTCTGATAGACCTAAGAGGCTTTAGTGAGAGTTGGGTCTCATGAAAAATATGTGCTGAGTTCAGGTACCCAGAGACATTATATTATATATTTAAGAAAAACAACTGTCTATGCAACTGAATATTTTTCTTGATGCAGTACATGAAACATCCATTCAAGTATTACTTCTGCAGGTTTCTGTCCATTCTAAAGTAATAAACTTATTTCTTCTCATCATTTTATTATTTGTGTCTCTGTCATGCTTAGGACTCCTTATCATGGGCCAGGACACACCATAATAAGTAAAGGTACAGAATGAAAAATAGGTCAGTGCCCCAGATAAGCTAAACATAAGACAAGAAACAACAGATGGCTATTAATGCACAAGGGAGTTCAAGGAATCAATGCAATATTATTGGTCAGCCCAAAGGCAGTGGTCATAGCACATCAGCAGCCACATCTGCACTGACTTCCATTAGCTTTCCAAGTGCAATTCGAGGTCCTGGTTTTGACCTAGAAACCCCTAAGCAGCCTGAGCCTTACATACCTAATGGACTGCCTCCTCCCTCATATTGTGATCCTGAAGATCAGCCTCTTGAAGCTCCATCTGTACCCCATGTTCACATGATGAAAATATGTAGGAAGTCATTTTCTCAATAGTCACTCTTTAACTTTGGAATTCCTTCCCCTTTGAGGCCCATCAGAGTCCAAACCTGGACATCTTTTGGAAGCCTTGTAAGACATTTTTAGTTGGGCAGGCTTTTAGCAGGTGGGGGCTACATTTGGGGGTTTGTTTGAAGAACTGTTTCATCATTTATTATTGTATTTTAATTTTTTATCTGTTTTTATGACAACTTTTTTTTATTGTTAGCCGACCGGAGCTTTTTGGTGGAGCAAAAATTATTTATTTGTCAATCGAATAAATAATTATGATGTTGTCTTTAAGCATCAAGGAAAAAGACAGGTCTAATGAGGGATTCTAATGAAGTTCTAATCAAGGTGGGGAATGAGGTAGCTTTGCAGATGCTTACAGATGACTTATCTGAAGCAAGAGAAGAGATGCAATAGAAGGTACAAAAGTTTCAGAATTACACCTTTCAAAGCACCACTGTAATTGAGTAATAACAAAAACAAATGTACCAGTAACATAGTAAGTAACACAATGAGCATGTTACCTACAGGTTATTAGATACCTGGAAATGTATCTAATAACCTGTAGGTCACATCCTGAACTACAGGACCTCAAAAATATGAGATTTTCACTGTGGAAACCATGGCAGCTACAGTCCCCTTTGCCAGGTATGTGGTCAGATGCAGACTGGATATTTATTTGTCAGTCTGGGGAAGGGACTGTTAGGAAAGCCCTATGTCTCCCTAGCTACTGCTGCTTCTCAAGCCTTGCCACCACAGATAGAGATGTTTTCAGTATCCAGTACATAATACAGCCCAATCTGTAGCTCAGAAAATGTTTTCCATGGTACAAAGTTCTTCCAAGACCCATCAGACCACAAGAGATCAGTTCTATGATCTGTGTTTCAGTAGTCACACACATCTGGCTTATCAGAGTAACCCCCTTCCTCATTTTGTTTTTTGACTTGCTGAGACTTGTTCAAATGCAATTTAAACATATCTAGCTTGACCAGGGATTTCCAAGGAGCCTTGTGCAAACCCATGCTAAATAGCTTCTAGGATGCATCTCTGTAGCAGGCTGTATGCTTGCTGGGGCAAGTATAAGGAGCTAGCGAAGTGGCATCAGGTGTCTGCCCCAGAGGCGATGGAGGGTGATGTGCAGGGGGCTGAGTCAAGCAGGAAGGGAGAGTGTAGAACTGGGGAGGGTGGGTTTAGAAGTCATGGATCTCAGGACTGCTGTGTCTGGCTGTTGAAGTCTAAGCCTCAGCCTAGAGCTTCATTTATGGTGGCTCTCACCTACTTCCAATGGTGTTGTGGCAGGAGCACATATTTCTCAAGGGAAATGTCCTGCAAGTACAACACCAATGGAAGAGGAAGGCATCTCTGGTTCTTTCCCCATAGAAGAAAACCCTGCTTTTTCATTCTCTGAAGTGACACTGAGATACTGTCCTCTGAGCAGCGCTATGGCATAGATACAGGGTCATCTGCTGGCCCAAGGACCTAGGGAATGTTGATGTTAGAAGTCATTGTGGATGTGATTCAGGGGCAACTCTGGGAGAATGGATGGGTGGGGTCCTTGGATATGTTGAGCTTCTGGCCAGGAAAAAGAACAGTTTTGCCAGAGTGTACCTGTAGCCTCCATCCTTCTCTACCCCCATCTCCCAAGTCTCCCCTTCTCCCAGCATAGAGCTGATCAGCCCCAGGAGCTACTGTCAGAGCTACCGCATGCCTGCTGTGGACCCAGACAGGTCTTTCAACTTGTGATGTGCTGGAGCTCAACAGCTGTCGTTCAACGGGACAGGGAAGTCAATCACCCTGTCCAAAGAGGCTGTGAGGAATGTTGAGGGGCTTCCCAGCCAGAGTAGGGACATGCCCATGTATCCTTGTTCAGCATTTTAGTTTTTGATGCAGGTATCTTTGCACTTTCTGCAAAGGCAGTTCATTTCATGTTCTCAGAGTTGCTTATGGGAGACACCATTGTTTCCCCCATCCTGTGGCCTCACAGGACTCCAGTAAATATATGATTGTCCAGGATTCAGTAGGCAATGCCGCCGGTGTCTCCAGATGGTGTGCTGACTTTGGCAGCTTGGGCACTCTGAAGTGCTTCTGGAACCACTCTGGGCTTCTTACTGAGAGAATAAACCTCCCTGGACAGCACAGAATTGCTCCTGAGCCTTGACCTGTTAGCTTGAGGAGAGCAACAGCTCAGTCCCCTTCAATGAGAAATAGGACCTTGGCCAAAGTGGTAATTTCAAGCAGCAAGACAGTTTATTAGATGGTATATTCAGCACATGGTCTGAAACTACTTAAAATGCAAGCTAACAAGAAACTTGGGCAAGTAAAGGGCAAAAAAGGTGTTTTCACTCACTCTCCAATTTAACAAAACATGACCCTTGACGCACACAGCTGTTACATTCCTCGGTAACTATTTAATTAACAGTAAAACCAGACACTTTGGGATTCATTGACAGGCAAAAGGATGATTAATCTTTAAGGGATATGATGAAAGACCATGGACCAGATTCCAACCTCTCTTCTCAGAATCAGTGGCTAGAATCCAGATGTAAAGCATTTGTTAGTGATATTTATTTTATTATTTTTAATTTGATTAATAGTTAGCATTTTGATCATATTAAATATTTAATATGATCAAAATGAATATGAGTAACTTGGTCCTTTCTTGGTAATTTAGTGCAGAATTATTTTTCAAATTTGTTAAACTATAGAACTGGAGTACTAAGAAAGTGACTGAAGTATTAAATAAATCGTATTTTTTAAATGTCTGCAAAATATATTAATCCTCATATACTGCATCTTTAAAATACTTTGAAACAGACCTAAAACATGACAAGATGCAATGGGAAGTTTGACTGTGTAAGGACTGAGAGATCATGTCTGTCATGTGGGGGAATGTAATGTAACATAATGTAATTATATATTCAACTAGACAGTGTCTTGTGGACAGGGCAGAAGAACATGGTGCAACAACTGATAAAATTGTTTAATTTCATTTTTCCTTGCACATATTTCAATTGCATTTTCTTCCAAAAGCTGATGTCATTGGTTAACCTTTTAACTTGGTATTAAGAAAGGATAAACTTACCAGTAGAAAAATGATTTAACTCGTGGCTTTCTCAGAAAGAAACATTTCATATAATTTTGCAGTATTACTGTAAGCTGGATGTTGCAAAGTTCCTTTTGATTTGTGTTCGGTGACACACAACTTTTGCAAATTATCTGAGAACAAACAGGTTTAAAGAAAATGTACATGCACAAAGAACTATTTAACCCTCAGTTACCAATTAACACTATAGCTGTGTATTCGCTAACTATAAAAGGAAATTACACAAAAAGCAAATGGGTAAAACTTTGTACATATAAATTGTGTTTTTTACACTGATGCATTCTTTTGTGTTACATAGAGTAGAAAGCTCCTCCCATTTCCCCAGAATTCCTCACTGTCCTGTATAAAACGTGTAAGAAAACCAGGTTTCAAATTCTATTAATTTTTCTTCATCATTATAGAGAAGAACAGGAGTGGTAAAAACATTGTACTTCGTAAGGATGCCCAAAGCTCTACCAGTGGGTATGCTTCCTGAAGTTCTTAAAGAAGATGACAGACCAAAGTGGGACAATAAATTCCAGTATATTTTAAGCTGTATTGGATTTGCTGTTGGTTTGGGAAACGTGTGGCGATTTCCATACTTGTGCCAAATATATGGAGGCGGTAAGATTTAAATAGCGCTTTTACTATGGAATTAAATACACAGTTCCAACTTACCATATTAAAGAACGAATGAGCAGAGAAGACATGCTTTTAGATCTAATTATACTTTCATTTTTTAATATTCATATATTATCTGCTGTTTTCAACTATTGAGTAGAATAGATTTCTGTATGTGAAAATCATATTTTTTTAAAAGATACAATGATTTAAGAAATAACCATAAACTAACAATAATGATGTATGGGGGAAATCAAAGCTAGCATATCCTGCAAACAGTTTCTCATTATTATCGTTCCAACAGAAGAACAATAAACTACTTCATAGTTTAAAAATTTATAGTTTTTATACATATACAGTTTTACATTTATAGTTTTATACATATATAGTTTTTATACTTTATAGTTGAATTTTAAAAAGTGATACATTGGATAAGTCCCTGGAAGGCCTGGTAAGCCAGTATTCCAAACATTTGAAATTGGAGCTTTCCTTTAAGAAAATCATATCAATCAATCCCACCAGTCACTCTGCGTGTCAGTAAAAATCCACCCATATTTTAGAATTTTAAGTAAATGACATTAAATTGTGTTTTTAAAATAATTTCTACATTATTAAAAATGATGTTTCTTCACTATGGTGTTAAATTTTAGAAGGCAGGTTGGCAAAGGTAATTGTGTTGTCATAATGTACCTACTCAGACATGTTTCACTTAATATGGTGCAGTGTTCTGATTAAGAAACGTGTATTGTATGAAAACAAAGTGGCATAGCTTAAATGATTAAAAACTGAATAACTAACAGAGCTCAAAAAGTAACAATAAATAAGGAATTATCAGAACTGCAGTAATTTCAACTGGAGTCTTACAGTAATCTAGTCTTGATTCAGTGCTACTCAATATCTATCAAGGAACTGGAAAAAATTTCAAATGAATGCCCGTTAAAGTCTGCAGGTTAGAAAAAACTTCATGGAGCTGTAAGTGAAAACAAGTCAGTTCTACAGGTTGATGTGAACTGTTTGGCAATCTAGGTTTGCCAAACTAGGTGCACTTTCACAGAGCTAAATAGGAGCCAGTCTACCTAGAAACCAAGAACATAGTCCCTAGTTAAATCATGGTGGAATTTTAGATGGCAGAAGTCACTTAAGTGAATCGGTAGATAAATGACTGAACATCAGCTTCTAGGACAACATGGAAGGTAAGACCCACTGCAATGAACAATGGGTATATAAGCAGAGGAACGGGGGCCAAATGGAGGGAAATGTTATTACCATTCTGAGCAATCTTAGTGAGACCATTTTTGAAAGGGTGTGTGCATCCTTTAAAAAGCAGAATGGAAAAAATGGAAAGGATGCAGAATTCTTCCAAGAATAGCTCAAGAATGGTTCAAAATTTGGGACACTTGCCTTGCAATGAAAGAGTTAGAGAGTTTGGTCTATTTAGCTATGGAAAAAGACTTTGGGAAAAATTCAGATTCCCTCTCCTCCATATATGCATATCCCACCACCCGTGACTCCAATTCGGATGTCACACTGCCTACAAATTAGGTACCTAGTACCAGGAAGGTGATTCCCAGAAACAGGGTTAAGCATCTATATTCCCTACAGGGACTTGCCAGGGCTCCTCACCACCACTTGAGAGGAGCCCAGCTCCTCTGTTTCCAGTTGCTGATGGAAGCCAGCTCTTTTAGGTTTTGAACAAGCCTAAGGATTTCAGCTTTTTAGAATCTAGTCAATACAGGTCTTGATGCCACTCACTATAAACAACTGTTCACACAGATACTCCAAGGACTTCAGCTATTTAAAAATAAGTGGATACCAGATCTGAACCAGAATAAACCATAGGAAACTATGCAACCAAAGCACTCTTCATTTTGAAGCTTGAGAGCAAAGTGCAATACCACTGCAAAAATAGCTCTTGGACAAAACTCCAAACCTTCTCTTGTCATTCATAGATTCATAGAAGTTAGGGTCGGAAGGGACCTCAATAGATCATCGAGTCCGACCCCCAGGTATGACTTTCAGGTCATACCTGGCCAGAAAGTCCCTCCTCCTCAGACCTCCACAAAAGTCATGGTGAATACTAATCCCATAATGACCTTTGCTCATTTTATCTTCCAGCATTTAGTATCCTTATAAACTTTACAGTTTTGGAAAGAAAGGTCAGTGTACAGAAAATCTGATTTACCTGGCACCTAACATTCAAACTTTTTTTTACCTCAAAACAGTTGAAAGAAACACAAATAGTTCCCACTGCACTGACCACACACAACAATATGGGTATGCATATAAGGGAAACAGTTCTCAACTATCCAAACCATGCACTCCAATAGAGACATGAAGATTGGCAGCACACAAGGAAGTTACACAGAACACAGATAACATCAGTGGAGTTACAATTATAAGAATGCACAATAAAAAGAAGTAAAATGAAGAATGGCAAAGAGATGGTTGATATGGAAAGGCTGTTTTCCCTATCTCATGGCACAAGACAGCCAATGAAAGTGATAACACCAAATTAAAAAGTGTAAATGGAAATGTTTTTTTCATTAAGTGCATAATTAGATTGTGGAATTTGTTGCGATATTAAATGTCACTGGGGTCAAGAACTTAGTGGCATTCAAATAAAAAGATTCCATGTTTATATGATTAACAAGAATATCCAGAGCTGTACCAGTTATTTCCAACAAAAATTTGGAAGGGATACAAAACATCTTGTTGAAAGATTTACACCAGTGATTGTCAATCAAGGTGCTACAGCACCCTGGGGTGCCTTGACATCCTTTTAAGTGTACTCCAAGGTGCTACACAATGGGCGCGCCTACACATGCCCCTGGCTGTGCATTTGGTACTGCACAGTCCCAGTGGCGCACAGTTATGTTTAGACACTACATCGCCATAGTGACAAGCTAAAGCAGCATAGCTCATTGCTAAGGTGACCTAGCATCAGTGTCACAGGCTATGTTGCTTGTGCCTGCCAATGCTATGTTGTTGTAGTTCATCACTACAGCGACATAGCATCTCATGTAGACACATCCAATGGGCGCATCCACACCCATGCCATGTGCGCTTTGGTGTGTGGCAAGTTGCCCTGGGTTGGGTAGGGGAGTCTAGGGCCAGCAGTGAGATGGCCCCAGCAACCTTACCTGTGGTCCTGGGAGTCTCCTGGGGCTGCAGCCATGGAGATTCTGCTGTGCAGAGCCTGGTGGCAGCTGCAACGCAGCTCTGGGCATCCCAGCTCCACTTTTCATCAGCACGCGCTGGCCAACTGTGCATTGCACTGGGGCTTTTTCTGTGGGTTTGTGTGACTCCGGGATATCCAGGGGTCACAAAAACCCACAGAAAAAAAACCTGATGCAGTGCATGCTTTGGCAGCGCACCCTTGCAGGACAGAGAACACCGGACTGTGCAGTATGTGGCACTGCAAACTTGCTTACAGCACCACATACTGCAGGACTGTGCCCATCTGGACATGCCCAATGTGTGCAAACATGATTCAAAAGATAAACCCAGAGATTTTAAATAGGAATCCATAGTGTTATAAACATTCTGACTTGTTATGGTCTTTCTGAGTTCTTTGCACCAGAGCTCCTCTTACTTTGGTTGTATCACTTTGAGAAAGGGACCAGAAAAGGCCACAGGTAGTCAAAGCATGATGGACTTTGTGCTTCTTGTGCATTTGACACACCCAGGAACACTTACTTTGGAAAGCAAAAATTACAGACATTAGAGCAAATCATGAAAATTATAATGAAAAAAAAAAGATGATTATTTGGCTTATCAAGGTTTTTTCTTCTTACTAATATGGAACAAGACTGGTTTGGATTTTCCAAAGCACATACATGATTTAGAAGCAAAAGTCCCATTGACTTTCAGTGGTTCAAGAGTTTGAGTTCCAGTCGGATGCTTTGGAAAATTCCCTGACCAAGGAAGAGTACATGAGATTCATTAGCCCATGTGAAGTCCTGAGTGACACTGTGCCTCAGAGCCTGCCTTTACTGGGGATGTACATACCAGTGCGGGAACACCAGTACAAATGTCCAGTGTAGATGCAGTGTACCATAATTTGAAACTCGTACAAAGAGGCCTGAAACTGAATAGTTTCTGCTGTATTAACCACAGCCTCACAAATGGCTTGTGTCTGGGTTTTATCCAAGTGTTTAGAAAGATCAGAGACTGTATTTTGCTTCATCTCTAGGTGCTTTACAAAACAACCAAAGACTGATATTTCTGATTGTGTCAGTTGCTTCTTATCAGACCCCTGAACCTAATTCATGGCACATTAGTGTTATTTAGTAACTTGGCTTAACATGCTCAGCTCATGCAACCAGAGATAAAGACATAATAGCAGCTCTTCTGCAACTTATCGCTCTTCTGCAACTTATCGCTCTTGGCTGTTACTGATTATTTGGATTTATTGCCTGTGTTGAGCCAGTTATTGACACTGTATGAGTAATGGATATGGAGGTTGCTTGCCAGAGAAAAGGAGGCAAACAGACACACTCCCAGGTAAGTGAAATTGTAAAATAGTTTTTTAAAGAACTACTTATGTACTTTGGCACTTAAAACAGACATTCAAATAAGTTTTTTTCTCATCAGTTTATATAGCTGTTTGGGAAATTGCAGTATTTGGCAAGACTTAATGATTTTAATAGCAACTGGCTGCGGTGTTTTATTCCTGGTGGTAGTGTACTGCAGGTATGCTTGGCCAAAACAAAGGCCCTTAGTCCAGACATTTGACACTACAGGAAGAATTAAAAATAGATTAACTATGACAAACAACAGTTTTATTATAGAGGAATAAAACCATATTGGTTTTAACCTGGCCATTTAAATCCCATCAGGAAGACAGAGCTAAATTGTTTGCTCCCTAGGTAACAGTTTAGATAAAGCCTCATTTACCGTCTTGAAGATGTTGAACTGGATACCAGAAAAAGCAAAAGGGGCCTAGAATAAAATAAACTTCTACCATGATAAGCAGGAAAATGAAACCTGCGTATACATACAGAATATGCATATATTAAAAATACTGTAAAAGATATACATTTTACAGACCAAAGAGTATCTTACTTCTTACCAAAAAGTAGAAATGTGCTACAAACAGTAAGAATTATGAAGGGAACAAAAAACATTTGGCTAAAAAAACTGAGAGTCAACAAGACATCAGATGATAGTCTTGAAGCTGAGATATTGCACCTTACCTTTAATAGTCATTGGATAAAATGAAAAGAGATTGGAGGGGAAATTTCTGTTGTTTTGAAGCAGGATCATGGATGTTGCTTCCTTCCAGAGCAACAGGTAAGAGAAAGAACAGACATCATCTGTTGTCACATCTGTGCAGCCATAAACATTTTTATGGTGGCACAAATGACGAGCAAATAGACATCCCTATGCTATGTTGCACCACATGAGTGGTGCGACAAAAGGCAGTGTAGAATAGTATCTCTTTATTGCAGTGGACATCTATTTGCTCTGTGGTGGGTGAGCATGGGCATCTCCAGGCTTGATCCTGTGCACCCCAGAATGCCCAGGCAGAATTGGACCCCTCAGGGCTCTAGGAGCACCTGCCCAGCTTTCCCTAGTTACAGGGAACTTCAGGGTGCCTTTCTATAAGTGGAGAAAGTCAGGGTTCCCTGCTTACAGAATTGAACCCTGGGATCTCCAGGGGCACATCTTCATAAGCAGGGAAAGCCTGCATTGGTCCTAGCATGGAGGCACAGGATGCAAGGAAGCCCTGGCACCCCGTGTCACCATGCTGGGACCCACACTGGATCCCAAAGTGACCTGTGCTTCACATGGAGGCACAGGTCAGCATGGTCACGAGGAGGCACAGGCAGCACAGGACAGGGAAATTCCTCCATGCCAGAACATGTGCTGAGCTGTGCCTCCATGTGGAGCACAGGTCAGTATGGGACCCAGTACAAGTCCCAGAGGGGAGGCACAGGATGCCAGGAATTCCCTGGGTCCTGCACCACTTCACACTTTTTTGCCAGGACCTGCACTGACCCATTTCACACAGAGGCACAGGTCAGTGCAGGTCCTAGCAAGGAAGCACAGGGCAGCAAGGGATGGATCAGCAAGGGATGGATCAGGGCCCTACCCAACCCGTCAGGTGACATGATTTCACTCTCTAAAGCTGATCAGCTGTGGTGGGACATATCCCATCACGGATGATCTGCTTCATTTGGTGATATCTGTTTTTACTCTGACTGAATCACAGACTCACACTCTTCCTTCTGCACCCACAAATCTACCTGTCTGGGGTGCCCAGAGGGCCAGCTTCAAGATGAGAGCTGAAGTGGGGACGGGGGGGATCAAGGCAATGCCTAGTGTGGCCTGGTGGTTAGAGCACCTTGATGAGTAAAAGAAGATGCAGATCCTTTCCGAATATATGTGGGGGCCTATAACTTGGGTTGTATACTTCCTGGGCAAGTGCCCTAACCACAGGCTAAAAGAGTGGCCTTTTCCTGTTTTCTGCAATGAAAATTTTGGGCCTTGTACCCATAGCTGGGCAATCCTATTTTGCCACACAGCTGTTCAGCCAGAGTTCAGCCTTACTGAACATATCTAGTGGGCTCGCATACAGAGAGCTGAATCATTATACACAAGTGCCTAAAATTTCCTCTGTGGAGCATAAAGAGAATTGGATTTGGTCTATAGGTGCTTTCTGATAGTTGTTTTTGTGAGGATTTTAAGTGCATTCTCTCCTCTCTTCTCATGGTTGGTGCTAAGAGCTTGTCAGGACCCCAGTTAGTGTTCTTCTCCCTTTACATTTTAGCCTCAGAGATCACATGTTCATCATTAGGTAAAGTTGCATTAATAAGAGCAGCCCTCAAGTGTCAGCAGTGACACTTAAGTAGCTGCTTATTTATGATCTTTACTGCTGAACTGTTTACTGTGCCAGGATGTCACTCACTGTTTGGGCTTCACATTGGCATGCACGTACCTCTTGGTAGAGGCAGATTCAGAGGCAGTGCAGTGACATAGATACACCCCATCTCCTCAGTGTAGCTCAGCAGCTCCAGTTCCCTTTAGCCTGGATGGCTGGATCCCCTGCAGAGTCTGGAGCAGCAGCTCAGGAGCAGCAGCGGAGGACTTTTTTTTTTTTTTAAGTGTCTGAAGCAGGTCAAAATTCCTGTTCCCTACCCCCAACCTTCTCCCTTTTCCTCTGTGTTCAGCGATACCTCACCTCCTCTCTTATTTTCCTCCCTCTCCCTCCCTAGTTATGCCCCTGGGCACAGGAAGAGGAGACCTGCTGCTGCTGTCCTCAGCTGATACGGGGGGCAGGGGTGCTCTGCTTTGGCCAGGGCTGAAGGGAGTGACTATGTGGGGAGCTGGGCTCAGCCAGGGGCTCCAACAGCAGTGGCGGCAGGCAGGTTCCTCCTCTCTGCCTCTTCCCCTGCATGTTCTCTGCCAGCCTGGAAGCAGGCACAGGGAGAGGGACTCACCTGCCACCACTGCTGCTGTCCTTGGCCAAGACAGACTCCCTGTGAAGCTCTTCCCAGCAGCCCCAGTTGGAGCAGGGCAGAAGCAGCCCAGACAGCAGTAGCAGCAGTGGGCAGGTTTCCCCTTACTATGTCCAGAGGGATAAGTAGAGAGGGCAAGGAGGGGGAATGGGAGGGAAGGGGAGGTGCCACTGAGCAGGGAGGAGAAGGGAGGGAGCATTGCAAAGGGCAAGAGGAAGATTCTTACCCAATTTGGGGACTTAAAACAAGTCCCTGGCTGCTGCTCCCACAGCATGTTCTGCCTGCCCTAGTGAGTGGGGAAGCCTGGGAGTTGGGGTGCAGCCACTCGTAAAGTGCTTGTCAGGTCCCACACTCTCCTTTTTCAAAATCCTGGATTTGTCTGTGCCTAATGGCAAGTGAAAGCAGAATGGCCCATTTACATTCAACAATAAACTAGCACAGTTTATTTTTGACATACCATGAGTAGAGACCTACCAAATTCATGATTTTGTGAATTGCCCGTGAAATCTGGCAAAGCCCACAAAATCCACGGGGGAAAAAAAACTTAGAAAAGAAAATGCTGGCTTTTCAGAGGGAGCCAGCAGTCCTCAGTGTGCTGCAGCAGCCCAGTGGGGCAGGGAAGAGGGGGCTGCCCACTAAAAGGGCTGCAAGCAAGATGGCTGCTGCTCCTCCCCCTTGCCATCGAGTGGTTGCAAGGGCTACCTGTCATGCGGCCCCACCCCTTTCGAACAATTGGCAGTGAGGGGCAGGGTTGTACGATGGACAGCCAATCAGCAGCAAGGGGTAAGGGCATATGGCAGGCAGTCCCTGCAGCCAATCAGTAATGAGAGGTCAGGCCACTGGGGCCCCTTGGCCAATCAGAGACATGCGGGGGGCTGCAGTGCTCCACCCACAAAATAGCAGTCTGGGCCCGCATTCTGCTCGTGAAAGTGAGGGGCAGCCCCCTTGAATTAGGTACGTCTCTAACCATAAGCCAAGAGAGTACACAAAGAGAGTCACTATGCATAATGTGACACATGGTAAGACCTCCCCTCACACACACATTTTTTAACTCACTGTTGCTATTTGTCCATACTCCAGGTACCCAGGCCCTTTGAGGAGCTGCTTAATATGTCTGAAAGAGCCAGCCAAGTATAAGTATTCACATTTACCAAATTCAGGGCAATAATTTCTTTTTCAAAAGTATAACATATGGTTTTCATACCTATGTTTATGACACTAAAAATAGTTGTAGTTTGTGGATGGAGTGAGTGAAATCCAGACTCTTATTTCAGAGAAAGGTGCTGCTGGGCACATCAGAACGACTTATGTTCTGAGGTTGTGGCTTAATTGTTGTTTTCCCTAAGGTTATATTATTTTACAGGCTGAAAAAAAATGAATTAGCCAACAGGCATTGCTAAAACATTTTATATCATAATTTATCCCTTCCCTTGCCCCAAGTGACGGAAGGACAAAAATTAGTTAGAATTGGCAGCCATGACAACCATGCCACAAAACCTGAAGGACTATGCCATAGGAGTTCCAGCTATTAACCCTCACTGGTGACACCAGGCCTCTGCTTAGCATTGCGTTTGGTCAGCCTTGCTCACACTGAACAGCTCATGATGGATGGGATCCTGCATGGCTGGGTAATAACTAGGGAGCTGTAGCCTTCAAGCTCTGGCCAACAATCTACCCCAACACTGGCAACTCACCCAATTAGTTTGCAAATTGTAAGGCCTAGAACCTCACCAGAACCAGTCTCTCAATGAAATAAGCTCTAGTCTGCTTATGATAGCCAGACCTTCCCCTCATCTCTGTTTGGCTGCTTTCTCCACCCCCTGGGCAAGAAAAGCTGTTGAAGGAACCAAAACCCAGCACTTATCCCTCGTCTGAGGAACCATAGAATTGATTGGGTTTACGAAAGGGAGCACCGAGTGGGCAAATGGAGACCTGGGAGCTGAGGGCAGATGCCTCCACTTCCCCCACCCCTTTGTGAAAACAGAGCTAGCTCCTCTTCTCTCTTGGTCTGAAGCACCTGGCCTGGAAAGAAGAGATGACCCCCACCTTAGCCTGGGAATGGAGGGTTGGGGCGAAAGACCCTTTGGAATTGCCCCTCCTTCCACTCTTTCAAGGCCTCCTATATAGAGGAAGCAGAAAGCCCACACCCCATCTCCTTTTCCCTATGAAGACCAAGAGTGGGGTGGCAGTGAAGAAACCTTGGGTCTGGTCTCCTTCAAGTCCTGAAGCAAAGATGAAGAGCCTCCATAGGTACAAGAGGAGCAGAGATGTGCACAGGAGCTAAAGGCAGGACTGAGGGTTGGGAAGTTATAAGGCTGGGGAGCTCAAAAAGAAGCAGCACACATGAGTGCTGGGAGACTCTAGAGGACCAGAGCAGCAGGTGGTACCTCATGTAGGTTTTTGCAATTGGATCTCAGATATGTGCTCCTGGAAAGTTCCTACATTTAGTGCTATAATGTGCCTTACTAATGAGGATTGGAAACTCTGCATCCAGTACACACACTGTGAACAACCAAAAGATCTTTCACGTTATTATTTTTAAATCATTTGTTGCCCAGTCTTAAAATCTTTTAATTTCTGGGCCAGTCAGTGCTGGACTCCCTTACATCATAAAGCTCCCTATCCACCTACCTGCCCATGCCTTAACTCTGAATATGCTGTATGGGGAACCCAGCAGGGCAGGCAGTGGGCTAAACTACCAGACCCTTCCAGGGAGCACAACTCCACCTCCAACTTCTTCCTGTCTCTCCCTCCAAGATGAACCAGGTCCAAGTATGTGGGAGATGTGAGGGGGCCTGGGGAAGGTCAGAGGCATAGGGAGGGACTTTGCAGAAGGAAGCTGAGGAGAAACAAGTTGGGAAAGAGCTCACATAAGGTCAGGCTTATGGAAAGTGAAAATGGGAATGCAGAAGTAGGGGGACTCTTAACAGGTAAGGTCAGGGGTAACTTGGGGAAATGCACGGTTGAGGGGGAGAGGTAAGAGTACTTGCTAGAGAGAGTGGGGGCAAAAAGGTAGGCTTGCGGGGTGGAGAAAATCTTCAAAGATGCTCAGAGCTCTAGTGCTAATGGAAAATAGAAGGGAATCCAAGTTGCTCAAGAGTAAATAGTTTGGAGCACCAGAAATATGAGCCATTCATTGCAGATCTTTGCTGCCAAATTTACCAACCGAATGAAGGTACTGGCATCAGGCCTGGTGCTTCCAGGGGTTACAAATATTGGATCCTTTGCTTACTAGGACTCTGAGTGTAATCATAACAACATATAATAAATAGTAATAAAGGCCAACTTGAGTGAAATACAGGCAGTTCCATTTCTCAAATAGATTTTATTGTGTTCCCAGGGGCATTCTTGATCCCATACTTCATAGCTCTTATCTTTGAAGGAATTCCACTATTGCATCTTGAGCTTGCCATAGGACAGTACCTGAGAAGAGGCAGTGTTGGTATCTGGAGTACCATCTCACCCTACCTTGGAGGTGTTGGTATGTTTCTCCACTTGTTATCTCACTGTTATGTGGCTAGCCACAACAATGGCCAAGCTCAATATGGCCTAGAGTATTGGGGGCCAACTGTTTTGGCAGGTGTGCTACAAATTGGCTCTACACCCTTCAGGTGCCACTCCATACCTTTCCTCTGCTTGAACTGCTGCTACTCCCTGTCCTGTGTTCCATATCTGACCTGCTGCTCTGCTTTCTGTTCCCTGCCCTATCTGCCGCTGTGTTACCTGTCCCTTCCCCAGTCTGCCATGTGCCACACACAGAGGCTGCCCATCCCACAGGGTGGCCACCCTGGCTCTTCCAGAGACTAAAATGTTGAGGCTCCAGCCTCTTTTCCAGATGCTTCTTACCCATTTGCAAGGACATAGAAATCTCTGTTATGGTTGATTTAATAAACAACTATTCTCTAACTACATGAAATAAAAAGCAGGGTGATGGGAGATTTCAGGCTTATTAGGGACATCCTATGGCATATGCCCAAGAGACCACTGCTTGCCTCTTCCAGGGCTGAAACAGCTGGAACAAGAATAAATCATTCCATGCCCCCAAAGTAGTAAAATGACATGAATAGAGCAAACAATTAAAAAAAAAAGCCCCAAAGCTTGTTACTACTTGTTTTCCAAGCTTTGGTCATCAAGAACATAAGTGAAACTAACAAGCAACACTCAGTGTTAATATTCACTCTGCCCGTGGGGAATGAGAACTTTTGCCCCAGGGTCTCCTCTGCCTGCCTTCTCTTTTCCTCAGGGATGTGAGAGATGGGACATGGGTTCTCCTTGGAAATAGCAATTCACACCTTCCTGTCTGGGAGTAGAGCAGGAAGTGTCAGCAGCTGAACTAGCCACACGACAGCACAACCCTGAAGGATGATGAGGTCTGCATCGTCTTTTCATGGTTGTGCCCTCATGCTTCCACAACCTATTTCCTGGGCAGCAAAGCCAAATGACACCTCTGTGGAGCCACAGTTAGCTGCTTTTGTTGCTCTACTTCCCTTCTGAATCCAGAGTCCTCCTTCTCTTCTCCTGCACTCTTGCTTCCTGTTACATAGCTGCAAATTGCTCTGTGAAACAAATCTCATGCCCTAGTACCAGAACATGCTTGTATATCTGCTTAACATCATGTAGAATGTGGACAGATGTAGGTTATGCATGTACAAGAGGTCCAAGTACAGGTGTTATGGGTGTCTCTTTCTATGCTGGTATAAGCCCGGCAGTGGTGTAGCTCACTTGTACCACTCCAGGAGCAGACAGACATAACAGTTAAATCAGAACAGAAAATGCATGCTCCTAAGCAGTACATTTCCCTCCCGTTTTAAAATGACCTAAACTTACATTTGACCACAGACAGTAGAAATCACGAAGTGGTGGGTGCTGTTTCTGCATCTGCATCTCTTAAAGGGAAAAGACATGCTGAAACCTGGCATTGCCACCTGGTGCTGTAGGTAATTGAACTAGAGACCTGAGATTTGTGCTTTTCCTCTCCTGCAGGCACTTGAGCATACCAACCTCCCCAGAACAGCTGGGCTATGGTTTCTTAGCATTATTGCATGGGAGTGATCTCCATTCCCATCTCCACAGAGGCAAAGAGAACCCATCCTGTTTCCCTGCTACCAATAAAGTACAGGAAAGCTCTACTGTCACCAGTCACTTAAGCTTCATTTTCCTCTAGCTCAGAATCTGCCATTTCCATATCTCTCTCTTCCTTCCATCCTAATTATTGAAATAACTGTTATATATTTATAATCCACCTTACCACAGTGTAAAATTAACTCTCCCCTTCACTCTCTGAGAATGGCAAGGACAAAAGCATTGCAGTGCTCCTAGAATTCAAAATTAGAACTTTTGCTCCCTGAGTTTGAAGCTTCAGTCAAAGAAACTTCATCTGGGAGTGAAAATGCAGTGTGCTGGGGAATAACAGTCTTCCCAAAGTCATGGAGGAAAAAATACCATTACCACTGCATAGACAGTTCTTAGACCACAATGACTTCCTTTCTCTCAGTGCACTGGAAGATAGACTTCACCAGTAGAAATAGACCAGGTGACTGCATTTCCTGAACAGGGCACTCAAAACAGTGAAGAGTGTCATAAAGCAAGTGTCAGCCCACCAGCAAAGCATGTGCAAGTTTCCCAATGTCCAAATGATTTTAATAGTCCTTCACTACATGAAAACTTGTTAGGGTAAAGCAAAAGCGAATGTTAAGGATTTTTTTTCACTGATTTATTTCACCTGAAATTTTGTGTCTTCTCTAGGAGTTGCTTCCATGGCAGTGTCATTCATAGTGGGTTTATATTACAATACCATTTTGTGCTGGGTGCTGTGGTATTTCTTTAACTCCTTCCAAGACCCTCTTCCATGGAGTACATGTCCTCTCAATGAGAACAGAACGGGTAAGTAATATTTCATGACTTATCTATGTAGGTACTGGGAGATAGCCAGGCTTACTCTCTCTGCTATTTGTTATTCCTATAACATGTCAGTAGATCTAATATAAAGGCTCATGATGAATTCCTCTCTGTATTTTAGGGCTTGATGGTAACCTAGTCCTACCTGGTCATGGAGGGTGTAAAGCCCTTCTATCACACCACCTCTTTGCAGCCAAACTATACTCCTTGCATTGTAGCCTGGGAAGGGTGTGAAAAACAAGTCTGTGCATTAACCCCCCTGTCTTCAGCCGATGGGTGGATGGAGAGTTAAGTGTTGGTCCACTAGGGGTGCATATCCAGCTTTTTCACCATCAAAATGATTTCACAGTATGAGTAAGAAGAGTATAAACTAAGTGTGACTCTTACGACAGTGTTATTCAGCAATTAGTTTCACCTGAGGCTGGGCTAAATCCTATATTAGTTTACACATCTATGTGTCACATACAGAGTTGCAGTCTTTGATCTTAATGCACAATTTGGGATTCTGTTTTCTGCCTGTATCAAAACAGAATCGCCTGAGCAAAAACCCACTGAAAATAAACCAGAGGACGAGAAGAGAACTCCTGCCCTTATAACTCAACAGCTTAATAGTTTGCCAGGAAACAAGGGACCTGGGGTCTTTACCCCCTCACCCAGAACGTGTTAGAACCCACACCTCCTACTCCACAGCAAAATACTCTAACCACTAGGCATTGCCTACACCTCTCTCTACCAACCATAGTTGTTGCTTCTTTTCTAAAATAGAGGACTTGCCTGGCCTTCCATGCATACCTAGGCAATTGTTTTTGGCCACCCAGCTGAAGCACAGCCCTACGAGCATGCTCAGTGCATTTGAATGAGCTTGTGCATATAGAGCTGAATTGCTGACTGTACATACATGCTAAACATGCCAGTTATAGGCCAGTTAGGTGCATAAAGGGAGAAAGGAATTGGCTCTTTGTTTCTTCAATGGGAATTGGATCATTGGTGTGCTGAGTTCCATCCTCCATCTTAGACCTTGTGATCTGTCAGAATAGGTTACCATATTTGGGGGACATATGGTATGCAGGAAAATAAAGCATACACCTTCTTTTGGGAAGGCAGAATGAAGGGGGGAAAATATTTTTTCCAGAGCGTAACAGGGAACACTGGCCCTGTTACTGAAAAGCGGCATAGACCCTTCAAGGGCAGGATCTTTGTAGCACAGGCAACCAGCAGAGCAGGGGTTAAGGAACAGCGCTGTAGTCAGGTCAGCTGACAGGGGAGTCACCTGACCAGAAGAGGGCTTGGCTTGAGCCATATAAGTCCAGAACCTGAGCTGGTCAGCAGTGTTGCCAGGTGTATGTTCATTATCATATTTGTATAATAATTTTAACCCTTGAACAATGTATGATAGATAATATTAAGTGTTTAAAACATACAATAATTTTTGAGGCAGTTAATCAATTCAGCATATTCAAAACCCAAGTCACTCTCACGGAATTTTAACCAACTTTCAGGTTTGCTGGCAGTGCTTTCTAATGACTACTTGCCCCAAAATAAAGAAATGCTTCAATTTTG
Organism: Alligator sinensis; assembly: GCF_000455745.1. Classification (NCBI taxonomy): domain Eukaryota; kingdom Metazoa; phylum Chordata; order Crocodylia; family Alligatoridae; genus Alligator; species Alligator sinensis. The sequence goes on along the minus strand of NW_005841842.1, from coordinate 4,240,326 downwards.
ATGACCCAGTTCTCACTCGCTCACTGAAGACTTATTATGAGCAATATAAAGAGAATAAGAAGGCTTATTTGCATGCTTGTTTGCATAGTTATTTGTATATTTTACAGTGTATGATAGTTTTTCAGAAAATATGATAATTTGAGCTTCCCAGTACAATAATTTCGTATTTAAGACCTGGCAATTCTGCTGGTCAGGCAGTCTAGCCTGGAAAGCCATGGAGTGAGGAGCTCCTAGCAGCAGAGCATCAGGGCTTCTGAACTGACAGTGGAGCTGGAAGGAATCAACTCTGCAGGTTTGAGAACAAGGAAGAGTTACCTGGGGCAGAGAGAGAGGCTTGTTTAGGCATGCAAGTGGCCTTTATTTTATTTTAAACCTGGCGATGATTTGGGTGTCTGCCCAAGGGCTAGGATGTTTTTGGTTTAAGTTGTACTGGTGGTTGCTTTGAGCCCAGACAGTGGCAGGCCTAGATCATGGGGGCCGCAGGACCCAGAGCCCAGACGGGCAGGTCTAGAACAGGGCCTTGGATAAGGGACCAGCCAGAGTAGAGGGGCGGAAGCTGGGAAGGCTGAAACCCCAACAAGGGAAGGAAGGAAGGACAGAGGGTCTGGAGACTTAAGGACAAGTGTTCCACCTGACTGGTGACTCAAAAAACCTGCAAGGCATGGCCCATGGTGTAGGGGTGGACTGGAGCCACACAATTAGCTCGTAAGGCAAGCTAGGTCAGGATAGTCCTCTGGGTTTGTCAGTCTCTGTGGGCAGTCTCCCTTTCATGAAGTTTCCATCAAGATATGATGGCTGTGAAGGCAAGGCGTGACCTTGAGAGAAAGAGCAAAGGGAGCCTAGCAGGGATGAGGGGGCATCATAACAGCCCTCAGGCACCTAACCTGTTACACAGTCAGGGCTAAGTGCTGGCTACTGGGGCAAAGTGCACTCTTCTTCAGCATCACTGCTTAGCCTGGCTGCTCACCTAAAAGCTCAGTTTTAATCCCCTTGCAGTTGGCCAAAATCCTTTTCTTGGCCAAAAGTTGCTTACAATTTGGCAGTGGCTGTGAATGGGTTAAAAAGTAGCTGTGATGCTGAAGAGTCAGAAACATCCTGAGGTTGCTTAAAATTGTCCCTGAACTAAACTTGATCTTTGTACAGGATGGTCACATAGGCAATGTGACATCACCTTCACCATTTTCTGTGCATTCTCCATATGGGGATTCAGTCTCTGGTCCTCTAGCCTTTTCCATGATGTTACATTACAAGTCTCCAGGATTGACTAATATGATGTCTTGCTTCTTAACTATTGTTCTCACAGTGTAGGGGAAATAAGGTATTATATACAATCTCACTCATGCCAGTTTAGTAGTATTTCTCATCTCTCTTTTTTAGGGCTCATAGAAGAATGCTGTGCAAGCACTCCAGTAAATTATTTTTGGTACAGGAGAACTTTAAATGTAACCACTGATATCACAGAGAGTGGCACTACACAATGGTGGCTGGTTTTGTGCTTGGCTGCTGCCTGGGCAGTTGTGTACCTTTGTACCATCCGAGGAATTGAAACCACAGGAAAGGTGAGGAACGTAAAGAGAGAGAGAGAGACTCAAAATAGTTAACTTGTTCTTGTCTCTTGTTCTCAAAATACTGAATTGTAGCTTTCGAGGAAGGCTTCCCAGTTACACAAATAATTCATGTTTCTTCAACCCCGTAATCTTAAGAGTAAACTTCCCCTTGCAGAGTTTATGAAACTCTTTTATGATAGACATTCTTTAACATACTCTACCTCCAGCAAAAATAATAGTTAGAAAATGCAGCTATATTAAATTTTTCTAGAACTAGATATTGCATAACCAGTGGGGACGCATAGTGGGTGCACAAGGGTGCACATGCACCCCCTGAGAGCACTGCTGCACCTCCTGAACAGCCGTGCTCCCTGCTTAGGCGATGGGCAGGTGGGGCAGGTGGGAGAGCCGGTGCCCCCCACGTGAGCAGTGGCTAGGGAATGGGAGCACCAGTTGTAGGTCATGGTCGCTTCTGGAAGTGCCGCAGCCACTTGTGGGAGCGCCATAGCTGCTCACTGGCCAGTAAGTTTTGCTGCAGGGGGACCCCTCCTCCCCCAGTCAGAGAGATTGGCAGCAGGGGGACCCCCCTGGTTGCTGACTGGTCACTGGGGTGGCACATGCCCCACCTGACTAAGGTAGCACCAGTTGCCCATGTGCATAACTAAGATAATATTATTATCAATATCTATCTCTCTGTTTCAATTTTCCTTTCAGGCAATTTATGTCACAGCCTTTTTTCCTTACCTTGTCCTAACTGTATTCCTTATTCGTGGACTTACTTTACCAGGAGCGGTTGATGGATTAGTTTACCTTTTCACTCCGAATGTAAGTATTATTTGTATAATCAGAAACATTATTTTTTCTTTTTCAACTTATGACTCATTACCTTTCAGCAATTCATTTTTCAGCTATTACCTATGCAATTCCTCATTTCACCTTTTTCCATTAGAAATGCTTTCAATGATCTAAATATATTTTAGCTCTTAATGAGTACTGATCATTTCACTAATGATATAATATAGGCGTAAGGAGTAAACATTCTGGAGGATTGGTAGGAACTTCAGAGTAAAGGCCACTATGGAGGGATGTGCACATTGCACATAGCCTTTCTTACCTGTGAAGAAGACAGTGTGGCCTTCCCAAAGCTATAGAATTATTGATTACAAAATTAATGTGAAACTCATCAGGAATTGGTTTAGGAATTAAAATTAAATATTGGAATGGTTTTATAATTGATGGTTATTCCTTCTTCCCCATTCATTCACTCAGTGTTCTTCCTCACTGAAAGTTTCTTCAGCTTCTGCTGAAGGATACTAACATCGACTGCAAGAAATTCTAAGCAGCCATTTTGTGAAGGTGGGATTCTCTCTCATTGCTCTCAGTGGGACTTAAAACACAGGTCATCTCATCTGGTGGCCACTTTGAGAAGGGTCTCTCCTTTTGCTTTCTATAGCACTGAATGTCTTTGCATCCTCACAGCAGAGTAGACTACCATTTTTCCTGAAAGCAATTCAGTAGCATTAAAATAATGGGAGATTATGGCCTTTTTTTTAGAAGTAGGCAATTGTTTGTGATGAACAGCCGTAAAAGTAACCATTAATCTTCAATATATAATTTGGAAGCAATTCACTGCACCAGATCTAACTGACTAGTAATCCAGGAAGGGAGGGGATATTTAAGGCATTTGCATGTATGTAACCAAAAAGCAGGAGTCATAAAACCCATAGGAAGTTCTGTACTGTCATGGCAGGCTTGTGTTTGTGGTCTCAGATTAGAGAAAAAGTTTTAAATATGTACAAAGGAACACCAGAAATTTTCCTTTGTTTTCCTTCCTCCATTCTAATTTTATGGCAGCATTACAATTGTTTGGGTGCTCAATTACATTTGTCTACCTTAATGCATCGGATGTCTTTTATGGGGAAGCTTGACCGTGAATTTCCTGTGTTTCTAAAGCTGGGTTTTGTAGTTCTAAATGAATATTATGTACATTTCATCTCATAGTAATAGCCTTTTCTTCCATCTTTAATGATATGTAAAGGTAATGCCACCCTATCCTGACATACCAAAAAACCTTGTATCAAGCCATGTAGGGCTGGATTCCATTCCATTTACTGGGCATCTAAGGGACATAGGTGTCTAAGTGCAATTCTGTTCTACACTATTAAAGTCCTTGAAAGTCCATTAACACATCTACTTTAATAATATGCCATCAACTGATCCTCCAGGTTGAATCACAAAAAAATCATGAGAAGGAGGAGTCCCCCCCACAACATGTTTTGCATTAACTGTTTTTCAGGAATTCAAGTTGGATGCAACAGAATTGCACTTAGGTACCTAAGTGCCTAACAGATGTGCCTAATAGATAAAACAGAATCTGATCCCTATTGATTTCGCCCTCACCATTGCTGAAGTATTTCCACTGACTTTGGAAAGCTTTAGATCACAATATTAACATTACAAAATAGTTTCAAGTTTAAGGATGTCAGCAGATGAGGTTGGTATGGCAGGGCACTGTTGGTGCCTGCCACTTTAAGAGCCTGAAGCTAGCAGCTGGCAGGTGCCTTATGAGGGCAGCCATTTTGGATCCAGGGCTGCCCATATAAAGAGGGCAATTTACTGCTGGAAGGCCAGGCAACAACATCGCCTGACTGCAAGGCTGCTGGTATCATCCTGGAGGTAAGGGCAGGAGCTGTAGGGGATGGTTAGGAGGCTCCTGGTCCTGGGCATGACCTAAAACTGCACCCTTCTGGGGGCGGGTGGCCTGATGGGGCTCAGTGGTGCAGGAGCCCCAGGAAATGCCAGGCTAGTGAACAATTTGGTGAACGGTGAGTAGGGGTGCCTTAACCCCAGCCCTCACCTTCTGGTGGGTAGAAATAACATCTAAGGCTGAGCACAATGACCTGCTGCTCTAGTGGGGGGAGTAAGAAGACTCATGAGACTGTGGAGCACCAGTCGTGGGGTCTGCTTTGTCAGATCAAAGGAACGAGTAGAGGCCAGGTAAGCTCTGGGGAAGCATCTGAGCCAGTAGGGGAGAGACCCTGGAGGGCCAGGCATGCTCCCTGAAGCACCTGAGCTGGGGATAGGGGGAACCCCACTCCGATAATGCAGGCAGGAGAGGAAGATCCCATCGACAGACTCGACTGGTCCATGCTAGGGCCAGGACCTAAGGGTCGAAGGGCCAGGGGCCCACCGCAAAGGATGCCCATAATGAGCAAGGGAGTTCGGGGTCCTGACTGGGCCTGAGGCGGGGCCAGGGTTTGTGTAAGCTGAAGGTCCCTATGGTTGGGGGCCATAGCTAATAGGGTGAAGGCAAGGGTCCAACCAACTGCTTGAGATGCCATCTGTGAGGCTTGGGCCGTGGTGTAGGGGTGGTACCAAGCTGCGGACACCCCCTTAATATCAGGGTGCAAAGAAAAATAGACAGCCTTCCTCCTTATTTAACAACTTATTTATTTTCAACAAGACGTGGCAGGAGAGACAGGTGGGCGGCATGCCCAGAGGCAAGTGGGAGGCCAGCGGCGGCTAACCTGAGTAAAACCCACTTCGCCACAGATGGTAATAATATCACTCAAAGCTGAATAAGAGTATTGATTTATAAAACAGGAGTAAAATAGTTTGGGGGGCAAAAAGGACTTGACTGACTTATACACTCTTAACAGCTAAAAAAATATGAAATCCCATACTGAAAGATGCATTAAAATTATTTAAGGTGTTTCAAATTCAAGTTCCATAAAAGTAATATATTAAACCTGGGATTACATCTATGCACCCTGAAGAGAGAAATCAATGCCAGAGGCTATACCACAGAAAGAACTTTAGAATCAACACATTGTGCATGCTGGGGAGAATTAAACTGAATTGGAAACCAGCCTTCTTCATGTCACTTTTGTGAGTTTGCAACATTGCCGAGATAAGATGCTCTACACAAGGGGCCCTGTGCTACCCAGCCTCAAATAGGTTGGCTATCCACGGGTGCCCAGGGACCATGGTAAGCTATCTGGGCAGGGCTGGGCCCAGGTGGCCACTGACCAGGCTCCCTGGCCCCGCTTGCTCCAGGGCAGGCCAGGCCAGGCTGCTGGCAACATCTGCTGCCACAGCTCCAGACTCCACCCCCTCCTCCCTGCAGGCCACCTGCTCTGATGCACTGATTCCCAGGCTTAGGGCACGTGGGGCTCCCAGACAACTGGAGTGAGGGGCTGACCACACCCCAGCCCTCCCTGCAGTGAGCCTCTCTGGGGAGGTGCCACAGGGCCAGCCCCACTTGCACTGCCACTGTGTGTCAAGCATGCCCCTGCTGCGTGTAACCCAGGCAGTGCGCGATGAGCTGTTTGTGCAGGCAGAGGGCTGCCTGAGCCACTATGCCCTGCTGATGATGATCCTGCTGGTACCCCGGGCACACCTGCACTCCTGGTTGGGGACCCTGAGCTACTACAATACAGGGGGCAAGCCAAGACCACCCTAAACCCTCCACCACTACCTGGAGGGCTATCTGTCGCAGCACTACACGTCCCTGCCCCCCACTGTCAAGGAGGACATTGCCACTGGTATCAACACCTTCCTTGGCATGTGAGTGGTCTGTGCCTGCCCAGCTTCAGGGACACAGGCTGCTCAATGAAGTTTAACTGTGTCCTGCCTCTCTGCAGGCTGTGCAGGGGCAGGAACCTGGGGCCTGAGGAATGCGGGCAGGCTGGGCAGGGAGTGTGGACAGAGTCTGGGGGCAGGGGCAGGGCCGGAGACTGAGAGGGCTCTCCTCCAGTGTAGAACTTACCATGTGGGCGGATCAGCACAGGCCTCCCCATCAGCAACAGCAGCTGGCTGCACCCAGTGTCCATGGCCTGTGGTAAACGGCAGGCCAGTGCCCAGCCAGGGGCCCACTCTGGGGAGCAGCTGGTACTGTTAGAAGCTGGTGGTGGTTTGGCTGGCTGCTCCTCATGGCAGGGTATGAGGCTGGGCCATGGGCAGTGCAGCTGCTGGGCAGAGATCCCCAAGCTGCCAGTGGATGCAGCAGCTGGGGAGGTGGGCAGGGTGTCACCATAGGTGTCAGGATGGGGTGAGGGCAGGCCACCCCTGCTGGTGGCACTAGCAGAGGTGTGGCCTGGCTCCTGGGGCATCAAAATGCGGGCCAGCTCCCACGTGAAGGGCATGGTATGGTCTTCTGGGCACAATTGGGCCAACAACTGAAGTTGGTCACAGCCACCCACTGTGCCCACAAGACCTTGGCCTTCATGTGGCACAGCCACAGCATCCGGGAGCGGACTTGTGCATGCATCCCAGCTGAAATAACCTCATAAATGTGGGTGTTAGAGTGCCCGCTCTGCACGAACTACCTCTGGACATTGGCCTTGCCCCAGTGTCACAAGGTCACACACCTCCTCCTGGGTCCAGCTGGGGCCTTGGGCAGTTGGGATGGGCATGAGTATGTGGGCAGGGCTAAGCTCAATGGGGATGATGTGGTGGACATGATCCCCACACCAGCTGTCTGGACCCCCACCTGTCTGTCCCTGCGATGTCGGCCCTGGAGGGCTGCCAGCAGCACCCAGGACAGGGTCACAGCCAGGAACAGGGAGCTGTGTGGCAGAGATGCTTCACCACAGTGCCTGCTGTCACAACCCAAAGTTGTGTTTTTTTTGTTTTTGTGTGCTTCGGCACTGCTAAATTATGTCCCCGCCAAATTGCAGCTCCTTTGCACGGTAGAGTTTTCTGCTGCAATAGAGAACCCGCGTGCAAAAACAGTATTTCCCGCCAGTTTGTAGCCTTCTTTGCATGGTGCATTTCTTTTGCATCATAGTGATGCACGGTGCAAAGGAGTTCCCGCCATTTGTATTTAGATTCGCGCCACATTATTGGCCGATCCTAAATTATGCACACGTGGCGGCTAGCGATTGGCTTGCTAGCCATATAAAGAGCTTGGGAGGTTTCCGCCCAAGTTGGAGAGAGAGAGAGA
>NW_005841842.1:4208173-4232689 GCF_000455745.1 Alligator sinensis | reverse complement strand
TTAAGTGGAGCTGAGCCTGGAAAACTGTCCAGCCTACACCACGACCATCTTTGGTGTAAGTAAACAATCTTTTAATCAACCATTACGCGTCCGTAACTAATTCTAGCTCGCCACCGGTCTTCTTCGACCCCGCGTGCCCGGGCTGCTGGCCACAGCCCGCGTGCGCAAAAACGGGTCCGCATATCGCTCCTGGCTCGCACATGGTGACATGGACGAGATCGGGAGGTGGCCCACACACCTTCAAAGAGACAGAGCTGGGGTTGAGCAGGAGCAGGGAACAAGGAACAGGTGCTGGTTCTGCTGCCATAGAGCAGTGCCAGCAGCCCTGGGAGGAACCTCAGGGCTGGGCAAAGGATGCAGCAGGCTGTAGCTCTCTGCAACACTCATCTGTGGCCAAGGAGTAGCTTTGGCTAGGGGCAGGACAGGCAGAGGCTGCCTGGGTCCTGTCCAGCAGGGCACACAGGGCCTTACGGCCTCATGCAGATAGCACTGGCTCCTTCAGGTTCCCTGTGCAGTGTGCCCCAAGGCACAAAATGGCTGGAGGCTCTTATAGCATGCAGCTAGGGGCTGCTAGAGAGCAGCCCAGCCCTGGAGTAGAAGAGGTGGCCAGCCAGAAGCCCTGGGGCTAGGCTCTGGCCAACCCCCTAGAGACTGGGCAGACCCAACACTGAAGTCCCCACAATGAGCATTAACGTGTCTACATGTGTTAATGTACTTTAACTAATTGTGCCTAAATTTGATACTTGCTTTATACAGGTATCAAATTTAGGCATGATTAGCCTAAAATCACCATTTTTAAGGTGCATTAGGGATGCACGTGTAAACGCACACTCTTAATGCTCCTTAAATTGGGCTAATGTGCATTAAATGCCCATGTGTAGACACACCCCGTGATAATTATATGAATTAAATTTCTCTATTATCTTAAAATACAATCTATACAATTAGGAGTCTAGTCCAGTTTTCAGTCCCTCATGATTTTCCCATTGACGCAAATGGGAGTTCTGCACATATCGCAGGTGTAGGCTAGATATTGTGAAAGATCCAGCACTGCAGCAAGTAGCCAGGGCCTAATTTCCCTAGCTTGGTACCTCATTCCTCCTAGTTGGGACAGTTGGGTGATTTTGATATAATGTAGGCTTCTATCAGACCGTAAGTTTCTTCCCTTTGTGAGTAACAGAAAGAACATGTGAAACAAAACATAGTCCTTTTCCCTACCCCGGCCAACCTGTTCTCCACAGAAACCAACACTTCTCCTTCAGCTTCCTCCCACCATCACCATATTTAGGTAGAAGAATGAAGGGTGGGTCTTCATTTTATCCTTTCTGGAAACCATGGTATAGTGCCCCTCAGTAACTGCAGGCCTTTCCTGACCCAGGCCATATTCTTCCCTGCCATCATAGCTGTAAAAATCTTTACCACCTCTTGTTGGCCAGTCATCATTTGTCCTCTCCTGAGACTTTTCCATTTCTTACTTATTCAAAACTCAAGCAAGGCTCCTGTCTCTTCAGGCCTCCTTCTCCCAGACCCTTCACCCGGCTCCTCCCCTAGTATTCTGAAGGTAGAGTTCTACTCTAGACCTTGCCTCAGCCCTGTTCCACACAATACAGTGCTCTAACTTTTCTCTCTTTTGTGGCAAGGCTGCTCTTTAAGTTTCCTGGGTCTGCTTCTCATCAAGCCTCAATGTCTTGAATTTTAGTATATAGTTCTCAGGGTTCTTTTGGGAATTGTATTTCCCCAATACCCTTTCTGTGTGCTGAACTAAGCACAGTACTCTGTTTGGATTATAACTTCCCCTAAAGCTGTCCATCACATGAACCATAAAGCCAATTGCTAAACATAACAAAACTAGCATTGTATTGAAAGAGTCCCATTCGTTTCTCAATACCCAAATGAAAGATTGAATTACTGCAATATCATAACCCAAGATAGAATTAATATCCTCATTACACATTTTCATAGGTTTTTCAGTCCAAAGGTACTAGAATGCTTTTCTGGTCTGATCTCCTGTATGAGAGGCCATAGAATTTCACCCAAATGGTTTGCCTTAAGACCAATAACTCATGGTTGAGCTAAAGAGTATTTTGTAGAAACACATCTAATTCTCATTACAGTCATAAAGTGACCAAGCATTCATCAACCCCATGGGTAAGTGGTTCCAAGAGTTACTTATAAACACTGTTAAATTTATGCCTCATTATCCATTTAAATTTGCTCACAGACTGCAATCAGGTTCCCTCTTAATTCTTTCTCTGATCAGCAAAATAGATGGAGCTCCTTAAACCTCTCACTGTCAGGAACATTTTCCATTCTTCTTGGAAGTTTGTTCTTGGAATTCCTCTCTAAACAGTCTCCAATTTTGCAATATCCTGTCCAAAGTATAGATACCAAAATTGGATGCACTATTCCTTGTTTTTAGGCATTATGCTTGGTATCTGTGCAAGAAGACTGTGTATGCAGTTTTAAAAACAAGTTAGATCAATGATTCTCTACCAGGGTGCCATAGCACCCTGGGTGCACTGAGATCTTTTCAATGGTGCCTTGAGGTGCCATGCAATGTTAGCACTGTTAGGTGTGCAAGCCTGATTCACAAGATAAACGCAAAGATTTCAGATAGGAATTTATAGTGTTAAAAACATTCTGACCTATTGTGGTCTTTCTGAGTTCTTTGAATTGCTCTATTTTTCTGTTGTCACAAATCAAGTGGAAACTTAAGACTTGACATTTTCTGAAGGATGCATTGAGTCTTTTGAGGGGTGCCTTGAGTCTAAGAAGGTTGGGACCACTGAGTTAGACAAACACTTGAATAGGAGAGTTTAGATAGGGATAATCCTGCCTTGAGCAAGAGTTTGCACTAGATGACCTCCTGAGGTCCCTTCCAGCCCTTCTTTTCTCTGATCCTGGCCTCTCAAGTTCCACATAATCATGATTCATAAACTTATTAAACAGAAAATTATGTTAACTTGGAAATGCCTAATATTCATATTCCATCCAGGAAGAGCACACACCAACTGCTGCAGCTTCCTTAGCCTGACGAAGGGTTTTTGAACCCGAAAGCTTGCTTAATAACTATTCTCCAACCATTTGGGTTGGTCTAATAAAAGATATCAAATTCACCCAAGGAACCTTGTCTGCCTATATCCTTAGGCCAACACGGCTACAACCTAAACCCCTGTAATATTCATAAATTCATGCTGATTGGCATAAATTATATTACCTGCCAGCAGATAACCAGGGCATGAGCAATCAGGGCTTGACACTAAAGGGTCACAAGCCAGGAGATCAGCACCAAAGTCTCTGTCATGTTAAATACCCTTCTAGGCTCTGAAAGAGCTGCTGATTTATGAATAGGCATTCGTGGCCATGCAGGTAACTGAAACCAACTGGAAGTAGTTAGGCCGCTGGCAGCTAGGTCTAGTCAGGTAGTCAAGGCCAGCTGGGACTGGTCAGCCTGCCTGCTGCCCTGAGTTCTGACCTTACCACAAAAAAGCAGTCTTCAAACATTCATAGATGTTAAGGCAAGAAAAAGACTAAAAAACCTATGTTGCTTCTGGTAACAGGCTGCAGCATCTTACCTAGTGTACCAAGGTCAATAGCCTGTGTTTGACTAAAGCAGATCTTCCTGAAAACACCCAGTATCAGTTTGATGAACCTGAAAGATGGAGAAACTTCCACATCCCATGGTAGTTTGTATCAATGGTCTATCTAATTTCCCATTTGAATTGGTTCTGGCTTTATTTGTCAGCTATTTGTTCTTGTAAGGCCTTCTCAGCTAGAGTGAAGAATCCTCTGTTATTGAATTTCTTTTAATAAACTAAACATTTTTTTCTGCTTCAATCTCCCACCTTTAGGCTTTTGATCAAACCCTTGAATCAGGCTATTTTTCAATCTGATTTAAAATATGGACACCTGGAAATAATATCATAATTCAACAACTACTTTTATAGCATACCATCATCTTAACCCTAAGGCTGTGATGAAAGGTAGCAAGTAGGAAGATGACCTCTCCACCTTTTCTGTTAATCTTTTCAGCAGAATAGAATAACATCCACACTTAGGTCCCTAATAGGTAGAATAGGATCTGGCCCCAGAACTGTGAATAGTATTCTAGTATCAGTATAGCTAATGCTAAATACAGAGACAAAAATCACCTTTCTCCTCCTACTCGTTACTCCCATTTATATTTTTATGGATTATGTTGCTTTTTTTTTTACTACTGCATTATGCTGGGATCTTGTTTTCAGTTCAGAGGATAAGAGAACAAACATGTAACAGATGCTAGCTTGGAAGGTGCTTAGGTACTATGGTAACGAGCATCATATAAACATCTGTACAGAATATAATAAAGTAATCATGTGTTCCTTATTACTCCTAAATCCTTTTCAGAGTCAGTAAATTTTTTTTCCAGGATCCAGTTCTTCATTCTTTAGGTGTGGCCTTCATTCTTTAACTTTACATGTAGGAGTTTGCATTTGACTGTATTAATAGACATTGAGTTTTATTTGGCACAATTTATCAAGCAATCCTTGTTTGACAAGACCAATTTTTCATAAAATGGAGTGGGATTAGTTATATTCTTATCCTTCAATTTAATTTGAAACTCATATAGCCTTTCCCAAAATTTAGCCTGGGATGGACACCAAACTGTTCAGCCTTTATTTATCCAGATAATCCCACTTGTTTGGGGGGGTTTTTTGTTTGGTTTGGTTTGGTTTTTTTTTTTTAATATTGGCACAGCATTAGCTCTCTTCTAAACTCCTGGGATTTCTCTAGTTTTCCAAGTTTTACAAAAAATTTACATTAGTAGACCAGAAATTTCCACAGCCAGAAATTTCCCATACTCTTGGGTGTCACAGTATGTCTGTATTACCAGCTAATTGTATATTTGAGCTATAACATGTTCCCATAGCCCTCTATCCTTTATATTTAATGGTCACATACTAATGTCTTGAGGCAAGTACATCCTGACCTTGCAAGACCTGTTTTGGTTCTGGGTAACTACCTACACTAAGCTGCTGCTTGCTCCTCTGCCCCACTCTCTGGATGTGTCTACATGTGCATTTGATCTGAGAGCAGTTTATTCATGAGTAAACTACTCACGAGTAAATGCTCCCAGACAGGGTCTCGGGAGCAGATTTGCTGCTTATGGCAGCAATCTGCTCCCACCCCCACTGGTCCTTTACTGGGCCCCTGCAGGGGCTGGCAGGGAGCACTGGGCTAGGAGACAGCTGTCTCCTGGCAGGGGCTGGGGCATTGTTCCATGCCCCCAGTGGGCTGCCTACTGCCAGGGTGGGGACGATGTCCCCCTGCCCAGGACCAGAGAGCTCCTGGTCCCAGCTTCTCAGTCAGGGGCAGGGGACTTGGAAAGAGCTATTGGGGTGGGGGCAGGCCCCAGGCCCCTGCCCTGATCCACTGGTAGGGCAGCTAGCAGCAAGCTCCCAGCTGGGCGGGGATTCCCTGCCCAGCCGGGGACTCACTGCTAGCTGCCCACTGGCAGATGAGACAGGGGGTTGGGACCTGGGCCACCCCTGCAGTTCTTCCCAAGCCCCATCCCTCGATTGCCTAATTGGGGCATGGGGCTGGGATCTACTCCTGACCGAAAAAGTTCCCAACCCCTCAGGGGCCGGAGAGCCTGTTCCCTGCCTAGCTCTATGATCATGGAGCTCCTCACCAGCAGGGAGCTCCCAGCCCCACTCCCCGATTGGAGAGTGGGGGTGGGGAGATTCTTATTTCCCTGTCTGAACCCTGTGGTTGTGGAGCTGGTGCTGGCAGAGAAGGATCTCCCAGCCCTGGCCCTGTGGTTGCAGATTGGGTGCTGGAAGCTCCCTGCTGCTGGGGCAGGGGGCATTGTCCCTGAGCCCCAGTAGCAGGAAGCTCCTGAGGGCAGGGAGCAATCTCCTGCTGCCTGGTTGACTGGGAGCACATCTATTCCCAGCCAGGGGTCTACACATGTGCTACTTCACAGTTACTAATCATGAGTAAATTTGCTACTTGCATTTGTAGGTAGCAAATTTATTCATGGTTAGAGTCAATTACTGTGCAGTAGCATAGCCTTCAGCAACAGAGTTCAAGTACACTCAGTCCTCCATAGGCATGCCTGGAATCTGTATCTCCTGACCCATCTGCACACTGCCCTCTTGCCCTCTGCTCCTCAGAAGCCATATGCAAATTTTATATCATTATGTTTGGTCCTTAATCTTTCCTTTCCCATGTGGACTGCTCCAGGCTGACAGCACATAGCTACATCCTGCTCTGACAAGCAAAGGATTTCCTCCCAGCATGCAGTTGGCTGGCCAAAGGGACACACAAAAACTTCTGTGAATATATGGAGGGTCATTGTAACCAGAGTACAAGGGATACATAAACCACCACAATGCCATCTTGAGGCAGCCAGCCCTGGTAGGCATCCATCGGACTGAGCTCCAGCGCCAGGAGTGATTCAAGAAGCAATATGGCCAGTCTAGGGAGGCTAACAGGAGCTTCACTAGTGTGCCCTGCTCAATGCTCTTGCTCCACAGAGCTCAACAAGGAACCTGTCAGTGTCTGAGCATCAAGCCTTCCACTCTGGACAGACCCATTATCTTCAGTGCCCCGATCTATGGTATGACTTGAGTGGGGATTTTAAGCTCTGACTACAGTTAATTTGGATCCACCCATGATTCATCAGGAGCATCATCCTAAGCAAACAGTTTCAGTGGACATCCTGGGAGAATTCTCCAAGTACCTTTCCAGTGCTGAAATAATGGACTTCCTCACTGAAGCAGAAACAGTAAAGCCAATGCCTCAGCTCGGTGAGTGCTGCTTGCCAGGGTGGGCATTACTGCGCAGGAGGTTATAAAGGTTTCCTGTTGTATGGCCGGTGCAGTCGTTTTTAGGAAAGATTTCATATTCCCTGGGGGTTTATAGCATCACTGAAGTATGGAGGCCATATAAGGATTTTCCACAACTTGTGTCCTCTCTCCTCCTATCCCAGCACCCCCTCCTAGCCCACACAAACCAACATTATGCATTTCAGAGGGTTACTACTCTAATTATAAGGACAGGATCACAAACACCACAGAGTTAGTTCTATAATTTAAAAAAAGCATGGGTTGTTGGTAAATGGATTTCAAGGATGGCCCATTGTTCATCCCTTTACTGCAAACCTATGGCCCTGGATTACAGTTTTATAAGAGCAAGAAAACTGAAGTATTAGCTCTGTCTGAGAATTGTAGTTCTGTACATGCTAACTCTGGAATTGGAAGCAATACAGCTGTACTGGTGCTAGCACTGTGCCGTTCCTGGCCTATCTATCTTTGCTGAAAAGTAGGGCTTATTAGCATTACTGCAGCATGACACAAACATGGACTAGATATACCATCTCAGGAGCTGAGCCAGCTGTGGAGGAGCTTTTCCCCATATCTGCCTTGAGCCAGATACACTCATTGTATCCATTTGGGGTAAAAAACAACAGTTCTTACTGCTATTTTCTGCTGTACTGTGTTCCTCCTCACTCCTTCACTGGAAGATATCTCACTGTGGATGGCAACTTTTAGCAAAAATCCTGTTATAACGTTCCTGCTCACAACAACTGAGGATGTTTTCACTGGTTAAAATCTCACCAGTCAGTTTTTATCCCTCTGTCCTTTTGCAGGATGCTTATGGTGCTTTGACAGTTAAGGAAGAGATGCCCAACCCATGGCTATCTACCACCCACAGGTTAAATCAGCATTTTATCGATGTTCTTCCTGACTTTTTTCACCCTACTCCTTGGAGGTGATGCTTCCAAATTTGTACTGCAACTGGAATTACAGTAGTGTAGCCAGGATGGTCCAGTAATGTGAAATTTGTGAGGTAAGGTAATATCTTTTATTGGACCAGCCTGTATCTTGGTAGAGATGGGAGGCAAGCAGTCAGACTTCAAGAGCCCTTTGTCAGATCTGTGAAAGAAGTGGTCGCAGCTCAAACTAAGTGAAATTAACAGCAAAAAGAAGGTAACAGAGGGAGAAGTGAAAGATAAGTTAAGATGAGCCACAAAAACCAATGTCTCTGTTAACCCCGTGGTTTTAGGGTCCCATAAAATTGTGATTTCCATTTCCCTGGCCAATTTTCTGATGGTTTTGTGTAGATTTCTCTTGAGGATAAGCCCTGCAAGATCAGAGATGGCGTTGCTGTTTTATGACGTGTGTTCTCCCGCTGTCCTTTATCATATTTTCTGTGGGAGTCCATTCTGGAGCACAGACGTCGTTTAATTTCATCTACAGAGTTTCTGCTAGGCTAGGGCATTTGTTGAATTGGATGAGGTATATCACACATTGTGACAGGCATACATAGGATCCATGGATTCTGATGCTTTTGTCGTGGTATCTGTCAATTGTGGTGGCAGTGGAGATGTGTTGGCAGGTTTTGCACTTGCTGTCCTGGTAAGATCGTGTTCTTTTTGGTGTTTAGTCAGAAGAGAGGTTGCTTCTGATGGTGTGTTTGGCAAGGTTTGGGGGATATTTGAAAGTCAGGGAGAAGTGGGTGTTGGGAGGTATGATCTTCTTTGAGTATAGTTCATAATTGTTTAACAATTCCTCTTATAGTTTCCAGTGTGGAATGGGCAAGGCTGGGGGGGCGGGGTTCTTTTTGTATTGAAGTAGGTTTCTGTGGAGCGTGTCGAAGGCTTATAAAAAGATGCAGTCTATTTCCCTAGTGGAGTGTCCTTGTTGGGCTAGGATGTTTGCAGATTGTCAGTCAAGGAATTATAGTCTGTCAAGTTAGTTGATGGGGTAGACTTTTCAGACACATCTGTGTAACTGAGTACTGTAGACTTCTCCTTTCACTGTCATGTTGTGCTGTTACTAGGCTCTTTGAATTCTTCTCCTTCACATATTTTGGTAACCCCAGCTACTGGCCTGAAATTTTACCTCTCTTTTCTATCAGAAACTTCTAAAAGTTGTCTTTGGGGGACCCAGTCTGAAAGAAATTTAGGGCCCGATGCTATGAATCACAAGACAGGCACCCTACGTCACGGCCAGCTACTTTTGAAACTTGAAACAACCACTGCACAGTGAACTTAGCCTGAAGTCTACAACTGTTGCTGTGTTATCGCTGGCTGTTCAAAAGACTCACAAATAAGGAATAGCAGCCTACTACAATGAATTCTTTTTTTTTTTTTAACCCCTGAAGGAGGTGGGAAAAGATATACTCTTTGTAGCTATTTCTAGATGCAAAGGTCTAGCCAGTCTGCCCAGGAGCCTGAGTCTTGAGGCAGTGCAACTGAAATGAAAATGAAAGAGGCCATAGATTATATTGTCACAGGGTGCGTCTACACAAGATGCTTAATGCCCAGTAGACTAATTCTACTGCGCATTAGTGCATTGCAGCAAAAACCGTGCTAATGCGCTAATGCACAGTAGAATTAGTCTACTTTGCATTGTCACAAAAGACCATGTGTCTTTGTTACAACGCATTAATGCCAACTACTGCGCATTTATGTAGTACCTCATATTAGAAGTACTACACAACGCGCAGTGGCAACAGTGCATTAATGTATGTGTAGACATGCCCACTGAGATGTAAAGGAGGAGCATGAAATATAAGGAGCTGCAGCAGTACAGGAGAAGCAGAATGAGAGGCTGTTGGAAAGATTCTTGGACTAAGAAAACAATGAAAGGGATCATGAAATCATCAAATGGTGGTTGATGGTGTTTCTGAGCAGATCCCAGTTTCCACTGTTTCTCACGTAAGTGTCAGTCCCTCAACTGGCAGCAGTAACTGCTCCTCTAGCCTCTCTAGCATAGCCCTAAATCCTGCTGACTCTTCAAGAATTGGAAATGTCTGGAGATTCTTGGACAATGGACAATTCCAGCAGCGGGGATGGCTGAAAAGCATCTATACCAACAGCCCTGGAATGGGCTCTAGATGGGGAAAAAAAAGGAAGCAGGAAAATAAATGGGGAAATGCAGGCAGCAGAAATGACTGCCATTGAGGCTGCTTGTAGGGTATTTTTTTTCTTTGGCAATTTACATTAACACCATGCACCTCATTTTCTAACTTTATATCTCTCAGCAGGTGCCTGGTACAATTGCACTGTTCTTTGGGTTCCCCTTGGTATTTTTACTGGTTTAATAAATTCTGTTTTTGTACAGAGCATTCAGTGTTGTCCACTTACTTGCAAGGAAATGAAAAGCTTTTGCTGCACATGTGGCTGTTACTGAAGAATCAGAAAACACAAATCAGTATACAAAACTAAATGATATGGTATCCCAGGAGTTCAAACTCACAAACGAAGAGATTTAAGCCTTCTGTAAATGTTGGCCATAAAGTGAATCAGATGCAATATGGTCTCTGAAAATTAGAGCTGCCACTGCCTCCCATGCACTCTACACTATTTCATGCTGAAATAACTTACACACGAGGTAAAAAATTAGTACAGCAAGTCCCACAGCAACACACAATCAAGAAAGCAACATGTGCATTTGAAATGAATTACTCCTTAGCATGACCCAATGTAGCCAGGATCATAAACACATATAACACCCTTAATTTCCCCTGCTCCCTTTGAATCTGTACCAGTGTTGGTGAATGTATTGTCTGGTTGTGTGAGCTGGTAAAGGAAACCATCAGTTTCAAATGCTTCCTTCTAGCCTCCCAGACATTGTGCAGGGCAAAACAGATCACACTCGTCTATACCGCATTTGCCATTTATGTCCACATGTGTTTTTTGACACAAATGCCTTTGCCTTTTCCTTGTCACCACAAGCCAGTTGCTAGAAGGCCTCTACCTCATGTCCTTGTGGATGCCTGGGATTCCCTGCCCCCAAATATCTTAGCACCAGACACTTATGCCGGGAGTACAAGTGTGTAAATGGGAAGCTAGAGTTTTAGCATAAGTGCAGTAATGCAACATAGATACCTGGATCTACGTTTGCCTGACCTGAGCTCCTGTTGGCATAAGCCAGGGTGTGGGTCTACCTTGTACTGCAGATATATCCTAAGCAGTCTATCTAACACTACCTTTTATTGCAGCTACAGATGTGGTGCAAAAAAGGGTAGGGACATCTATTTGCTTGCCACTTGTAGCACCATAAAAATCTGTAATATCAGGCAATGCCTGTTTCTGCCTTAAATCTCCCACTTCTTAGGCAAGTGCCAGGATAAAACAAGATGGCCATCCTCCTCTTTCAGCAGTTAGTATCTGCTAGTCACGATTTTTTGCCAAGCTATAACTTTAGGACATAAGTTCACTAAGGTATTTACATAAGGAAAGATTTACGCAGAAGCAGATCCAGAATTTGGCAAAGGGGGTATGGGAGCAGCTCCCTGCACTGCTGGGGTGGCTACACCCCAACTGCCAGACTCTTTTTCCTTCCCCCACTGGTACAAGCAAACCATGCCAGAGCCTCAGGGGACTTTTTTTAGAAGTCCCCAAAGCAGGTAAGAATCCCTCCTTTCCCTCTGCACCACATCGCCTCCCATCTCCTTCCACCCTCCCCTGTCTGCAGCTGTCACTTTTCCCCCTGTCCCAGGACTGGGGCAGCTTCCAAGCCACTTCTACCTGTTCCAGCCAGGCTATGTAGGGGCTGGGCTGAATTGGGATTGCAGTATCAGCAGTGATGGGTGTGATGGGTTCCCCCACTCTGACAGATCCACTGGGAGCAGCTGTAGGGAGCAGGAAGACCCAGCTCAGGGAGGGGGAATTCCTGCCCATAGCCACCACTGCTGTTGTTATCCCAGCTGAGCACAGCCCCCATTCAGCCTGGCTGGAGTGGGCAAGGAGAAGCTCTGAAGTTTCCCTGGCCTGGGACAACAGGGAAAGCAGCAGTGGCAGGCAGGGGAGTGGAGGGGACATGCCTCTGGGGGGAAGGGAAGAGGGATTCTCATCTGCCTTGGGAACTTTAAAAAGTTTCCCAGAGGGTCCTCTGGGGTGGTCCAGTCTAAAAGTGGAGTGTGGTCGCACTAGTGCATCCTCTTTGGATCCACTCCTGGACATAACAATCCAGCCAATTTGTGTCTACCGGACATACTCAGTAGCTTTGTGGATGCTTAACTAATACATTGAAAAAAGCAGACCCCATTGTTCATTCTGTGCATGATACAGAATCACTGGGTTAGAAGGGACCTCAAGGGTTATGTAATCCAACCTACTGTATGAATGCAGGGTGTGTAATTTCTGTATTGTTTCATATGCAACACAAGCTAACAAGCAAGAGAAGGGCACATCTACACAAGATGTGTACTACAAAGTTGCCTAATTAGCTCCAGAGCAAACATCTCAGCATCTACATGTGTGAATCTATTAGATCGCAGGAAATTAATTAACTAATTAACTCCGTAAATACAAGTACTATCCTGCTGCAGAGTTTTTTACTCCACAGCACTGCATGTGTAGATGCCGATACAGCTGGCTGGGCCATAAGGGTGCTTCCGTGTCAGGGCTGCCTGCCTGCTAGTCCTGCACTGGAGCACCCTCCTGCTCCAGCCAGTCCCTCCACAGTGCATTGAGCCAAGCCAGAGCAGCACTGGCCTGGCAGGCTAACCCTCCCCAGGGCCCCCTGGCAGACAGGGCTGCTCTGACCTGGCTCAATGTGCTGCGGTCCCAGGTACATGTTCAAATAGCATGTCCAGGAGCAATAAGCTCTGATGCAAGATGTGGTGGAGTTTATTGCTCCACATTAATTGTTGATGTGGCCAAGGAATACTTAAGGCAAGCAGCGGTATATACCACCTACTATCCCACCCAGAACTAATCCTTACCACTAGTTCAACCTTCTAACACCAGTGAAAGGACCACAATCTTAACACATCCTAGTGAGAATGCTATTCATCCGTTTTCCTTTCTAAATTCTACCTATCCCCTCCAAACCAAAGCTGACCAAACACCTCCTGCTGTCAACCATCTCTCATGCATAATTCTGTAAAACTCCACATACTTGGTGTGAAGAAATCCTGCCCCCTGACTCCAACCCTCACTTGGGTCAGCCCAAGTGACCCCTCTTTCTCCTTGCTTTCTTCTTGGTTCAGGCTGGTCAATCAGGTGAACTGGCCAGATAAAATTCCTACGGGAAGGGGGAAGCCCTCTCTTCCTTACATCAAGCATTTTGAACACTACAAGCAAGCACCTCAGGCAGCTGCCTGGTGATTTCTGTAAGTAGAAACCTGGAAACCTGCCAGAAGTTAGGAATTATGTGTAGGCCAGTTGCATCCTAAAAGGGTCACCGTATCCAATCTCTATAAAGACTCACATTGCTTTTGTTTGCTCAGTGTATTCTGACTTCCCTGTTCTACCCCTGCTCTCAACCCCAATCAATAAAGGTGTCAGGTTACAACCTGCAGTGCTGGGCACTGAGAGAGAGAGAGACCTTCCACTCCATGCTTGGCCAGTAAAGTTTGTCTTTCTATTTTCCCTCAGTTCTACCTGATGCTGTCTTGGGATGCTTCGGGCTGAAAGAAGCACCCAGAAATATTACTGTGGGCAAAGCACTCCCCCAAGGTTCACAGGTTCCATGTGCCCCAGGGTGAACAGAGCCCTAACAGAGACCAGTGGTGGCAGCGTTACCCCAGGCTTGCAGGGGTACAGCCAGCTGTAGGCTCCCTGAGAGAGACTCCCAAAGTGAGGTTTGGGGCCTGGCACAGTGAGGTGGGTGGCCCTGCATAGTAGCGCCCCCTACTGTGCTGCCACACTTGGTTTTAAAGTGAGTGGAGACATTGCTCCCTGAGCTGCTGTTATTAAGGTTGTATAGCATATATGGTCACATAATCCTATGTTACATGGTCTTGCTTATTTTAAAATGTTGAACTTCTGTAGAAAGTGATTCATCGTTATTGTGCAATAGGACTATATCATCCACTTTTTTTTCCAAATGCAGAACAGAAATAATTATTTAATATTCCTTCCTTGTCTGCACAATTGACAATTATACTGTCTTCAACTAATAGTACACTTATGCTAATGTTTGTTAGGATTCCTTTTTGTTTCAGATTACTTTTTTTAAAGATGCCTTCCTACTAGTCCCCCCTTACATTAATCATAGGTTTTTTTGTACCTTTAGCATCCTGTATCAATTGTCTGCACTTTTTAACTTTTAATTTAGATTTATTACTGTCAACCTTTCCCTTTTTCCTTTAATTTTATGTTGTCCTTTTTTTCCAAACTTGTTGTTCATTTTTCTCTATCCCCTGCAATTAGGATATTTCCACTCATGTGTTCTTCTTACATGGGGTCTTGGGTAGAGGAAGAGGGGAGTTGCAGGGGTTGGGACAGGGTCACAGTTTTTAATTTGCATTACCCTGAAACATGGATTTAGGAGACTGGAAAACACACTTTGTTCCAAAAATGTAAAGAAGCTTATATAAAATGTTAGCATACACAGCTGGTGCCATTAAGAACACAATACTATAATAGCTGCTCTCCTTATGTAAGCCTGGGCGCAACACTACATGCGCCCTCACCTGAATAATGGGATCCTGGGGTACCCGGTAGCCAGTAGCCCTGCCCAGCCCCCTTGGGAAGCTGCTGCAGTGCCCCTGAGCGGAGAGCCTCCCCTTACAATCAAGCACCCTCGCAGACAATTCTCAAACTATTTACAAGATTTAATTATTTACAACATAAATAATCATTAAATAAGCACATGGATATACCAATTAATAAACCCTCAAGAACTTATTTACACAGTCTCACTTGCACATGGTGTACTAGGGATCCTGTGTGCGCTGCCCCTGGCAGAGTATATCAGGGAGCGGGACTGTCTGTGTCCCTGCACATGGTCTGTGAACGCTCCCTAGCGCTGGTGTCCGTCCCCCGCCCCCGGCTCTGCTGTGCTCACCCAGCCACACCGGCTGCAGTCTGGGCTTTCCAGGCTTGGATTCTCCACACAAGCAGTCCCTGCCTGCTCCTGCCGCTGCAGCTTCTCCACTGCTGCTCCTGCAGGCCTCTCTCAGGGGCTCTCCAAGGGACCACTGTGCTGAGACTCTGAATCTGGTCTCCAGCCGGTCCCTCAGCCCCCTCTCTCTCTCTGGTTCCCCCCGCAGGAAAAACTGCTCCCGTTTTATCCAAGCCTCTCAGCCAATCCCAGCTCAGGGCCCTTCCTGGGCTTTTGCTAACGGCTCTCTTTCAAAATTTTCCTGGGGTTATATCACCCCTTCCACTTCCAACAGGGCTGTTTCCAAAACAGCTTCACTTGCCCTCAGAGCCTACAGTGTCCCCTCTGGGAGAAACTCTGTCTCTCTGCCAGGCAGCCCTTCCCATTCTGTTCAGGTGGGTCCATTTTTTAAAGGTTGCTACACTTAGATCTAGTAATATGCATATAAATAAATCAATTCAAAATTATTAAGCAAAATGTAATATTATGTCCCTGTAAACTATCTGAAATAGCAGGTATGCAATTGTATGTTACAATTACTTTTTTGAATGAGATTTTAAAAACCAACAGATTCCAGAATCCATGAGTGAGTTTGGCCTAGTTAGCTAAACACAATTTCTGTGAAAATACTGTGGCAGCAGCGTGCACTTTTCAGTTCACTGAAGTAGGATCCCATTCATGAATCATAGAATGACCTGGGAGAATAAGGGGTAAAAGACCATAGCAAATTAGAAGTCAAGTCTAATATGTATGTGTGTTTCAACTGTTTCAGCTTAACATTCTAAAAAATCCCCGGGTGTGGCTTGATGCAGCCACCCAGATTTTCTTCTCTCTCTCTCTGGCTTTTGGAGGACTCATAGCATTCTCAAGCTACAACCCACCAAAGTAAGTACACCTATACCTCTGATAGGTTATCTTCCCTGGTTGTTGTAGTCTTTTACAGAAATCATAGAGATTATAGTTCATAGAGATCAGAGAAATAGGGCTGGAAGGGACTTCCAGAGGTCATCTAATCCACCCCCCTGACTGAGGCCAGATCATCTCTATCCAAACCACCCTATACAAATCCATAATCTAACCTCTTAGTAAAACTACTGTCAACCCTGACACAACATAAGACATAACATCCTAACCAGCCACAACTAAAGCAGAAGAACCATGGCAGCCAATGACTTGCTTCTGTAAAAGGTTGTTAATATACACTCAAGAGATCCCAGATAGAAGGCCATGGCCCCTGGAACAGACGAAGGCAACCCCACCCCATACCAATTTGTCCATGGGGTAAAATTCCCTCCTGAACCCAAATATGGTGATTAGTCTGACCCTGCATGGAGGGGCAAGACCCTTTAGCCAAGAACCTCTGGCTTTAAGTCCCAACAGGAGCACTGGCACACCCCAGGAAAAATCCCCAGCCTTGACTGCAGCCAACACTCAATGCCTCTGAGGAAGGCTTTTTAAAAACACCCTGACACATGTAGCAGAAAGGAGAGATGGCAACCAGGAAAGCCCAGAAACATGGGAACTATATAGATTTTTAAGCTGTCAAAACTAGTATTTGGTTAAGATACTTGCAAACATGTCCAGACTGTAAATCTGTATTTCAAGTGGATTAGGTACTCAACCTCTGGTCCACAGAGCCAAGCCAGCTGTCCTGTGGGGCTCCTTACAGGTCTGGAAATTTGGCAGTGGGGAAGCCATGCTGCCCTGTTCCCTTGCTGTCAAATTTTTGGACCCATGGGAAGCCCTGAAGGCCAGATAACATGGCCCAATGCACAGGGCCAGGCCAGCAAATAGAGCTGTGTTGCAGCCAGATCTGGCACAGGGTGCTGGGCCAGCAGGTGGGTCCATGCCTGTAGACCAATCCTGATGTAATCCCCATGCTAGATCTGGCCCACGGATCAACTCCAAGTCACACATCCAACCTGCAGGGCCAGAAGGTTGAGTGCCACTGGATTCGATGATGGAAATTAAAATGACCTATTTTAAACCTCGAAAGATAATATGCCCCTCATCTAAATCTTGAGCATTTGCAAGAATATCCTGAATATGGTTTCTCAAAGACACTTGGCCTTTTCCTCAGCCGTCTTTGCTTCTTCGAATTTGATGAAGACTGTAGGGGGATTTGATAACTGCCTTCAAATACTAAAAGGGTGATTATAGAGAGAATGGAGATGGGCTTTTCTCTGTGGCCACAAAAGACAGGACTAGGAGCAACAGCTTCAAGCCACAACAGAAGAAATTTACGCTGGAGATTAGGAGGAACTTTCTGACTCTGAGGGCGGTCATGCATTGGAACAGGCTTCCTAGAGAAGTTGTGGAATCTCCATCCTTAGAAACTGTCAAGAGCAGGTTGGACACAGACACTTGACTGAGATAGTTCTGCCTTGAGCAGAGGGCTGGCTAGACTAGAGGACTTTTCTATGCTCCTAATTATTTAATGTGTTATATAACAGTGCACTGAAAATATGACGTGGTTAACTCAACACTGAGCTGTACCAAGAGCATGAAAGGCAATTCATGACCTGGAAGCTAGTTTACAAATGTATCATGACCTCTGTTAAGGCTCAGCCACCATTCAGATAAAGTTGTAACAAATGATTTAGGAAGAAATGCTGTTTTTTCTTTCATTCTTCTTGTAGCTTAAAAGATCCCCAGCAATGTAGGGGAAACTTTCACAAAAATGTACTGTATGAGAGCAAGCATACCACACTCCAGGAAAAAGTAAATTTTTGAGAAAATCTTACAAAAAAAGAAAGCCCCTTACTAAAACAGAAATATATATGCAACTTAAGCAGAGCATAAAGCTCAATTTGTGAGGAACAAATCTTGGTCATGAATTCTGGAAAAGTTTTTCTATAGTTTCAAGTGGAGCCAGCTTTTGATCCCAAATGGAAGTCAGTTACTACATTTTTTCTACACATCATGCTGTCTTGTGGGGGTAGGAATGTAGACATTGGTGACTGTTACTGGAAAGAATGCAGCCCGTTTCTTCTCGTTCATGTGGGTGTATGTAACAGGGTTTCCTAGATTCTACTGCTAACACCACTCTGTAACAAGCAGCCCTTCAGCCTTATAACAAGAGTAACCTATTTATTTACTGCTTCTCACCCTTTTTGAAGCTATTCCCATCACAAAACAGGGCACCCATAGCCTTCTGCAGAATGTGGATGTTCATAGCTTCCCTTCCCTCTTGCAGCCACCCCAAATCTCACTTATGAAACTTGTCAGCCACTCCAGCCTTATGAGGTGCTCATCTCTCATAGACTAAAGAGGCCAAACTGTAGGAGGATATATTGTCCCCTATCAGCATGCAGGCCCCCTATGTCTTCCTCCAAACTTTTATGTCCCAAGACTCTTTTTTCAAAGCTGAAGCATATCAGTATACAACCCAGGTCAGTCTCCCATTCTCAGCTGTTACATCCTGGCCACTTTTCTTAACTTCACCATCTGCGCTTGGCCCAGTTCTAATATTCCACTATAGCCAAACAATCATGCCTCTGGTATCTGAAAACCACCACTTGCTCCATGCATCCTGTTCCCCTGGGTGCCTGGCTGCCTTGTTACACCTGTGAGATTTATGGATTAAACTGTAGGATAATGATTAAAAACAAACTGTATTGCTAACATATATGAGTGGAATAACCGCTGCCTTGCTTTGTAAATATAGTTCATTTTATTCTCTTTCTAGAAATGACTGTGAAAAGGATGCTGTGACAGTAGCTGTTGTAAACAGCATAACATCACTGTATGCTTCCATACCAATTTTTTCTGTTTTGGGGTTTAAAGCAACTACTAGTTACTGGGACTGCCTGGACAGGTAAGACACTTTGTTTTTCAGATGCTGTGCTGCTGCCTATATGTTTAGATTGATAATATGGGTATTGCAGAAACATAAAATACAAAGATTAAAATTTCTACTGAAGGGGAACAAATGATATAGATATAGATATATATGAGCTGTTCCTCTTCAGTAGAAACATAATATTTGTATGTGTATATGCATGCACGTGTGCGCACACACACACACACATATATATACACATAGAGAGGAAGCTGAATATAAAAATGTTTATGGCATAAAGACAATAAAACAGTACTGATCATAATTATTAAACGCAAAACAAATAAACAAACACTAAAATAATTCATCATCATCGTCATCATTTTTTTAAATTAGTTACACCTGGAAGCTCCTTTCAGAGTTCAGTGCTAAACTGTACTAAGTGATGGGCAAACAAGTAGTTACTTTTTCTGCCCAAAAGGGCTTACTGTGCAGGTTAGTGACAAGACACAGCAGGTGAGAGTGAGGGAGAAAAAATGAGATAGCAACTATATGAGCATGTGTTTTACCTAGACTAGCTGTGCATGTGGCATCTGCATGAAGGAGTCAGCAGACAGTATTATATAGTTAAGCCCAATATTTTTCTGCTAGCAATTTTTATATCAATATTCTCACTTAACAATTTGCATTTCTTTTATAACCTATATTACATAAAATGGAATACAATTCCTTATGAATATTCGAAAGAATGTATGCTGCACCATAAATATCTATAGTTCTGAATGTTGCCAAATCAGTCTGCAGTTGATAATGATCTGTGACAAACGAGTCTGTAATCTCAGTGTAATGTAGCTATAAACTAAATATATCAAAAACAATTCCTGTAAACTCAATACAAAATGCTTAAATGAGTTGACTTCTCCAACAGGAACATTATTAGTATCATCAATGCATTTGATCTTCCGGAGCAAAGCATCCTGAGAGACAACTATACAACCTGGTTTGAATCCCTGAACTTAGAATATCCAGACAAAATTGCTAGTCTCAAATTGAAAACGTGCAACCTTCAAGAATTTCTTGATCAGGTACCCTACTTGCTTCCTACAGAATGGCCCTGAGACAGAAATGTTAAGGACTTGAGTTACTTTTGAAAGAAAGATTTAGAAAGCATAATGTTTTACTGCACTTGGAAATCATATATTAAGAATACTCTGGATGCTTACCAAACCAATCACATTTTGGTTTGTTTCTAAATTTCCAGCACCAGTACTGCTATGAAATGACTTGAGAGGGAATTGACAAAAATCCTTTCCCATCCCATCTCCCGATTGGCCTTGTACTAACATTCAATTCTTTCCTTATTCCTCCTCTTGTCCTCTTTCTCTGTTGTGGCTCTCCCCCCTCACAGCACGATCCTACTCTCCTCTGTCCTGTCTCAAATCACAACATCCCTTAACCCCATCTGTCTATTCAGTTTTGCCCCCTCTCTGTTATTACTTTCACCACTAAGGTCATTTGATGCACTGCTTCCACTTGGTTCCTGGAGTCCCTTTCTGCCAGGTCCACTACAGATTCTCTTCTATCTGGCTTCAGTCCCTCGCACTCAGTCAAAACTGTTCTTGCCAAGGTCTCTATCTCAGACTAGAGCTCAGAACCAGTACATCCTCCTGCTCTTCCTGGACCTGCCTGCCCATCGGCATTGATCCTAGAACTCCTCTTCTCTCTTTGCACGTCCTGTTTGAGTAACCTCATTTAACAAAACAAATTCAGCTCCCATCACCATGTGTATAGCCCACAGATCTACTTTTCTACTTCAGACCTGTCCAATCTAAAATTGCAGCCTGTTTTTCTGGCATGCCTTCATGGTTGTCTAACCATCTCTATAAGCTCAAAACAGGGCTTTCAAATCCATCCTCCCACCCCCAAAAGCCCTCATGCAACCCTCTGTCTCTTTCATGGTGAACACCATCCCACTGCCACTTAGATACATCACTTGGGTCTCTTCTTTGACTCCAGGTATCTATCTCTCTAGGTCTTCACATCCACACTATATTTAAGTCTTGCAGACAAGGTTCTTTGGGTGAATCTGATATCTTTTATTAGACCAACTTAAATAGTTGGAAAACAATTATAAAGCAAGCTTTTTCGGGTTCAAAAACCCTTCATCAGGCTAAGGAAGTTTCAGCAGTTGGTGTGTGCTCTTCCTCGATGGACTGAGAAGTAAAGAAGCCAGCGGCTGGGCTGGTGTGCATACAAGACAGGTAGTCAGTGAAGATGTAGACTGAGGAGTCAATGGATGAGAGACAGGCTGGGTGCAGGGGAGAGAAGGGGGATGAATAGTGAAGTACCCGGGGAGTCAGATGTCAGGCAGGTTATAATGTGTCATAAATCCAATGTCTATGTTTAGTCCATGATTTTTAGTGTCCAGGAGGTTGATGAAGTGGAGTTCATAGGCTCATCCCTGGGAAGTGTTTTGTAAGTTTCCTTTGAGAATCAGGACTGAGAGATTGGAGAGAGAGTGGTTTTCTTGTGAGAAATGTGCCCCCACAGGTAATTGGGTATTGCTGTCTTTGATAGATTTCCGGTGTGCGTTCATTCTGGTGCGCAGATGTTGTTTGGTCTCCTACATATTTTCCAACAGGGCATTTGGTGCACTGGATGAGATATATTACATTTCTAGAGGTGCAGCTGTAAGATCCGGGGATGCTGATGTCTCTGGTCCAGGCAGGTCAGAAGGCAGAAGGCATGGGTGACCACCACGATGCCACAGAGGTTTCTATGTGTACATGTTGCGGAAGGCATCCTTCAGGAATTGCTCCAGGAAGGTCCTCATGCGGGGTGCCATGGTGAAAGTGGCCAAGCCACAATTGATCTGAGCCTTCAAAAGGCTGAGAAACAGGCGGCAGCACTGGTAGAGGGGATTAGGGGGGCTGCAGCCACCCCAAAATTCACTGTAGCCCTCCCAGTCCCCCTTCCAGCATGCCCCCTGCCCCAAGTGCAGTGCAGCCCAACCCCCAACCTGCCAGGAAGAGCCCAGTGCTGCCCCCAGACCCTGCCCACAGCAGCAGCCTGTTACAGCAGGAGCTGCACCCCCTATCCCATGCCCCTCCCCAGCTGTGCAGCATCTGCCTCTGCCCCAACCCCACACCCTCCCTCACCACCAGTGGGGGGCCAGATTGAGGCCCCACTCAACCCAGACCCTGGGGCCAGGCTCTTCCTGGCAGGGGGGCTAGGTGGCGTTGCACTGGGGGCAGGCGGCGGTGGTACTGGGAGGGGAGTTGCCGGGGGAACTATGAAAAATTTTGGGGTGGTTGCAGTCTCCCCATAGTTCCCCTCCCCGACCCGCTGCTGCCTTCCCTGAGTGCAGCCCGGCCTAGCCCCACCCCCACCCCCACCGTGCCCAGCGCCTCCTTGGCCCAGCAGAGTTACCTGCTGCTGATGCAGTCGAGGTCTTGGAACATATCCCTATTTGTTCTCTTGTAAAGTGGGTTTCCTTTATGAGAATTTGAGTTATGCGCAGTTTTTCAGGAACGCATGTACTGCATAAAGCAAAGGGTACCTACATTTAGAATTTATTTTATTATAGTGATTGAGGCACTGGTAGGCTTCCAAAGTGCTTTAAAACTGTAAATATAGCAGTAAAACATTGTGTTCATCTGTTACCTACCCTTTCATTTTAATCACGGATTTGGGGGTTTTAATCAAAGAATTTGGGATTTTTTTAGAGGAAAACCAGGATCTCTGGTATTCACATACTTTTCATTGATCATAGTCATCTTTCACAGACCCCTTAGGCATAGTCTGTGGACCTCTGAAGAACTGCAGACCACGAGTTGAAAACCACTGCACTAGAGAAGGGGGAGCCAGTGAAGGGTTGCAAGAGAGATGAGTGACATGAAAGCTGTATTCCACATAAGGTTCAAAAGAGCTACTCATTATGTAAAGCATCTGCAAAGCAAGGGATTTATTTAGGGAGCTGAATTTAGGTACTCATCTCCTCAATTCATAGATTTTATGTCCAGATGAGATGACTGTAATAATCTAGGCCAACCTCCTGCACATTACCTGGCATAGGACTTCCCCTAATCAGTTCCTGCTTTCAGTTCCATAGCTGTGCTTGAACTAGAATGTATCTTTAAAAAAAATCCAATCCCAAATTTTGACCTCATGGTTCAGAATTTGAATGTACCATATGTGCATGTATATGATATTGCAATATGTTTGTAAAATAAATCTAAGTGCTAAGATGCCCTATTATCTATTTGTCAATTCCACAGAGTGCATCTGGAACTGGCTTGGCCTTTATTGTTTTCACTGAAGCAATTATTCTGATGCCTGGGTCACAGGTCTGGGCTATCCTGTTTTTTGTAATGTTGTTCAGCCTGGGTCTTTCTTCTATGTTTGGAAATATTGAAGGAGTCTTTACTCCTCTGATGGAGCTTAATCTTATACCTAAATCTGTGCCCAAAGAAGCTATATCTGGTAAGACAACTGTTTTTGTTTTCTTTGCTTTTCTCCCAGAAACTCATTAACACTTACCTATTTAATACATATTTTGGGGGGAATTAGTTATCTAAAATATTTGTTCACAATGCAAACAATAAATTGGCTAGCATGTAAGGGTATTGGAACTGCTTAATTTGCTTTCTTAAGTGTCTTTGTACCAATTAGATAGCATGGTTATACCAGGCGTTGCCTGACTGCAATCTTATCCAAATCCTTCAAGCTCTTTTTCTTAACTTGTGAGCACAACTGAGTCTTGAAAAAATGCTGCTAGTCTTGGTATGAATTTCATTTTGTAGGAAATGTTACAACCAACTTAATCTTTCTAATGAGAATCATAGATTTAATAGATTTCATAGACGTTAGGGCTGGAAGGGATCTCGGAAGATCATTGAGTCCAGCCCCCTGCCCCAAAGGCAGGAAGCCAGCTAGGGTCAAAGGATCCCAGCAACATAAATGTCCAAATGTTTCTTAAGAGTCCAAAGTAGGTGCTTGCACCACCTCTGGAGGGAGTCTATTCCAGGCCTTGGGGGCTCAGACAGTAAAGAAGTTTTTCCTTATGTCCAGCCTGAAATGATCTTGGAGGAGTTTGTGACCATTCAATCTTGTCATCCCTTGGGGCGCTCTGATGAACAGGCATTCCCCCAGATCCTGATGTACACTCCTTATATACTTATTGGCAGCGACCACGTCCCACCGAGCCTGCGGTTTTCCAGGCTGAAGAGTCCCATGGCTCTCAACCTCTCATCACAGGGCCTGTTTTCCTGCCTTCTGATCATGTGCGTGGCTCTCCTCTGGACTCTCTCAAGCTTCTCCACATCCTTTGTAAATTGGGGAGCCCAGAATTGGATGCAGTACTCCAGCTGTGGCCTCACCGAGGCCAAGTACAGCGGGAGGATGACATCCTGGAATTTGCTTGAGACGCGTCTATGGATGCAAACCAGAGTTTTGCTCGCTTTACCAGCTGTGACATCGCATTGGTGGCTCATATTCATCTTGTGGTCAATCATGACCCCCAGGTCCCTTTCGGCCATGATGCTAGCAAGTGTAGCACTACTGAGCCTATAAGCGTGCTGCAATTTTTTTTTTTCCCCCAAGGTGGAGTACCTTGCATTTTTCAGTGTTGGATGTCATCAGGTTATCATCCACCCATTTTCTGAGCCTGCTGAAGTCGGCCTGAATCACCAGCCTATCCTCAGTTGTGGACGCTTTACCCCAAAGTTTGGTGTCATTGGCGAACCTAGCCAGTCCGCTTCTGACCCCGATGTCTACATCATTAATAAAGATGTTAAAGAGTATAGGCCCAAGGACGGAGCCGTGGGGGACCCCACTGGTCACGATGCACCACAACGATTTACTTCCATCTATTACCACTCTCTGGGTCTGACCTCAGAGCCAATTCCCCAT